>NC_135835.1:14295000-14875000 GCF_029677425.1 Wolffia australiana | reverse complement strand
TCTCTAATCCTCTCCTTCTCTCTCTCTGTCCAGTTCTCCCTTTCTCTTCCTCTCTCTCTATCTATCTAGGTATCTCTCTTTTGGTCTCTCTTTCTCTCTTTCTAGGTCTCTCTAGGTCTCTCTTTCTCTCTTTCTAGGTCTCTCTTTCTCTCTTTTGGTCTCCCTTTCTCTCTCTCTCTCTATTGGTCTCTCTCTCTCAAGGTCTCTCTTTCTGTATCTCTAGGTCTCTCTCTCTCAAGGCCTCTCTTTCTCTATCTCTAGGTCTCTCTCTATTGGTCTCTCTCTCAAGGTCTGTGTTTCTCTCTCTCTCTAGGTCTCTCTCTATTTGTCTTTCTCTCGAGGTCTCTATTGCTCTCTCTCTAGGTCTCTCTTTCTCTTACTCTCTCGGTCTCTCTATCTCCGTCTATGTCTCTCTCCATTTTGGTCTCTTTCTCTCTATCTCTCTATCTCTCTCTATCTCTCCCTCTCTCTCTATCTCTCCCTCCCTCTCTCTCTCTCTCTCTCTCTCTGTGATGGGGGACCATCGCACCAACCAGAATTCGGAACACCAACAACCACACCACGTAGCTCAAGCACACATTGCAACCCAGCTTCACATACTCGGCATCGTCAATGACTCTGAGTTATGCATTTATTTTCTTGTATTTTTATTTTTCTGAATGATTCACGGATTGGGCCGCTGTGTTTGGGTTCGTCCGTTATTATTTTTTCTTTCACTGTGTTTGATGTACGTTTTAAGGGAAATCACGTCACGAGACAGTTTTCCACTGTTTTTGGCCCCACTTGGGCATCCTCCCTCCCCTATATAAAGGGACGGTATGCCCAAGGAAGCCTTGGAGTTTAATTGAAAATTGAAAAAGTCTTCTTTGATTGGGCTCCCGCATCCTCCCTTTGGGAGTTTAGCTTTACCTTTTTCTAGATAGAGATCGTGGGGCTTCGTCCGCACATCGCCAGATTCACCACGTGGAGATCACTCTGTGGAAGAACTGCTTGTCATCGACTTCTTGTCCCCTTATTGTCGTCGTTAGCGTATCTTCTTGGAGCAATGCCAAGTAAGTCACCTCGCCACGACCGCCGGCCTGCAAGAAGCATGCTCTTCGCTTTCATCTATGCACGCCGCACTGTGCTATCATCCCGAGCAGCTGTTGCTCGCCTCATTTTCCTAAGAATCCTTTTCTTGGGTGGATGACCTTCCAAGAACACCATTCGTGGACCTTTCTTGGAGCTTCTTGGAGTCTACTTGGAGATTCTTGGAGCAGATTCAATAAAAGACCCTCTCTTGAAACTGTCTTAGAGTTTCTTGGAGTTTCTTGGAGAAGATTTAAGAAAAGGCCCTCCCTTGGAACTTTCTTGGAGTTTCTTGGAGCAGATTCAAGAAAAGACCCTCTCTTAGAGCTTTCTTGGAGTTTTTGGAGTAGGTTCAAAGAAAAATCTCTATCTTGCAGCTTTCTTGGAGCAGATTCAAGAAAAGGCCCTCTCTTGGAGCTTTCTTGGAATTTTTGGAGCATGTTCAACAAAAAGCTCTATCTTGCAGCTTTCCTGGAGCTTCTTAGAGCAGATTCAAGAAAATGCCCTCTCTTGGAGCTTTCTTGGAGTTCTTGGAGCATGTTCAATAAAAAGGTCTGTCTTATAGCTTTCTTGGAGCTTCTTGGAGCGGAGTTTTTTATTATTATTGGCAAAATCATGGTGCTAGGTACATCCAACCATACGGTTGCACCCGTAGACCGATCTATCTGTGCCCTAGACGCCACCCAAGGGGTGTTTATTGATAAAATGTAGTGTTTTTCATCGTTGTTGGGCTTGGAGCGAGCGTACATGTCCCAATTACACACGGACCCTACTCACCCATGCCCATGTTGCAGGAAGGGAAAGGTACATAAGTGTTACCTAGTGAAGGCTGAGAGATGGTCACTCATGCCAGTAGGAGTTGGGGGAGCCCTTGTAGCATTGTGAAGTGTGGGGTGCGTAGTCCACCTTGCCATTTGCAGATGTCATCGTGGAGGTGCATGACTTGATGAGCTATCAGGCGACAAGGTGAGCTCTCCTGCCTCTAGCACTCCATGCTATCCGCCACTCCCCCGGGCCTTCCTTCGATAGTGTCCGATGTATACGAAGGGTCGACAAGCTGAGGCGTTCAACGGCATCTTCCTTCGACAGTGTACCACGGGCTGTCGGAGGGAGTGCTTGCCAAGAAAGGAAAAGGGAGGAAGGGGTTTGTGTGTGTACCGTGTGGTTGTCAAGGGCATCTTCTTTCTGATTTTCCTCGCGCAGTTGGCTTGCGACGGACACTAGTTGTGAGGGGGCGTATAATGTCCTGCCATACATGTTGCAGTCGCCATTGGGAGCATTTTCCTTCACGAAGCATGTCAACTAATACATGCGAGTCCGATTCTATGGTGATTCTACGGCGATTCTATGGCGATTCTACGAATACATGGCAGCATTTTTCTTGCACGAAGCATGTCAACTAATACATTGGGAATATTTTTTTCCTCACATAGAAGTAAACCATCATGTATGGCCATGGCCTCGACTATTGTATTAGTTCGTATGTCATAAAAAAGAGGAGAAATAAAAAAGAATACTCTCTGTATGATCCCATAGGATACCACCTCCGCCTACTGGCCCCGGTTTCCCTTTAGCCACACCATCCACATTGAGGTCAAGGATGTCGATTGGCGATCGGTGCTAATGAACAATGTGTAGCCGAAAGCGGATGGGGACGAGGGTCACCGAGATACCCCAAGATCGAAGGAGGTTGCATGCTAGGGCTGAGCTGCAGGCACGAGGTGGTAAAAGGTGATGTGTACGCCATATCCATTGCTTGACTTGTCGCATGATATCCAAGTTGCACATGGGAGTTCCTACAAAATAAGAAGAATTTTACCCTTTCAAAATCTCCCATAGTAAGTAAGCTATAGTGACGTGCAGGAGGGGGTTTTGTTTGGAGCGTGTTGGCGAGAGATACATCTTGCCAAAACACTCTAACAACGTTAGAGTAGAGTAGGTACAAAGAAGTGGACACCAATGGTGTGTGATTTTGCGCCAACAAACTAGAGCTATCTCACTATGGAAGAAAAGGTGCTCTATAGTCTCAACTTGGGGAGAAGTGGGACAACAATGGCAACACAAACAGAGAGATTGACCGATACGGGTCACTCGATCATTAGTGGGGAGGCCACGATGCAAAAGTCTATAGAAGAATAAGGAGACACAAGTAATGATAGCCGGATGCTAGATTCGACAACCCTAGAGCTAGGTAGAGGATTTCTCACGGAAATGCTCCCAAGAAGAGCAATAAGAGAATGACCCATCAAGGGTAAGTGTCCAACTAGGACGATCCTAAGTGGGCACAATGGGAGTACTCAGGGCCTGGGGTAACAGGTCGATGGGAAGGCCATGTTGCTTCCAAAGGTCGCTTGTGTTGCCTAGGAGTAGTTGCGCCACAGTTAATCTAAGGCGATGGGGCTTGAAGTGCGGGTGACGGGCTAGGGGTGTGTTAGTGAGCCATGCATCATACTAGGTGTTAATCTCGCCTTGGCTGACATGCCAACGTGTGACCATGGCAATCTCAATCCAATGTCACTGCCAAGTCCACCACCTGAGATAGACTTGGATATCCATCTCACAAGGCTCTCACTCGGCATACTTCGATGAGATGAATCTCCCAATGGTGAGTGTATGGTACGCATACGCCACACGAGCTTCTTTTGAAGCATGTCTTGGATGTCCAAAAGATGCCTAATCCCTTGACCCCCCCTTGTCCATTGGCCGACAAGCTTTCCCCCAAGAAACCCAATGGTGGCGACTCTCTCCCCCGAGGTGACCGGACCATAAGAAACGTGCATACAATCGCTACATAGAGCGGACTGTTAGAGATAATGAATGGACCACAAGGGTATGTAGCGGAATACTCATGAGGACGTGTCGAATAAGTTGGATGCATCCTATAGGGAATAGAAAATGAAGTTTCCATCCCTCTAGTTTCTTTCTCAATTTGGCCAAAAAGGCATCAAAATAATGATGCCTCACACGTCCGAAAAAGATAGGCATCCAAGATAGTCTAAAGGGGGGCATCCTCTTTGGTACCCAATATAGTGTTGGATAATATGAGAGTGCTTTATAGTGGTGGACGGACCGACCATAAAGCTGCTCTTCGAGGCATTGACAAGCTAGCCAAAAGCTTGTTCATACGTAGTGAGGACACTCATAAGTTCTTTAATAGATTTTTTAGATCCATTGAGGAAAAGATGGCATTATCTGCAAATAGAGAGTGCGAGAGGATCGAGCATCCCCTTTTCATAAAATATGGCTGGATGAGGCCGCGTGCTATCTCTCGTGTGAGTGATTGGCTAAAGACCTCCTCCATCAATATAAAATGGGTGGGGTGAGATGGGATCACCTTGCCGTAGACCTCTTGTGGCCGTGAAAAACCTGTGGAGTTTCCATCCACCAAAAGAGAGAAATGATTCTCTCTAATGCAGACATCCACAAGAGTAATGAATGCATCGATTAACCCAAAGCGATGTAGCACTTTGGTAAGGTAAGTCCACTCGACTCGATCAAAAGCCTTATCCATATCTAGTTTGATGATGATATTCGAGCCCCAAATATGAGTGTCCAGTGACTGGGCTAACTCGTGAATGAGCATGACACTATCTTGGATATGTCGACCCTTGATAAAACTGCACTATTCAGGTGAGATAAGTCTTGGTTCCGAGTCAATTTGTATTGATCTTGGATGCAACTTTATAGCATACATTACAAAGACTAATTGCGTGAAAGTCTCTAAATGAAGTTGGGTTTCCCATTTGTGGGATTAGCGCCAAGAAAGTGGATTTCCAACTTCGAGGTAGGACTTTGTGTGTAAAGATCTCCTTGATGGCAAGCACCAAGTCTGTGCCTACAATATCCCAACATGTGATCTAGAATTCTGCTAGAAATCCATCCGGTCCTGGAGCCTTGTTCCTACCCAAGGAAAAGACTACCTCCGTGATCTTTGTTCGCATAGGAAGGGTTATGAGTAATGTGTTTTCCTGGTTGGTGACCAAGTGAGGGATGGTGGCGAGTAGGTCCTCACTCACGTCAGTCGGCTGTGAGGCGAGGAGCTATAATAGGGTCGTATAATTAGTTCAGGCTTTGTGGTGAGTCGAAGCATGAAAGAAATGTGTTTTTCTATCAACTTCTCACAATCATTGGATATGCAATTTCTGGAGGTAGAAATCTCATGTCATTGCATCGCATCCTCAAGCTTCTGACGTAGCGTAAGCTGTCGCTCCCCCACTTTGTCTGTATAACCATCATGTAGCTGTCTCTGAATAGCAGCTTGCTCCATTTTGAGTGCTTCAACTAGTGCGTGCATGCCGATTCCACCATTTCGGGTGGAACTTAAGGTTCCGTAGTTTATAACTGAAATTCTCCATAGGCGATGTGGAGATTGTTCCATGCCAATGGCTCTGCACAAAACTATGAAAGTCTTCATGCTCTAACCACATAGCTTGAAATCAGAATGGGGGATGACAGACTCGAGTGTTCATGTCCAAGAGAATGAGGATCGGTGAGTGGTCTGAGTAATGTCTTGGTAATTAGCTCAATCATGATATTTTAGTGCACTAAATCAGTACCATTAGTAAAGCAACGATCAAGTCGCTCGTACATAAGCGCGTCCATTTGGCGCTCAATGCACCATATCTCTTGGAGCAGATTTAAGAAAATGCCCTCTCTTGGAGCTTCTTGGAGTCTTTATGGAGGTTATTATAGCAGATTCAAGAAAACACCCCTCTCTTGGAGTTTCTTGGAGCTTTCTTAGAGCTTATTGGAGAAGATTCAAGAAAACACCCTCTCCAATAATGCACGGCCTGCAAGAAGCACGCAAGTATCTGTTCGCCATCGTCTCGGCTTCATTCGGGGCCATCGCCTCTCCACCTCGCGGCCAAGACCCCTTTGGGTCAACAACCTCGTCAGACTTTATCGTTTCCCTCACTTTTAGCAGCATTATAACTTACTCCAGTGCTGTCTTCCACTAATTGTTCTAGTGCCAGTTTCGTTGACGATTAATAGGATTAGCCACCTTACTGTCGAGAGGTAGGGATTTCTTATGAAAAGGACAAAGGTCCATGGCAAAAGAGAACATGGACGCCTTTGGATACGACATGTCCCCTACCTCGTAGACGTCTAGTTTTTCCAGTCAGGACAGTAGGAGTCTTTCCGTGATGGTCCACTCATGAATCATAACTCGATCGTCTTTTCTATTCAGAAATTGCCACTTCTTTTCTCATGTGACTTTCTTAATACATTGCATCATCTATTCATTTCATCAATCTACCACCTGTCCTGTGTTGTAACACGAGCCGACCAATCCCGGCACTTATCGTGTTACATCATATTGGTAACAAAGCCGGTCGTGTTAGCTTTTGCTTAACACGATCTGTACCATATCGCTTGTTTCCTCGTCGACTACTTTTGCATTCATTGCGTATTTTGAAATTCATACGCACATCATATCATTTCACTATCTCTTTATTTCATTATATAGTACTATTCATTAAACTTACGAGATAGTTGACCATAAGATGTCTCGAACATGTGGCCAGATGCAATCTACCATAGGTGACAGACATTTGTATGAGGATTATGAATATGATCCTGAAATTCAAGATTCTCCACCGGAGGATTTCTTTAGTCAGCATTATAAGAATATCCCATCTTATCTCTCCACGGGCGAGTTACTTGCTCTAACCATTAGGGAGTATTTCTCTAGGATCCATACTTTACCTAGTGTACCTTAACAGCACAGCCATCCAGTGTGGCAATGTCAACAACATTAACAACTATGGAAGCCATCGAGACACCAATCTCCACAGCCTCACTGATATAGCCAACAGCGAGGCCATGATGATACATATTATCCTCGCGATAGTCTTTTGTACTATCTAGAGGTGAATTATCCACCCTGAGAGGAGGCAATCTCTCCAAAAAGGCATCATAGAAATGGGTCCCATTATACTATCACGAACGACCGTACGATCCAGTCCATGGTCAGTGTCCGTCCCAAGCCTCGTACACTATGCCTTACGCACAAACTTATCCACATGTCAAATGATGATTCCCCATACGATTCTGACACTATGGATCTTCCACCCGAGGAACTGCAAATTTATCACTACCAGGATGAACATCTTGATGACGCTGAGGCAAGGTTGCGTCCACGACCAGTTAGGGACACTGCACCTCGGGTCCCTACCCTAGTTAGTGAGCCTTCTATGGGCACCCCTGATGTCGGACGTCATCTAGGACGTCGTCCAATCGACACCGAGTATGATGGCTTGGTGCCGATAAAGGATAATGGTATCGAACATCGACGGTGTCGTCGTTTGATGGATGCAACCCTAACGGGTTATGTAACTATGACGTGATGAATGGGTGTCCTACGTTTCGTATGTGCAGGCTTCGACTTGAGGGAGGCGCCAAACTCCGAGCTCGGATGGGGTCGTCGAGTGACAGTGATGGTGGCCTCTCAAATCTCATCGGAGTGACGAAGGCGTCTACGACCGAATGGAATCTTTCTGTAGGGTTCGCACGTAATAGAGGGTCTCGTCCGTACCGGTAAGACACTCACAGAATTTTAGTTTCTCTCAATTTACCTCTCTCCCCTACCTAGCCCGAGCATGGTAGAGTGGAGACAAAAATATATTGCAAATGGTAATTAAATGAGCATCGGGAGAGGATAATGTTCCTCATTGGCGTGGCTCGCGGTGCAGAATTTTTTCGACGTCGGCAGCGATTCAGAGCGGGTGGAACGGAGAGACGCCGGAGAGCAGATGGCGGCTCAACGAGCAGTGGTGATGCTGGAGCTTCGATAAAGGTCAGAGGAGGAGGGCATAGGGTAGGGGCCGAGGTGAACTGGCACGAGCGTAATTCCGACCGGACACGCCCTGATAGGGTGCGAGCGCGAGTAGATTCAGGCTGGAAATGCGAGCATTTCTGTTAAGCACATCCAGAGCGTGTCGGGTAATTCACATGTGGCAGTCGATGGCGGGCAGCGAATAATTAGGGACACGATGAATGAGGCCTCTCTGATCGGCATGGTGGTGGGTTGAATTGTCACTGTCGAGGGAGTCTCCACGGCACCCACGACCTGAATTATTGGCACGGTGTCTCTCCCATGGGCCAGGGGGCGTGTCTCTTTGGGCCAGTCCAAGGGCTTTGCCTGTGTAGTGGGGGTCTATCACCACATCCAAAATCGTTCAATATCAATGGGATACCAACGGATTCGGTAGGACCCGCCAATATATATACGTGTGTAGTTGGTGCTGCAGTGACTATCCCTCCTGCGACCGATTGGTTCGGCATCCCCTGGCTAGAGGTCAACCGTGGGGTCCTTTGGAGCTGAAGGCGTAATTGTCGGGATGCCCCAAAGCTCAACGTTGCTTTATGGGTTGACCTGCGAGAGCGTGTAATCTGCCCCACGTAGGCCATCACAGGTTCCCCTTCTAGGGGGCTGCCGAGAGATCGGAAGCTGCCGATTTGATCTGTGCAGACAAGGAAGGTTGTTTCTTGACAATACTTGTCGATGAGAAAATGCCAAGCCGACTCCCTGTTGACAACACATGTTGTTCACTGTCCTGGCGGCGATGTAGTTCGCCATAGAACTTGATTTCTGGAAATAGAGTGCTGGGACGAGAAAGGGGGAAGCCTGATCGGGAGAATTAACCACCCTGGGAAGGGAGTGGTAGATTTCACTAGCAGAGCGAGATTGAGGGACAGGAAATGGTTCCCACTTCCCCAATTTCCCTTTTCTTCTTTTCCACCCCTCTTCCTCCTTCCTCTGTTCTCTTCTCTTCAACGAGGAAGGGAGACCAAGAGTTCAACTAGACAAACATGATTTCTTGAATTTTCCTGATTAGGGCGGCCCCTCTTCCCTTATAAAGGGGAGAGGTCAAATGGGCCCCCTAAATGGGTCAACAAGGGGGAAAATAGGTCCATTAGGGGAGCCCACATATAAATGGGCTCCCCCATTACAAAATAAAGTAAAGGAAAGCATAAAAAGAAAACAAGGGGGAAGGCAAACACTAGGTGCCCTCCCCATGATGACGATGAAGGACGTACGGGACGAGTCACAAATGCAACGAAAACACAACGGCGCAACAGGAAAACATAAAACACAAGAGAAAGAATGATGAAAACGAGAAGCGATAATTGAGCATTTATCACCCAATCTTCGACGACGATGGCGGGCGACGCGGACGACATTGTCAACGATCTTTGATGGTGTGCGCCATCAACCCCTCTATCCTGATCCAAAGATCCGACTTTTGCCATTTTGGCGCCTACACCTAGGCCAATGCCGAACGGGCAGCCGATGATGCCCTCAACGGTCAAAGTTTCTAACCGCACTGACAAGGCTCTGATGAGGAGCAGTCCTACGCCACCACTAGCTCACGATGTGCCGCTGCCATGACAACCGGGTCTGCCAGCATGTCAACAACACTTCCATTGATAGTAGCGTTGTGAGCATCAATGGCGTAGATCATCTCCATCCGAGAGACATCGTTTGTAGCATTACTACGACAAACACCCTTATCCATAGGATAAGAACTTCTAACAACTGAAAGTTAGGTATCCATCTCAAGTGGACGATACTGCTCCTATGGGGTACCATGTGATGGAACCCCGCTAGGATGACTGGGGGCATATGTACGGAGTAGTTCCCGCCACCTATGCGACATGTGCTCCACTGACTATGCCCTACGCGCAGTTATCCAACGGGCCCTAGTGGACCACCTTATTCCACCAGCCCACTAGCCTCACTAGCCCAATATGGCCCAGTTCGTAGCCAAGGCCTTAACTATGGGCCTCCCGCTGCAACAGCGCCACCGCCACACCCGGGAAACCCTCTTGCCATATGCGCCTGCACCAACTTTTGCACAACGCGAGCAGTATTCTGCTCCATGATTACCAACAGCACATCATATGCAGCCACAACAACATGCCTGCTCATCATACCGATGCTGCATGCTCCATATGCACAGTCAACACACTATGGACAGCCTGCCCTATCGATGCCTCACGCATCGTATGCACCGTTGGCACAATACATGCCACACTCTCCACCTCTACCTCCTGTGCCATTGAGTGCACACATGTCATATGGACAACACACTTATCAAGAAAACTATCCACAACCATCTCCGCCAGCTGCACTTGCACCAAAACATCGATATCAATTCCAACCGTACGATATGAAGCAATGAAAGCCTGCTCGATGTCACTATGACATGGAAGATAGGAAACATGGAAGAAGAGCACCTCGTACCATGAGTCCATGATAACACCCTAATTTCGGTCTTTATTTCATGTTATTAGCATGATTTATGCATTTAAAAGGCTTAAAATTGGGTTGTTATCATATATTTACACGAAAATAATGCTTCCAAGTAATTTCTGATTTTCCCTAATTTTCTGTTAATTATATGAATTTGTAAGGATTTATTGAAGCTCGAAATAATTATTTTTGGATGAAAATGGCACATTAAAAAGTTTATTTTGACATTTATCAACATGGGAATTAATCAGGGAATTTTCTAGAATTTTCTAGAATTTTTTACGAATTTTTAGGAATTTTATGGGATTTATTTCAAGAAGAAATGCATTTATTCTATTAAAAAAGGGCATATTTATAAGAGAGAAAAATGTATTTATGCAATTTCTAGACTTTTCGGGGCCTTTTTGCAACGTTTCGTTGCAAAAAGACCCTGAAAACAGCTCTCGGTCGCCATGGCCAGCGTAAAGATCCAATTTAAAATCATTCAGGGTTTATTTGCAATTGCATTTTTAATTTTAGAGAAAATCAGAGGAGAGAGAGTGCCGAAAGGGCATATACACGAATATTTTTGGGCGGCGTTCGTTTACAATTGCTTGTTTTATTAAGGGCTTTCTTGAAAAAAAAATGCAAAGAGCCTCCCGCCTTGTCGACGTGGCGCAACTTTAGCCGTTGGATAAAAATCCAACAGCGATCGCACATGTGTATGTGGCAGGAGGTAAGTTCACCGCCTGTGCGGCGCATACAATGCGCGTGCACGGGCGGTGACGTGGCGACACACAAGTAGGCAAAGGAACGAAAAAACGCACGTGTGCGTGCGTAGCAAAACGTACGCAAAATACGCACTAATGAAAATTTAATTGTTTTTTTACTCTCTCGTCAGGGGTACGTGGCGCGATGAGAGAGTGCCCGCCAAAGGAGTTGAAACGCCGCAGCCAATGGGAAGTCGACACGTCATTGCGTGTATTAATAAATAAATCAATTTTAAATCCAATGGACTAAATTGGTTTAAAAATGATTTATTAATAACTTTTGATCCTGATGTCCGATTGAGATGATTTTTTATGGATTTGCTCGTCTTGATCCCCTCTTTCTATCTGTACGGTTGGATCATTCAGATCTAGCCTACATTGATAGATAAAAATTAATTACTAAACGGGGGTAAAATGGTGATTTTCACCATGTGACCTAGGTATAAAAGCTGAATTTCGAGAGGAGGGGCTCATTCTGGAGGGTGCTTCATCACAGCTGCAAGACAGAGAGGAGTCCCAGCCTGGATCAACAGTTTTGGTATTTTTTTCTTTCATTGTATTCAAACTTTTGTGCATTTTGAATGAAATAGGTTAAGTTGTTTGTTTCTTCATCTCCATTCTAGTCTGAACTTCTAAATCGCTTGGCTTGAGCGGCATGTACAAGCCCTGATTAGGATTGAGAGGAGAAATTGAGAAATTTTACCTGGGCATTCAATTGCATTACAAAAAAAATTATAAAAAAATTTAGTTTTAATTCTTAGAATTCTCAATTTCCCCATTTTAGTTCTGAATTATCAATCTGCAAAAATCAACCCAACTCATTTTAAGAACCCTCTTTCAACCTCTCTAAATGACTTCTTAGATCCTTTAATTAGGATCAAAGAAGGAAATTTAGAGTCCTTAATTCTTCTAGTCTTCTCATCTCTTCTATCCCCCTCTCTAAATTCTCACTTAATTAGGGTGACTTGATCCTCATTGAAGATCAAATTCACTCTAATTAGGATCTAAAACACAAAAAAATAAAATCAAATTGAAATTCCTACTTGCCTCCCTTGGACGACACTCATACTTATCACTATACGTCTCAAGTGGAGTTCTTATAAATTTTATTGCATAAGCCAAAATCCACAACGACAAGGGCTAAAAATTGCATAGTTTTTACCCCTATTTTCAGCTTATCAGTCCACATAGTGTAAAAATAGAAACTTTGGTCTTCAAGGATACACAGAGCCCGAGAGAATATAGTGATGAGCAGTCTGTTCTTGTTCCTATAATGCTAGTCTTAAAACTGGTAAAATCCCAAATCCGAAAAGATGTCCAGTATTCAGAGGATTGGAGAACCCTGCGTCCCACTCCGGTTTCTCCATGCACACTCCCACTCTGGGTTCCGACGGCTATACAAAGGCCCCCACTTACAGAAGACATGTACCTAATCACAAGTGTAGCCCCTATGCTGCTACCTTTAGTGATTGAGAATTCGAGTCCCACCTTAACTCTAGAGGTTTTCCCTCTTGGGCCAATTACACCGACTGGCTCACAATAGGCACCGTTTACTATTGCACTACAAGCCTCGCGCCGTGCCACATCTAATGGCCCACTGATAATCTAAATTTTAAGGGTTTAATTTGTCGTTGGTAATTGAGATTACTCAATAAAAATATATTTAACCATACTTTAGAATACTTAGTGATGATTACTGGACGTTTCCATAGGGAACGGATATTAGGGAAAATACGATCTTAATTGGGTGAACCATGAAGATGAGAAGAGTTATGTATACAGCAGTGAATGTGTGATGAGAGTGAAGGAGAGATGGTTAACTACGATTCTACTAATTAGGGTTTAAGATAGATGAGGATGGAGAAATGAGATGTGGTCGTGACAACGACATGTTAGATGGTGGATATGATGCGTGGTGTAGTGGTATCGAGAAGATATAAGAAGAATTACGCAAAGTGTTACGGGAATAAGGCAGAGGATGCGACATATATGATAGTGATCGAATGCGCGAATGATATGATGATAAAGATAGAGATGAGATAATGGAGAAGTAAATAAGTGAAATAATAAGTAAAAAGTTAATAAAAAAAAACTATAATTATGATAATGATGATGTCGGGAGAGAAACAAAGTAAGACGAAGACACTCACCTTAGATTCTTACATTCTGCCAGGAACACGGTGATTTGCGAGTGCCGATAAGCTCCCCTTCTGCTCTTATGCTTCTTCCCACACACCCAAGACACCAAACAAACTTGATGGATCTCAAAACTCACTATCTTTCAATTAGCCCACACAAGTAGGAAGCAAATTTGAAATGAATTTTACAATGATCCAGGCCTCTATTTATCGATCAAGGTATGGATAGAAAGAGGAGAAGACAAAGCAACGCTAAAAATTTCAGCTCAATCGGAGTTGTAGATCAAAAGTTATGGCCGTTTGAAGTTGAAGCAATCCTAGCCCTTGATTTTTCTCTCTCCTTGTCATCGTCTCTGACGCTTCCTCATTTTCCATTTTTGGTTAAATTGTCGAATCCATTAGATTCCTCGTCCTCTCGTATTCCCTGTGGGTGCTTTTCATATTTCGCGCCACATGTACCTAAAAAGAGGACAAAGAAAAACAAAGAAAAAACATAAAAAACCTCTTTCTTGACGCTGACGTGGCGACATGATGGAGGACCATCCCATCAATCAAGCCCTGACCCATCACCAGTCACAGCACGGAGCTCGAGCCGACGTGAGGAATCTAAAGTACCACTATCAGGTTTGAGAAGTGGCGTCATTGTCTCACTTTGTGTCGTGTGTCTTTATGTAATTTTTTTTTTCATCGACTTTGGATTGTCGGGAGGCCCCTCTGACGTGTGCACTAGCCTTCTGCGTGCGATTTATTTTAAATATGATTGTTTGCCATCTTTAGGGGGGAGGAAATCTAAGTTGGGCTTCTTCTCCCCCTAAAGAGCCCTTTTAAGGGGAAGCCCAATAGGCTTTCCCCTTAAAAGGGGGCCCAAGTGGGCCACCCACAACTGCCACTCCCTCTCTATAAGAAGGGGAGGGTTGGACGTGGGAAATGTCTTCTCTTTGTTGAAGAAATCCAAATCTCGTTTGTGTGTTAGTAGCAGTTATTTTGTGTTTATTGAAGAAGAAGAAACCACGGTCCTGGAGTTTCCTCTCCTTTCGTTGAAGAAGAAGCAGGAGAACACGTTCCTTTTGGGTTCTATCCTCTCGTCGAAGTTCTTTACAATCTTTCCTCTCTTTGGTGAATACGGCAACCTGGAAATTTATTTGGTAACTACGACTTTTATACGCTCGTTGAAGGAATTCTGCGAGAAAAGCTCTTCTCCTTATGATGAAAATTGGTCTTGCTCGGTGAATAACTACCTTGGTTCCTAAATCGTTTTGCTGTTCTACGGAAATTCTACTCTTGTGGGACACGTACATGACTGTTGTCGATCAAATAGCTACCAGTGGAACCGTTGTATCACGAATCTCCATCCTTCCAGGCCTCTGAATCATTTCCCCTCTGATTATCTTCTTCAGAGCATCTTCATTGAGCCCTAACGATCGCCATTTTGATCCGCAACTGAAAACGACCAGAAATCTGAAGCATGTCTGTTTTCTTCGGTGTTTCTGAAGCCATTTTGTATGCTGATCGTGATATTTCTTGGAGTGAACACCATTGACGCCATCTTTTTTGATTGCCACGACAACGAATTCACATTATCTCTTGCCTTGTTGTTTGATTCTCCAATCCCGGGCACTACCGGCTCATTCTCCAGACTAGACAACATCTTTAAACAACGATAGGTTCCTCGTAACTGTTCGTGGGAAGGTGGAAGTGATCGTCGCCCTCCAGATTAATGCCGACGTCCCAGAATCCCGTGCCATTTCCGGTGAAGAACTGATCCGAAGTCGCTGTTTCCTCCTGATCGTGATCTGAATATCTTCATTCTCTCGCATACAGGTTTGCCCAAATGGACAGCTGCCTAAAGAATGGTCGTCTGCAGGTCTGCGCCAACTCCGTTTATGTGGTCAATGGGCTCCGTTATCTCCAACTTTCATCCCGATATCGCGCACTGATCTATCAACGTTCGAGCCCGCTCTGAACCACATGATGGGGTGAACGTTAGCTATCCATGGAGCCATCAAGACCGCTGCTCCCTTTTTTTATCATCTCCACGATTCCAGTGGATAATGCTTGAGCTTGTCGGAGTCCTTCGGTCTCCAACCTGCTGCAACCAGTTTGATTGTGCCCTGGGTTTTGTTGAAGTGGAGCTGCACGAAAGAGTAGCGAAGGAAAAACGGAAGAGGATGAAGAAAGACTTGATGTATTCTAGCATACCGAAACTATTACATAGTCTAAGTATTTATAGAGGATAGTGTTTCTAGTTTGTGTTTCTTATGACGTGACACTATTGTGAGTGGTGGGATCCGTGCATCGCGTTGCTCTGTTGCTTTTGGAAGCTTCCCAGTTGTCCGTTGCGTTGCTCCATCGATGTCGTCACACGAGTCGTTATTGCCACGTGTGTCGACTCCCTTGACACGCCCCTTGGAGCTCACTGAGGGGACGAGGTTGAGCTTCTGACGAAGACGAGTAAAGGGCTGCTTGGGCAGACTCTTGGTTAAGATATCCGACGGTTGGTTCTGACTGGACGTAAATGCAATTCTGAGTTGATTTGCGGCGACTCGCTCCCGAACGAAGTGGAAATCGATTTCCACGTGTTTCATGCGTGCATGAAACACTGGATTTCGAGCCAAGTAGGTTGCACCAAGGTTGTCGCACCATAGCGTTGGGGTGCTGGCGACGTCGAGCTGTAGTTCCTTCATTAGAGAGAGAATCCAGATGAGTTCAGAGGTTGCATTAGCCATGGATTTGTATTCAGCTTCCGTGCTGGATCGCGAGACGGTTGTCTGCTTCTTAGAATTCCACGATATAAGATTTCGACCGAGGTATATGAGATACCCGCTGGTTGACCTTCGATCGTCCGCGTCGCCTGCTCAGTCAGCGTCACTGAACACGTTTAAGTGAAAATTAGCGTCATTATAATAAAGTAAGTTGAGGTTAGAGGTTCCCTTGAGATAGCGAAGAAGGTGTTTCACGTTCCTCCAATGTTCTGGTCGAGGGTTGTGCATAGATTGGCATGCTTTGTTGACAGCATGACAAATATCAGGCCGGGTGATCGTGAGATACTGCAATGCGCCGACTATTTGCCGGTATTGCTTGGCGTCGCATGAATGTTCTCCGAATTTGCCTTGGGACGTTGGGGCCGGAGTGACCGTTGGGTTGCAGTCGGACATGTGGGCACGGCGAAGGATAGTCAGTAGATAATGGGATTGAGATAAAACGAGTCCTTGTGGATGAGGACTGAGTTGAATGCCAAGAAAATGTTGCGCAGGGCCAAGGTCGCGAATTGCAAAAGTGCGGAGAAGAGAATTGAGTAGAAGATTTACCCCCTTGCGATCCGAGCCGATGACCAGAAAGTCATCAACGTAGATCAACAAGTAAAGGCGGGAGTGCGGAGTAATCTTGAAAAATAAAGAAGGGTCCGTGCGAGAGCCGGAGAACCCGAGACGTAAAAGGTAAGAGGAGAGCTTGAGAAACCAGGCACGAGGGGATTGTTTAAGACCGTAAATGGACTTGTGGAGAAGGCACACATGATGAGGAAAACGAGGGTGGATAAAACCTGGAGGCTGGCGCATGCAGACGGTCTCCTGTAGATCGCCATGGAGAAACGCATTGGTAACATCCAGTTGATGAATGCACCAGTTCCTTGACACAGCGGCGACGAGCAAAATACGAATGGAGGTTATCTTGACGACGGGGCTGAAAGATTCAGCGAAGTCGACGCCGGCAGTTTGGCGGTAGCCTTGTGCTACCAGACGAGCTTTATGGCGAGCAACGGAACCGTCAGGATGAAACTTGAGACGAAACACCCACTTGCAACTGAACGGACGAGCGGAGGGAGGTGGAGGGACGAGGATCCAGGTTTTGTTTGTGGCCAGAGCGTGGAGTTCCTGGAGCATGGCCTGACGCCAGGCCGGCTGAGAAGCGGCGTCAGCGTATGTAGAAGGTTCAACGGGGTTGCACGTTAAGTGCAGGCAATGGGGGGTGGGTGACAGAGCAGGAGTGGAGGCATAAAGGTCACAAAGAGATCGGGTGGGTCGGGCAGCAGAGGATGATGGGGAGGAGAGAACGGGTGATGCAGAGAGGGAGTGTGTTGAAGAAGGTTGATTGTTGACGGTGGGAGGCGGAGAGGTAGGTACAGGGCTAGCAGGATCAGCAGTGTGCAGAGGTGGATTCGGGGAGTGGGAGTGGGAGTGTGTTGGGTTGTTTGGTCTGGGAGTGGGTTGGACGATGGGAAGGTAGGTGTTGTGAGGTGGAAATGGGTTGGATGGAGTACCGAGAGGTGGAGAGGGAGAGTGAAATGTAGTGGGTGAAGGTGAGTGGAGCCCAGGAAAGACTGTTTCATCAAAGAAGACATCGCGCGAAATGTGCACCTTTCCGGTGTTGAGAGAAAGACAGCGGTATCCCAGATGATGTGCGCTGTAGCCGAGAAAGACGCAGCGTTCGGACCTGGGAGACAGTTTATTCGAAACATAAGCACGTAAATGAGGGAAACATAAGCAGCCAAACGATTTCAAAACGGAGAAATTGGGCTTATCTTTGTGGAGAATTTCGAACGGGGATTGATGATGAAGTAGCGGCGACGGCAATCGATTGATAAGGTAAGTGGCGGTTGCGGCGGCTTCATCCCAGAGACTTGAAGGAAGGTTGGCGTGGTGAAGTAGAGCGAGCGCCGTCTCCACGATGTGCCGGTGCTTGCGTTCGGCGGTGCCGTTTTGTTGCAGGGTGTGAGGACAAGAGATCCGATGGTGAATCCCGCAGTTTTGAAGATGCGAACGAAGTCCTTAAAACTCCCCAGTCGGACTGGAAGGCTTTGATTTTGAAATCGAATTGTCTTTCGACAAACGCTTGAAACTGAAGAAACGTGGGGAGGACTTCCCCTTTCGACTTTAAAGGAAAAAACCAAGTATATCGGATAAAATCGTCGATGAAAAGGACATAGTACGAAAATCCAAGGTGAGACTTGACTGGGGAAGGTCCCCATAGATCCGAATGTATGAGTTGCAGGGGTTGAGTTGCATGAGAAGGAGAGGAGGAAAAAGGCAGTTTATGACTTTTTGACACGGCGCAGTCTGAGCAGACATACTGTTTTGGAAGTTGGGTGGAGGGAAGGCCGAACGTTGAAATGACTTGTTGAAGAACGCGGAAAGAGGGATGACCGAGGCGTTGGTGCCACACAATGGGCGTGCTTCGGTGACTGGTGAGGGCCGCCTTGGTAGGTTGAGACTGGAGCTTGTACAGTCCGTCTTCAATGTTGCCCGTGAGAAGTACCTGCCCGTTAGAACTGTCTTTAACTAGACAGTGGGATGGATGAAACTCAAAAAACACGTTGTTATCTGTTGTGAATTGTCGAACTGATAAAAGATTGCGCGTGATGTTTGGAGTATGCAAAACGTTGTTCAAATGCAGCTTTTTCGATGTAGAATTTAAAAATGCACGCTCGAGATGATGAATTTTCAAACCTGAACCGTCGCCAACTTAGAGTAGATCTTGCCCGCTGTAGACTTGAGGATCTATCAGTGTGTTCTGATCTGCCGCTACGTGATGTGTTGCACCACTATCCGGGTACCAATAAGATGACGAGGTGGAAGGCGCCACGGATGAGGTGGTGCTGAATGCTTGAGGAGAGTGCCGATATGCTTGCTCGAACGGGTGTGCCTTATGCCGGCGTATTTCATGAGTTGTAGGCGAGTTTGCCCGAGGATCTTGCGGCACGTACGTTCGATTGAACCTCTCGTAGCATTCCAGTGCGCGATGCCCCGTCCGTGAGCAAATTTGGCACATGGGTGGAGGTCGAGGCGAATTTGTTCGTCCTTGTCCACGTCCGTTTCCCCTTCCAAAGTTAGGTCGATTTTTGCTTGAATTTTCAGGCTTACCTTTTGAGGCGTTCGCATTCCTTGGTTGCGCTTGAGTGAGATTGGCAACAGCTGGGAAATCTGCCGGCTCCTTGGCCGCTTGGTGTCGAAGTAGCATTGCTTCATAGTCACGTAATTCTGATATGGCTTTTTCGAAAGTAACTGGAGTTGGAGACGCTCGAATCATTGTGATGATCGCCGAATATTGCAGACCGAGTCCGCGCAGGAAGGCTCGTACCATGGTACGCTGATCCACTCGTACCATGCTGCTAGCGAGCTGCCGATGCCACGGCACTGGGTGATGTAGTCTTCTAAGCTTGTCGTTCCTTTGACTTGAGTGTGCAACCGCCCGAGCAATTCTTGGACTCGAGCCTCTGCGGTTGAGGCAAAATCGGTTGCCAAGGTATTCCAGATGTCCTTTGCCGTTTTGGCCTCCGTTACGCTTCCAATGACTTCTTCAGTCATGGATGTTAGGAGAAAAGACATCACATATTGATCTTGATACCACCATCGGCCATTTGGATCGTCGGCTTTGGATGGTGGATCTTCTAGAATATGCGAAATTAATTTGTGGGAGGTGAGTGTCGGTATAACCTGGGTTTTCCAGACGACGTAGTTCTCCCTGGAGAGCTTGATCGGTGGTGCCAATGTGGCTGCCACTTTGATGGGTCCCTTGTTGGAGGTTCGTCTCCGCGGGATTGACGACTCGTCTGAAGACGAGGAATAGTCTGACGCTCCTTTGCTCCGAAGCTGTTCATCCATCGCGTGCTCCTGCTTCTGCTCTGATACCATGTTGAAGTGGAGCTGCACGAAAGAGTAGCGAAGGAAAAACGGAAGAGGATGAAGAAAGACTTGATGTATTCTAGCATACCGAAACTATTACATAGTCTTAGTATTTATAGAGGATAGTGTTTCTAGTTTGTGTTTCTTATGACGTGACACTATTGTGAGTGGTGGGATCCATGCATCGCGTTGCTCTGTTGCTTTTGGAAGCTTCCCAGTTGTCCGTTGCGTTGCTCTATCGATGTCATCACACGAGTCGTTATTGCCACGTGTGTCGACTTCCTTGACAGGTTTGACGGTCCCTGTCCTGTCCGGTTTTATGGCATGGACCTAAACCGTACCTGAAGTTTGGTCCGGTTCCGGTCCGGTCTTGCTCGGTCCCGCTCCGGTTCGGTACCCCGGAGGAGCAGGGGGGGGTTTAGACAGAGGCGTTGTGCATGAGAAGCAGCATCAATGAGCTTTGGGGTGGGTTATTGAAAGGGAGATGGGGAGGGGAATTGGTAGTATGTGGGATAGGGTCTGGTCCGGTCCGGTTTTTTGGCATGGACCTAAACCTTACCTAAAGTTCGGTCCACTTTCGGTCCGGTCTTTTTTCGGTCCCGGTTCGGTTCGTTCCGACCAGTCCCCGGTCCAAAATGTCAAACCCTAATCGTGTCACTCGACCGGTCAGAATGGTTCGTTCTATTTGACGTGGATCAACGGACCTCAATCGATACTAAATATTTAGAGCTGATCATCCAAGCCATTTCTAATACTGTGGATTGGCATGTGGGGGGGGACCTTAGCCTCTTGTTTCCTCCTAACATCACGTGCCAATGGTGAAACTCCCATTACGGCTCAATCTGCTAGCTACGGTTCAGACTTCTTGATCAGCCCCGACGATCGTGAATCTCACACAACCTCAGACCTATCCCACAGGTTAATTGACGTTGGACCGCCCCCGAACCCAAGTTCTACCTTCTCCCCCTCTTTTCTCAGTATTATTATCTCCCTTAGTGCCATCCTCGTGTACTCCGCTGTCTCGAGCAACTTCATTATTTGATATAGGACCTAGCCACTTCCATCGTATTACGATATTTTCTTTAACGGTATTGGATTAGCTCGTTCACGTCGATTGTGTGGACATTATTGGGCGAAGAACGTTCCCCACCACGTCGATCCCTTCAAGCCTAATACGTGGATCATTGGGAGCTTGATTGTGACAAAACCCATCTTGTGTCATCCAATTGAACTGCGTCTCGGGTCTATCCGATGACTGACGTACTTCTTGTTATTATTTTCTCGAATCATATACATCAACCCATGTCATTAATATCGACTTTAGAGTTTACCCTCCAGACGTAACACAAAAGTGTCAATTTTGACTGTCATGTTACATTATGGCGCGTCAGCGCGCCACGTCACCCTCTTTTTTTCTTCTGTTTTCTTTGTTTGAAATGATTGGATGTGAGCGTGTCACGTCTACCTGCGCCAAAAAAAAGCTAAAAAATACTTGAAAACTTCATAAATAGATTAAAAGCCCAAAAATACGTACAAATATATATTTTGACTCAAAAAAATCATATCTTTCGAAATTTAATGTCAAAAAATTCCAAAAAATCATATTATGTCCCAAAATTATATTATTTTAGAATCTATTGACAGTAAAATCCTACAAAATACATAACCATTGTAGAAAATTCTGAAATTCATTCTAAAAATAGATTTAATCATTTTAAGTTTGATAACATGCAAATATGTGTAATTTAATGCACATAAACTTGTAAATATGATCATATAAGTTACTAAAAATGCATGTTATCACCCACTGAGGGTCCTTGAGACTGGCCCCGGTCAGTCTTGTCTTTTGGTACCATCGCCCCCTTCCGCGACGAATACCCCCAGCTCTGCCTCCTTATGAGGAGCTTTCTAAACCATGAGGATTTCTCCTTTTGTATTGTCACACTTATCGCCAACAAGACCCTAAGCTCCGCACCGATTGGGAACCTCCAATGCTTCAATGCCCTAGTATGGGCCCTTGATATTGCCCCATCGGGGCTATTCCTTCATCAATATTGCAGCATTCTGCAACCAAACCCCAGAATAGTACACTATCACGAAGAGCGACTTACTTTCATAGTGCTACTAGGATCACATTGATCTGCCCCATTGCCAGAACCGCCACTAATCCTCCAATATGTCCTTCTAGATGCCCTTGCACATTCTTTTGGAATCGTCTCCACACGGATTCAATTGATCACATTGTCATGTCAACTCATGACGAGTTTCCTGATCCCTGCTCCATCATGCAGGATACTTAATAGTACCATAGGGAAGATATTAGCTTCCAACGTGGGTTGTCATCTTGTGTCATAGACTCCTCAACATCCAAGAGGTTGAGTTCACTGCTCGTCCAATGGTGAGCCACTCTATTTGGGCATTGTTTGAAGTAGACTATGGTCAAGTACTTCGTTGTCGCTAGATCTCATTCATGTAGGTAGTCATACTAGCACTTCGGAGTAAGACCTCGCATATGCATTAGGTAGTAGGAACATGCATCATTGTACCCATTTTCACATTCCATCGCAAAATGAGAAGTACAAGGCAACTGCTGATTTAGGATGTCGGTCCACTAAACTTTTGGAGGATGAACTAGCTATTGTCAGATTGAGGCTTGTGAGATATTCTCTAGGGGTCACTACGATGCTCCGTGGTCATAGCGCCGGGACTTTCTCGATAGCCCAAAAGATTAACAACAATGTCTATGTCATGGGTATCCCGCCTGAATGGGGATCAGTCCCACCTTTACTGTTAGTGACTTAGTTTGCTATCAGCCTATGCCACCAAACATTAAACCTCACAGCCACTTGAGCCTTATTAGTGAAGAGAGTAAGCATCACATTTCACCCTTTCCTATCCTGAAACATACATCACATGAGCAAGTAGAAATGGTACTACAGGTAGTAATTCACGCTGCAAGGAAGTAGTTGGTCCGCACATTTTTAGTCCAT
The DNA here is from genome assembly GCF_029677425.1 of Wolffia australiana. Taxonomy (NCBI): domain Eukaryota; kingdom Viridiplantae; phylum Streptophyta; class Magnoliopsida; order Alismatales; family Araceae; genus Wolffia; species Wolffia australiana. The sequence continues at coordinate 14,852,179 of NC_135835.1, read as the reverse complement.
TTGCCGGGTCATTTGTCATCCGAAGACGCTTGTATTACTGAAGCAGAACTACATAAACTTCAACCAGAGGTCGTACAGCCACTTGAGGACGTCATCGGCACAAAATCGTCGATGTCGAGTTCTTCCCACCCGGGAAGGATTATGGGGGACCATCACACCAACCAGGACTCAGAACGCCAACAGCCACACCATGCAGCTTGAGCCGACGTTGCAACCCGGCTTCACATACTCGGCATCGTCAATGACTGTGAGTTATGCATTTATTTTCTTGTATTTTATTTTTCTGAATGATTCGCGGATCGGGCCGCTGTATTTGGGCTCGTCCGTTGTTATTTTTTCTTTCACTGTGTTTGATGTACGTTTTAAGGGAAATCACATCATGATATGGTTTTCCCCTGTTTTTGGCCCCACTTGGGCATCCTCCCTCCCGTATATAAAGGGACGGTATGCCCAAGGAAGCCTTGGAGTTTAATTGAAAATTGAAAAAGTCTTCTGCGATTGGGCTTGCAAATCCTCCCTTTGGGAGTTTAGCTTTACCATTTTCTAGATAGAGATTGTGGGAGCTTCCTCCGCACGTCACCAGATTCACCACGTGGATATCACTCTGTGAAAGAACCGCTCGTCACCGACTTCTTGTCCCCTTATTGTCATTTTTGCCGGATCTTCTTGGAGCAATTTCAAGTAAATCGCCTCGCCACGACCGCCGGCCTACAAGCAGCATGCTCTCCGCTTCCATCCGTGCACGCCCACGCTGTGGTGTCATCCCGAGCAGCCGTTGCTCGCCTCATTTTCCTAAGAATCCTTTTCTTGGGTGGATGACCTTCCAAGAACGCCATTCGTGGACCTTTCTTGGAGCTTCTTGGAGTCCACTTGGAGATTCTTGGAGCAAATTCAATAAAAGACCCTCTCTTGAAACTGTCTTAGAGTTTCTTGGAGTTTCTTGGAGCAGATTTAAGAAAAGGCCCTCCCTTGGAACTTTCTTGGAGTTTCTTGGAGCAGATTCAAGAAAAGACCCTCTCTTGGAGCTTTCTTGGAGTTTTTGGAGCAGGTTCTAGAAAAAGCTCTGTCTTGCAGTTTTCTTGGAGCTTCTTGGAGCAGATTCAAGAAAAGGCCTTCTCTTGGAGCTTTCTTGGAGTTTTTGGTGCAGGTTCAAGAAAAAGCTCTATCTTGCAGGTTTCTTGCAGCTTCTTGGAGCAGATTCAAGTCAAGGCCCTCTCTTGGAGCTTCTTGGAGTTTTTATGGAGGTTATTATAGCAGATTCAAGAAAATGCCTATCTTGGAGTTTCTTGGGGCTTTCTTGAAGCTTATTGGAGAAGATTCAAGAAAACACCCTCTCCAAGAATGCACGGCCTGCAAGAAGCACGCAGGTATCCTGTTCGCCATCGCCCCGACTCCATTCGGGGCCATTGCCTCTCCGCCTCGCCGCCAAGACCCCTTTGGGTCAACAACCCTGTCAGATTTTACCGTTTCCTTCACTTTTAGCAGCATTATTACTTACTCAAGTGCTGTCTTTCGTTACTTATTCCGCTGCCAGTTTTGTTGATGATTAATATGATTAGCCATCTTATTGTCGAGAGGTAGGGATTTCTTGTGATAAGGACTAAGGTCCCTGGCAAAAGAGAACGTGGACGCCTTTGGATACAGCATGTCCCCTACCTCGTAGACGCCTAGTTGATCCAGTCAGGTCATTAGGAGTCTTTCTGTGATGGTCCACTCGTGAATCATTACTCGACCGTCGTTCCTATTCAGAAATTGCCACTTCTTTTCTCATGTGACTTTCTTAATACATTGCATCAACTATTCATTTCATCCATTTACCACCTGTCCTGTGTTGTAACACGAGCCGATCGACCCCGGCGCTTATCGTGTTACATCACTCTCTCTCTTTTGTTCTCTTTTTCTCTTACTCTCTCTAGGTCTCTTTTTCTCACTCTCTAGGTTGCTCTCTTTTGTTCTGTTTTCTATTCGTCTTTCTCTCGGCCTCTCTCTCTAGGTCTCTCTTTCTCTTCCTCTCTCTTGGTCTCTCTCTCTAGGTTTCTCTCCTTTTGTCTTTGTTTCTCTTCCTCTCTTGGTCTCTTTTTCTCTCTATCTCTCTAGGGCTCTCTCTCTTTGGGTCTCTGTTTCTCTTCTTCTCTCTCGGTCTCTCCCTCTAGGTCTCTCTTTCTCTTCCACTCTCTTGATCTATCGAGCTCTTGGTCTCTCTCTCTCTAGGTCTCTCTTTCTCTTCCTCTCTCTCAATCTCTCTCTCTAGGGCTCTCTTTTTTGGTCTGTCTTCCTAGGTCTCTCTTTCTCTTTCTAGGTCTCTCTTTATCTCTTTCTTGGTCTCTCTTTTTCCCCTATTATTGGTCTCTCTCTCTCAAGGTCTCTCTTTCGAGCTCTCTTTCTCTCTCTGTAGGTCTCTCTCTATTGATCTCTCTCAAGGTCTATCTTTCTCTTTCTCTAGGTCTATTTCTATTGGTCACTCTCTCAAGGTCTGTCTTTCTCTCTCTCTAGGTTCTCTTTATTTGTCTCTCTCTCAAGGTCTCTGTTTCTCTCTTTGTAGGTCTCTCTTTCTCTCTCTCTCTTTCTATATCTCTCCCTGTTTTGGTCTGTCTTTCTCTCCCGGTCTATTTTTCTTTCTTTCTAGTTCCCTCTCTCTTTTGGTCTCTTTAACTCTTCCTCTCTCTCGGTCTCTTATTCTTTCTCTCTCTAGGTCTCTCTCTTTTGGTCTCTTTTTCTCTTCCTCTCTCTTCGTCTCTCTCTCTCTAGGTCTCTCTTTCTCTTCCTGTCTCTCTCTAGGTTTCTCTCTTATGGCCTCTCTTTCTCTTCCTCTCTCGGTCTCTTTTTCTCTCTATCTCTCTAGGTCTCTCTCTCTTTTGGTCTCTTTTTCTCTTCCTCTCTCGCGGTCTCTCTCTCAAGGTCTCTCTTTCTCTTCCTCTATCTCGGTCTCTCTCATCTTGGTCTCTCTCTCTAGGTTTCTCTTTCTTTTCCTCTCTCTCAGTCTCTCTCATCATGGTCTCTCTCTCTCTAGGTCTCTCTTTCTCTTCCTCTCTCTTGGTTTATCTCGCTATGGGTCTCTCTCTCTAGGTCTCCCTTTCTCTTCCTCTTGCTCATTCTATCTCGCTCTCGGTCGCTCTCTCTCTAGGTTTCTCTTTCTTTTTCTCTCTTTTGGTATATCTCGCTCTCGGTCTCTCTTTGTAGGTCTCTCTTTGTCTTCCTCTCTCTCAGTCTCTCTTTCTCTCTCTCTTGTCTCTATTTTTGTCTCTCTTTTGGCCTCTCTTTCTCTCTTTTTTAACTTTTATCTCTCTCTTTTGCCCACTCTTTCTCTCTCGGTCTCTCTTTCTCTCTCTTAGTCTCTCTTTTTCTCTCATTCTCTCAATCTGTTTTTTGTCTTCCTGTTTCTTTTTATCCATCTGTCTTTCTCTCTTTCTCTCTCACCCTCTCTCTAGGTCTCTCTCTCTCTCTCTCTCTCTCTCTCTCTCTCTCTCTTTTGTGGTCTCCATCGGTCTCTCTTTCTCTCTCTCTCTCATGGTCTCTATCGGTCTCTCTCTCTCTCTCTCTCTCCTGGTCTCTATCAGTCTCTCTTTCTCCATGTCTCTCTCTCAGGGTCTTTATCGGTCTCTCTTTCTCCCTCTCTCTCTTGTGGTCTCTATCGGTCTCTCTTTCCCTCTTTGTCTCTCTCGTGGTCTCTATCGGTGTCTCTTTCCCTCTCTCTTTCTCTCTCATGGTCTCGACTGGTCTCTCTTTCCCTCTCTCTCTTTTGGTGGTTCTTTGTCTTCTCTTGTGGTCTCTACTGGTCTCTCCTTTCTTTCATTGTTGTTCTTCCTCTCTTGAACAGTCTCTATCGGTCTCTAAATGTCTCTATCTATCTGTATGTCTCTCTCTCTCTATTGGTGTATTTTTGTTGGTGTCTCTCAGTTTCTTGCTCTCTTCGTCTCTCTCTCTCTCATTCTCTATCAATCTCTATCTTCTTTATTGGACTCTTGTTCACTATCTCTCTTAGTCTCTCATCCTTTCATGGACTTTTGCTCTTTCTTTCTCTCGTAGTCTCTCTTTCCCTCTTGAACTCTTGTTCTCTCTTTCTCTCTCAGACTCTTGCTCTATCTTTCTCTTATTTTCTCTTGGTCTTTCTTACCTGCCATGGAGATGATGACAATGACAGTAACATTTGCGTATATTAAGTGATGTCTACTCAGTTAAAAAATGATATCTATTATCAGTCCAACAAACCTCATTGTAATATGATTGTGGAGCTCTACAAAGAGACATATCCTCGTGAAGAAGTTTATTATCATTATCAGGCCTTTCAAAACCAGTTTCTTCCATCTCTCTACCTGTCAGTCTCTCTTGTCCTTTTGTTTGTTTGCTTGCTTGTTTTCCATCTCTCTCTCTCTCTCTATATATATATTTCTCTTTCTTTCATTCCGTTCATATTGAACTCTCTCTCTCTCTCTTATGTTATCTTACTCTCTCTCTCATGCTCACACTGATAGAAATATATGTGGCTGGCAAGCCACACATTTAATATCTTGTTCCATGTTCATTAATAGAACATATTCATTATAGTGCATATGTGACACTTATAATGAAGTCTATGAATATATGATAATACTTAGGGAATTATGATGAGATCGTAATATGGAGATCACTAGTACTTAAAGATGTGTTGTAAATATTCATATTCAAAGGATACTTGATAAGGACATCGAAGTACTCAAGTAGAATAACACTATCTATCCTCACTTATATAATGAGTAGGGTGGTTCCCATAGCCACTACTATGGAGGCTCTAAGAATATATAGTATGTATTCCTCAATAGAAAGAGTTCCCTGAATTAATCGGTACAAATCCTTGAATGATATGATAACAAACTGTCAATCAGATTGATTCACATCACCCCTATAAAAGTGGTCCTTAGACCAAGACACCAAAGATATCTTGTGGATAGACAATTGTGCTTCGACTATGACCTACAAGTCTCTAATCATGGGATTCTAAACAACCGTAGTTTAGGTGCATCAGGAAGTTCATGAAGACGATTGAGTGGTCTTTTGGGTTCGGTGCCTTGGTTCGCCCATGGAAAACATGTTTCCATGGATGCGAAAGTTGGTCGATCGATTCACAATCGATCTTTAAAATGAAAAATTGAATGTACCTTTTAGGGAACTCATTCCACCCTTGACTTTACCGCTTTGAGATCATTCTGAAGCCATTCACGTGCCCGAACTCTAGAAGTATCCATGAAATTAGTCGGTGCTTGGATCTGCACGTCTTCTTCTTCGATTTTTCTTGAAAATCTAGAAGATCTCCTAACCATGAAGACACTCTTCCATGGATGACTGGAGAAGAGAGTGGAGAAAGGGAGGGGCTCTCAAATCAGGCTTGCATGGGTGCTTAAAATGAAACCCCTTTCCCTCTTTATATTTCACTTAAGGTTTTCTCAAAAAACCTACAAAGTAAAATATATCCACCAATGCTCTTATGACCTTGTGCGTGTGACCCTCTAGGCCCACGTAGCATTCTAGTTTATAAGCTTAGTAGCCCAATAACATTTATTGACTAACCTTATGAATTAACTATATCAACATATAGAATAATTAAATAAGGATCGATTTAACCCAATCGATAGGTTAAATTTCCAGCCCGTGGGGTGCCAAGCTACACTTTGTGCTCTAGAAGATACCGAGTAGTCTAAATCTCTCCCGTGGAACATTTACCATCATCGATTACTGTATATGTATAATCCATCATCTGTGTGAGACTCTCAAACAACTTAGGGTATGGTTTATCATCAAACCCCAACCTTTCATTCGATTAGTTATGATGCGTAAAGGGGATAATTAGAGAACACCTTCTCCAATATCATCACTACCCTGGCTAGTGATTGTTCTGCATCGTCTTCCTTGAGTCAATCTCCTCTTATACCGAGGGCGGATGATTCCGTCTTGACCACTCAATCATCTCTGTAAGCTTCTTACTACGTCTGATCTATAACTTATCTGAATCCCATGATTAGAGGCTCGTAAGTCATAGTCAAAATGTAGTCGTCCACTCATGAGATGTCCTTGGTCTCTCAACTCAGTGGATCACCTGTACAACCGTAACTTGAAGTAACATGATTTATGTTTAGATATAGTAACCATTTAGGGATTCGTACGGATCAATTCAGTGAACTCTTTCTCCAAAGAGCACCCACCACTATCTATCCTCAATGTTGGTACACTAGTAGCCATAGGGTCAGATATACTTATAATATAAGTAGGATCAGCTAGTGCTATACTATCCAAATAATTTGATGTCTGTCTTGACTATCCATTGAATTGGAATATTTAGAATAGGTGTTTAAAGACTAGTGATCACTGTATTATGAACTGATCATAATTCACTAAGTCATTTTACCTATTTGTGGACTTCATTATAATATCACACAGAATAATAATGAACGTAAATATTTTATTCAAAGAACTTAAATAAACATGATAGTGTGATTGACTTTACGGCCACAAAATATCCATCAAGGGCAAACCATCCCTTATAAGGCAAGGATGGTTGATCTAACACGAGGTGCGTCGGGACTGATCGGCTCGTGTTACTCAGAGTAATAGGACTAAGATGCACTAATGTTATGAATGACAGCGAGAAAATTAATGTCAAGTACTCACCAGGCTGAGCAGTTGGATATTCCTGTTAAAGACCCGGAGCGTGATTTCGTTAAATCAGACTCCCGCGTCCCGATACACCAAGTGGATGCTCTAAATCGGTGGGGGGGCAATTAACGCGTAGACCCTCCACTACTTCTCTGTAAAGATGAGTCGTATTCCAAAGAATACCCTATCCCTTGACACAGTGGCTGTTCCTAAATTGTTGTCTCCTCTATCAGCATAGGAGCCATAGACGACATCACTGAAGAAGGTAATCTAAAACTGCTGAAATAAAGGGAAAGCGATAGTATTGATATTTTGGAGATGTTGTCAGCGGCGTTGCTTGTGGCAAAGATACCAGATGCGGGCGTAGAAGACGGTCACAAATAGAACAACCCTCGGACAATGCTGCGGGTGATAAACTCAAATAAGGGTAGTCATTTCCATGCATTATTCATCTTAAATCTCCTAAAAGCAAGTATAACATTGCCAAAAATTCTTATTTGGCATAGTAATGAGATCATGCCTTCCACTTTCCCAATGATTAAAAAACTTACAATTTCTACTTAGTAATTAAGGTTTCCATCAATGCTTTGACATGTATTTACAAAGTTACACAATTTGGGATTTACTTGTAAGAGGATTTGAGGGATATTTCTAACCCCCACTAGACTCAATGAGTCAAGTGGGATATGAATCTAACAATTTCCCTTGTGTGTTGACTTTTCAGGTCAAAGGTTGACTTTTGGTGGTCATAAAATTAAAATTTTTTATGGGGAATTCAAGACAGGAGTCCTGAGGCTTGGGACAAAATTTCAAGTCAAAAGGAGCTATGAAGAAAAAGATGCATGCTAACCAGTGGAGTTGACTCAATCGATAAGCTTGGTGTAAAGGAGCTTGAAGAAAACCTTCTAGAATGTCCTTGGAGGCTTCCAAAATGATCAAGGCACATGAGGATGACTCCAGCTGGCAGATCCTGTTTGGAGGAGAGCCCAGAGTTGAGATCCAGCCCAGGATTCATGAGGCGGAACCCATCCATCCATCCATTCCAGCTCAAATCCAAGGGCTAGGGATGAGTTGTAACTAACTCTAACAAACTTGTTCTTTTCCCTTCCCATTGGTTAGAGTTAGTTGTAAATAACTATAGCTAGTTGGAACCTGGTTATTTGGGGTCTGATCACCTGGATTGAGGCCTCAAGAACTCAATCCTGGATGCTCATCCATAATCCAACCACCAAGAACGGCTGAAACAAACACATGTACCCCTATAAAAGGGACCCCCTCACCCTCCTTGAGGGCATCCAAGAATTGAGAATTGCATTGTTCACTTTCTCTCTGTCTGAGCTTGTTCCTGGGTCCACCTTCATTCTGGAGGTGCTAGGAGTCTTCTGGGAGCGTCCTGGATCTCAAAGTCAGTTGGTAGGGAGCTGGAGAAACATCCTTGGGCTCTTTGGGGTGTGACAAAAAGGTTATGTGCTTCTTCTCATCCTATCTCCTCCTATAATTTTTCTAAGATTCTTGGCTACTTTAAGTAGATAGCCAACGTCTCAAGCTTTCCAATGCCTACTCACACGTGTCAAACCGATATCTGGAACTCCATATATCGCCGTTTAGGTCCACCGCACGTGAGAGGACCTCCGCCCGCGCGACCAGCAGCGGAGAGCTGAAGCATCAGCGCACAAGAGGCCCATCTACCCGCCCATTCAGCGGTGGAAGTGCCCACGTTGTGCGCCCTCTCCCTCTATCTTTGCTTAACTGTCGGGAATCGTTCCGAACTGAGTTAACTCAGTTCGGTAACGATCCAGACCGCTCTCTCTCATCTGGTTGAACAACTTTGAACCGGATAAGGGAATGACAACCATTTAAATTCAGAATTTTTTATCTCTCTCTAGAGATGATTAAAAATTCTGGAAAAAATCTCACAAATTACTCTCTACCTAGGCTTTACAAAGAAAATTTCTTATGCCTACTAAAAATCATTTTCATTGTTTTTCATTGATCATAAACCAGCTTTAAAAACTAACATAATCTGAAATTTGAAATTCTAATTGAAATTCACCCTAACTAGTTACCTGGCTCCCTGAGGGATTGACCCTTACTAAATACTACTAGTAAGGAAATAAAATTGTTGATTGGTACATAACTATCCTTACAAACGACTTAAGATCAATTTTTAACCTCTAGTTTGGACCAATCAGCGGGACAGCACAAGGGGGAGGCGCACGGTGGATTGCACAACGAAGAGTGCGTGGGCATGCGATGTAGAGACACGTCCACGCGTCGGGCAATCGCACACATGCGGGCAGTACGCATGCAATGCGTAGGGGTGGGATACATGCGGGCGGGTGACAAAAGCGTGCAGCCACGACAGCTTGGAGCGAGCATACATGGTATGGCATGTATACCTGGCAGATTCACGTGGGGCACACATGGTATGGCATGGTGGCGTGCGGAGATTGACGCCCGTGGTGCACAGCAAGATCACACGGACGCGCAGGTGGACAATGAGAGCGCACGCAAAGCGTGCGAGTGCACATAGAGTAGCGGCGCAGGGGGGTTGTAGCACGCTACACGGTGATGATGAGGGATGGTCCATGGCGGCGACATGACGCCATTTATAGTGGCGGCGACGGCGTATCTCAAGCAGCAGAAGTGGCGGACCTTGGCCAAGAATCTCTAAGAACGTGCTTCTTGGAAAAATGTAACTCCAAGAAGGGATTTCTTGAGTCCGAATTGGCCAGAACGTAAAGAATTCAGGACCTCCTTGACGACGGCGATGGGCAGGCAAAGTTATGGATGTGAGAACCTGCTGGCGCGCGGGCGTGGTGGTACGTTGTTGAAGATAGTTCAAGAAAACACCATTTCATCAAGGTGTGGAAGGTTGAGAATTGTGAGATCGTCCACGGAGTAGTCTCTACGTGGTAGGCGGGTGACAGATGCAACTAGACATGGTCATGCAACTAGACATGCCATTTTGCACGCACAAAATGGCCTGTGCGGTGTGCGGTGCACTTTTGTACGGAAAAGAGCACCGCACAGCGCACTCAATTTGCACGTTTTGAAGTATTTTAAGACTTTGTGAAATGCGATTTGGAAAATAAATAAGCATGTTTAATTCTTAATATAAGGGGAGGAAGGCCGGAGAGAGAGCGACGGCCCAGGGTGGAAGGCTGAGGTGGGCAAACGACTCAACAGGGCCCAGGGGGAGGGGGAGCAGTCGCAGAATCAGCAAGGGACAGCGGAGAGGGGGTGGGAGGTGGAGGGGCGGACTGCGGCACAGAGGGGGGCAATAGCAAAGAGGCGGCAGTAGGTGGAGGGCGTGCTGCGGTGGTTAAAAAATTTGCACAACATCGAATTTTCGCACCGCACCAACCCCTGTGCGGTGTGCGGTGCGGTGTGTGAAAATTCCGTGCGATTTACTGCACAACCGCACCGCGCATGCGCCCAACTGCACGAGTGGGATTCACTCGCACGGTTTGGACCATGTCTAGATGCAAATCCACGATCTATCTTGGAAAAATGTAAAAGGATAACTCCCTACGGGAGGAGGCGGGAGCTAAGAGAAGAAAATTCAATTCAAATAACTCCAGGGCTTTCCTTGAGCATGCCTTCTCTTATATGGGGAACAGAGGATGCACAAGGAGGCCAAACGGGTAGGGGAAAACCATCGTGTGGCGAGAATTCCCCTATCATACATGAATTTTTCAAAAGAAGATAACGAGAATGAGGCCCAATCACAACGGCCTAATTCAAATTTTTCAAAGTGAAAACTAAACAAATATAGGGAAATACTTACAATCCATTTTAACCCAAATACTTGAAGTCATAGTGGCAGACATCAGCTCGGGCTGCTTGGGGGGCTGTTGACGTCCTTCGGTGTGGTTGGCGAGATGGTCCCCCATCAATGGTTGCCGTAATGTGCCATTTAGGGGTAAATATCTAAAGATAGACATTGCCCCTAATGGCCTAAGTGCTACAAGCAAAAAAAACATAGAAATAGATGACATAGCTAAAACATGGAGACCCTATAAAAAGAAATCCATGAGATGTAAAGCAAAAGCAAATGACTATCAGAACCTGTCATCATGCCATGTACTTGAAGCTCGGGTCCTTCGCGTCGGTTCAAGCTTCTCGACACGGCTGTTGTCGAGCTTGTGCTGAAACTTCTTGATGGTCCTCCATTATCCTCCGAGTAGGAGAAACTCGACTTTGACGAGTTAGAGCTGAAGATGTCATCTAGAGGTTGGATGAGCTCTAGTTGTAGACCCTGAAGATCTGCCTCTGAGATCCATGTGTCATTTGATGACAGTCGAGCGTGCCAACGAACTAGGGACTTGCGGTCCCACCGATCCATTGCAGCGTTAATTATCTCAGAAATACATAAGGCGGTCAGGGGAGCCGAGCCGAGCCGAATGCTCTAGAAGATGGCGGACTCTTCGATGTCTCGCTCTGGCTTGACTATTTCTAAAAGCTTCGAACGAGGATTTTTAAAGAACACCCCCTCTCCATGCAATTACTCAAGGACAGATGTGGTATAGCCTTGATTGGTGGACAGATGTGGTATAGCCATGCAATTACTCAAGGAAAGATGTGGTATAGCCTTGATTTATCCAAAATACATTGTTAAGATAATTAAGAAAATACACTATTTTTATTAAAGCCATGCCGCTTTTTTCCTGTGTGGATGGATAACGATTGATGCAGGGAAGGGACAAGACGGGGTGGGGTGACTTCGTCGTTCGTTTACCGTTTGCTGAAGTAGAGTGGACGGATGACAGACATTAAACATGTTCTTTTGATTGAAATCAGTATCATTTAAACGCCTACATTATCAGTTTTTTCAAGCTGTTTTGTATGACAAGGTTAGCGGACAAGTGACGAGTGATGCTTACAATTGTAATTTAAAGCTTCTTTTGTGTTGTATTTAAAATAATTAAATATAAAATATATACTAAAAAAATGAATGTATTAGGATGATGGCTACAATTATCTCAACGACGATGGATCACGACGATTAACATCATTGCCAAAGATGTCCTTGATGTTGTTGACTATTATTGGCAACTTCCATTGATGATTGTCATTGATGAGGGAGAACACTATAGATGATAAGGATGATCATTATCAGTACTGATGACAGTCATTGACAAGGATGATGACGATGATGACGATGATTGTCACAGATGGTTAGCGCCGACAAGGATGCCAATGCTTGTTGATGAGGACAACAATTGTAGTTGATAATGGATTTTTGTTGATGAAGATGATGATAATATTTGTTAGTTTACATGGCCATGGAATCACCCAAGAGGGGGAGGTGATTTAGGTTCTCTAGCTTAACTATTTCTTATGTTTTAACTAACCTTGGAATTTTTTACCTAGGAAATGAGTTAGAGGAAAGAGGAGACACAATTACGCAATTTGGGCTAATTTTCAAGGTGTTTGGGAGTATCCGTCCTGAGGTGATGATGTTCCCTAACTGTGTTTGTGTAAATGCCCCCCTAGCAAATCACTTGAAACTAGGGCTGAAAGAGGTTACCAGAAAAGAAAAAAGTCAAGGAAGTTCTATCGTCCTCAACTCCCAAAGTCTTCCACGAAACGACATTGCTTGACCTACTTCAAATTGGTTCCCAAAGCCTTCTTCTTGTGACCCCCAAAACCTTAACCTGACTGATCATAGGGATCTCACAATAACAATGTATTTCTGAGCAATATCTTCTCATCAACAACACTTAATATAACTGTTCTTTAAGTAGTATTCAAGGCAAGACCTAATTTCATGTATTTGAACGTGAAAATTTTAAGATAATAAATTTATTACTATAGAGATATAAAATTTGGAACTATAATTATGAGTTCCTTAGAGACTTAATTGCCTGTTTGTGGCCCTTCTTTCCTCAAGTCCTCTTCTCCTCCATGTTTCTCTTTGGATAAAATTCTTGAATTCGTGTTTGACCTTTGGTGTCTAAAACAAAAGTATCTGCTTCATTCTTACATTAAATGAAAGGATTTTACCTGCAATGGTTTTGTAAGAAAAGTAGGAAAAACTGTTATCTCACACAAAATATTCATAATTGAATCATATAAATCTTTAGCAGTCAATCTTTCAATGTTCTTACTAGACCGTTTGATTCCTCTACGTCCAAGTTGACCCCTGTAAATCTTTCAAAACTTAACCAAAAAATGCAATTCTAAGTTCTATGGATTTGAATGGATATTGGAAACTCTTCTTAAGTTGAAAATTTTCACAGTCAATATAAGAATTACGTTAACTATTTGAAACTTATCACAAGGTTGAAGATGTACAAAATATGGAGGTGAGCCTGCTTTCCTTTGTACAAAAACTATGACTCCAAGTTCTATGGAGTCGGATTGATGTTAGCAGTAAATATCCTCTTGAAGGAATGCTGATAAACTGCTGAAAATTGCGTCAGTGATTGAAATATATATCTGGCTTTTGGACTGCAATTTTCAAAAGGTAAGGAGAAGCAAGGTTTTGAAATTAGGGCTCAGAACTTGATGCATGGACTTAAAAATATGAAAGGGCATAATGGTGATTTGAAAATATAACAGTCACATATATTGATTACGATTAGACAATATGGAATAGTAATCCTTTTAATTTATATTTTTGATATTTGCTATTTTACCATAAGTTTAGAATAGCTGTCAAGTGTTAAGATTAAAAATTAGCTGTTATGTCAACCATTTTAGCTTTAAAATAACCTGAAACTTTCAAGTGCATCGACTACATTTTAATCAAGATATCAACATTGGATAATAATAACTTCATGTAATTAATTTTCTTTAAATCATCAATAAATTCATCCTAAAATACCCAAAGGTTGTAATTAGGAGTATAACTAAGGGTGCTAGTTTTTTCTCTCATAAAATCAGTAATCTAGTTGAATGAGGACCTATTGTGCTTGATCACAACCCCTACTGAGGCATGGATTACTTTGAAAATTCATGAACACACATAGTAAAGCCTTTCACTAAAATGTTTACTTTCTTTTAAAAGTATATTATTTTCAATAAATTATATCATTAATCATATTTTTACAGTACATATAAGACAAAGTACTTACAAAATAATCATTTCCTCAATATTAAGTCTGAAGCAATGTATCACATTTCTACACTTACATTTAAGTGTATCAGATTTCCATGCTGACAAGTAAAATATATTATAAGCAACATATGATTTTCTAGTGAAGATGTTGATTAGATAAGGACATTTAAATCATTAAAGTTTCTCTTCTTGTAAGTTTGATTCATTAAGTGTTAAAAGTTCACTCATTTGATAATGTTTATGCTTTAGTTCCATGTAAATTTTGGCTTTCCTCCCAATCACATAAACCTATCTTTTTTGTGGTTTTAGCAAAATCCCAGTAACGGGTATGTCCAAACGTTTGGTTGTGCTTGTAGACCGATCCATTCATGCCATAGATGCCACCAAGGGGGTGTTTATTGATTAAATGTAGTGTTTTTCATCATTTTTGGGCTTGGAGCAAGCGTACATGTCCCAATTACACACGGATCCTACTTGCCCATGCCCATGTCCTAAGAAGGGAATGGTACACAGGTGTTACTTAGTGAAGACTGGGAGATGGTCACTCATTCCAGCTGGAGTTGGAGGAGCCTTCGTAGTGATGAGAAATTTTGGGTGCGTAGTCCACCGTACCGTTTGCAGATGTCATCATGGAGGTGCGCGACTTGACGAACTATCAGATGACAGGGTGAGCTCTCCTGCCTCTAGCACTCCATGCTATCCGCCACTCCCCCGGGCCTTCCTTTGATAGCGTGTGATGCATACAAAGGGCCGGCAAGCCAAGGCATTCAATGCGATAGCATCCACAGGCTATCGGAGGGAGTGCCTACCGAGGAAGGAAAAGCTAGGACGGGGTTTGTGCGTGTACCGTGTGGTTGGCAAGGGCATGTGATTTGTGATTTCCCTCGTGCAGCTGGTGACAAACACTAGTTGTGCGGGGACGCATGATGTCCTGCCATACACGTTGTATTCGCCACTAGGAGCATTTTTCTGCACGAAGCATGTCAACTAATACCTGTGAGTCAGATTCTATGGCGATGTGGTGAAGGTTTCATTCTTTGCATAGGAGTAAACAATCACGTATAGCCATACCCTCGGCTAAAGTATTAGTTTGTATGCCGTAAAAAAGGGAGAAGGCAAAGAGAATACTCCTTATATGATCCTGTAGGATACCACCTCCCCCTACTAGCCCTGGGTTCCCTTTGGCCGCACCATCCACATTTGGCTTGAGGATGCCGATTGGCGGTGGGTGTCAACGAACAATCTGTAGCCAAATGCGGATGGGCCCTACGGTCACCGAAAGACTCCAAGGTCGAAGGAGGCATCGGGCTATGGGTGAGCTGAGGGTGCGAGGTGGTAAGAGGGGTGTGTACATCGTATCCATTGCTTGACTCATCGCATGATATCCAAACGCATGGGATTTCCTGCAAAACAAGAAGAATTTCTCCCTTTCCAAATCTCCCATAATAAGT
Organism: Wolffia australiana; assembly: GCF_029677425.1. Lineage (NCBI taxonomy): Eukaryota > Viridiplantae > Streptophyta > Magnoliopsida > Alismatales > Araceae > Wolffia > Wolffia australiana. The sequence goes on along the minus strand of NC_135835.1, from coordinate 14,837,035 downwards.
AAGCTATGGTGATGTGTAGTAGGGGGCTTTGTTTGGAGTGTGTTGGCGAGAGATACATCTTGCCAAAACACTCAACGGTGTCAGAGTAGAGGAGGTACCAAGGAGTGGATGCCAATGGCGTGTGATTTGGCGCCAACAATCTAGAGTTGTCTCACTATGGAAGAAAAGGTTCTCCATAGTCTCAACTTGGGGAGATGTGGGGTACCAATGGCAACGCGAACTAAGAGATTGACTGATACGAGTCACTCGATCATCAGTCAGGAGGCCACGATGCAATAGTCTCTAATTATAGGAACTTGTTATGAAATCATGTACCTAATTGATGATTTCATTGCATTTATTTTCTTCAATATTTAATGTTTTAGTCTATAAATTCCTTATTTTTATTGTTAATAACTTGTTATTGTTCTATAAGTTTGCGTTTAGTTTAAAAGTGCTTCTATTTATTATATTTTGGTTCTAATTACATTTTTTATGATGATAAGGTATTGAGGAATTAATGGTTCTTATCCTATAGAGGACTGAGATTTTTACAATAATTTTAGACCAAAATTTTATAATCTCCGCACGTTTGATATAATGAAAAGAAATTGTAATACATATGAATCATATAAATGATTTGAAACTGGAGTTTTCAATGGTCTTTACGAAGGGCATTATTTAATATATTTCATATATATTGTTGGTGTGTATGTGAATATATCGCAAATGTAGTAGGCATGTGGATCAGATGGTACATAAAATACGCAGTAAGACATTTTATCATGAAAAAACTTTGTCATGGAAAAGATTTATCAATATGTGGTTTTTAAATTGGTAAAAATAATTACCCTCAAATACATATATTTGTGTTACCTAAAAATAAAATTGTAGATCATTTATTTGACACCCCTGATATTTATGGCATAATATGTAATGACATGTGTACAATCTTGTCTTTAAGTACCATCAATTTGAAGTGATAGATATAAAAAAGAAATCTTAGGGCATATTGAAGAATAAATGTGATACTAATTAGATTTTTAGGAATTATTATATACATGTTTATTCAGAGAAATTAGAAATTTGAATAAATAAAAATACAACATATTAACATTTTTTATATGAATAGTTATCTAACATTATTTACGATATTCCTCAAAATCTGTATTTATCGTCTTACATGTATCCATGATAATGCACATTAAATAGATATTGAAAAAGCTAGTCAATGACTTGGGAAAAGCTAATTCATAATTTTAGTATCATCATATTTGTGAAATCACCTTGCCAATGATTTTAAAATATATGTTAATTGATTTAAAATAATTCATCAAATTTGTGAAATCACCTTGCCAATGATTTTAATCCTCTATATTGTTTAATTTATTAATAGAACTTAAAATTATCTCTGATGAAAGACATCCACACCCCTTTCTAATTGGAGTGGAGCTTTTTAAAATATTGGGACAACCACTGCTGAGTTATTCAATTTAAATGTATCAAATAACATATTTATATATATAAATATTTTTAAAATTTATGTGATAATGTGTAATCCAGTTATATAATTCCTCAAATTGTATTATAAATATTGCGGACAACTAACATAAGTAGGTGGCGCTTATGGAAGGAATAAAATAAAGTTCAGAAAGATATACTATTAGAATTTTTGTAAAAAGATGATAGACATGCAAGCATGATCCACATACTTTTCCCAGGATATGATAAAAACATATGAATTTAATATTGAAAAAATACTGTGTTGAATGTCATTCAAATTCGGGAACTCTAGATTTTTATTATGCATAGCGACATGCAGTAATATATTTATTTATTTCATTAGCTAAGTTTTGACAATAACAGGGGAAAATATTTTTAATTTTATGAAAAATTGGCTTGCTAATTAACATTTATAAAATACGTTTACAATTTTAATCTGATTTTTTTATAGTATAGTAAATAGATAATAATGAAAAAGTAAACCATTACGTATGTAAATTGTTAAATAAACATCATGGATTAAAGATGTGCAATATTTTCAAAAATCTAATGACAAGTGTTAAAACAAGTTTAGTTTAGGTTCTGAGAACAGTATCAGGAATTATTTTTAAGAGGTATGATATGGCATTACAAGGGGAGTCCATATAAAATACAATGTTAAACTTGATCATATTTTGCGTACAGGTTTTATATATGATAACAGGATAAATTTAAGAATGGTAAAATTCAATTAAAATAAATTTATAATCTTATGAGCTAGATTATTTTCAATATTTTTGGGTTCTCATGAATATTACTTGCACATTTTTTGACATTTTAACTAACCCCACTTCACTTCTATTTTAAGCTGTTATTACTGATAAATATTCAAATCCCATGTGTGTACAAATGCTTTGATTAAAATAATGATGCTCTGTACCAATAAGAAAAAATGAATGGTGATGAGAGAAAATAATAAACAATAAAATTTAATTGGGTATCATTCCTTATGTAAAAGTATTTTCTTCCACCTATTTACTTCAGTCTGGATGTTCTCTAAAAATAGCTAGCCTGCAGGGCAAGACTTCTGATAGTCCTAGTTGTTCGACTTTCATGTATGTAGAAAATGAGATAGTTAAATGAGGTAATTTATAAAGAGTTCATCAATGAAAGTTTAAATCTACATATGTTTGAGATATTGGGCCAAATAGGCAATTTTTTTGTTTTTGGGTTAATGTGCAGTTTTATGATTGGGGGCCACATCCTGGAGCCCTCCATGTAAGCAGCTGATTTTCCTCCTGAAATGAAGCATGAAATTGAAATAGTGAACTGTAAGATAAAGGAATGGAAAGGAGAGGAAATAATAGATAATATAAGGGCATTTTAGAACGTCCTATGGATAAATGTTTTGCTCCCATTTTTTAACTCATTCTGGATGTTCTCTGGAAATGGCTAGCCAGCTAGACAAGGCTCTTCACAGTCCTGATTGTACAAGATGGTTAATGTTCGTGTTTTGAAAATTTCATCATTTTTCTTCACACAATCCTCCCCAATTATTAGCATCCAAAGTTTGAAAGACTCAATGGAGGCTCAATACCTGAGTATCAACACTTTAGGAACTAGATCAAATTTTTGAATATAATCTCCATTCATTTTATCAAATTTTGTTCATTCCACTGCATTTGCTCTCTCTCTCTCTATTCATCCATTTTCTACAAATTTCTCTCTCAATAATACACTTATCTCTCTCCAGACCTTTTACACTATCTGTAGTTTCTGCACATAAAACTTATTTCAAAAAATCATCCATTTTAGATTTTAGTCTCTCATCTGATTTTATGCATTCAATGTTTGTCTAATTTTCTTCATATTTTGTCTATATCGGTATGGATCCCATTTAATTCAGAGAACCTTATCTAAAAGTAGCTAGAGTTTAGTTAAGGCTAGAGTTGTGAGATTTTTTATCCTTGATCAATAGGATGTCACATTGATTGTGTTACAGAATATGCAATCAAAGATGGATCTGAAGGCCAGAAATATGTAAAAATGAAAACCATCACCTTTGCATGGAGCAGATATGTAATTTAATCATTTCTTATATGGGATTATGTAATCCATTTATATATATATATATCTTTTCTCTTCACGTATCCACACGATCTTCATAGGGATAGATCGGCTTGTAGTTTTCTAGACTTGGCTTGAGAAATCTGATGTTCTTTCCATCTAGTATCCACTAGAAGTAGCTCTAAAACAAGATGAAGAGAAAAATTCAGGGGGAAGTAAAACTGGCATGGATAGTTATCCTATGAGGGTGTCACCGTGATAACATGTAAATTCATATTGAAATATCATGCATAGTATATGAATATCTACATTCAAGTTTCCATATTTGCATGTATGATCAAACAAATTGATAAATCTAGTAATTTTTCCATAATATTTCTTATTTTTACAGATTTTATTGCATTAATTTACATAAGAGTCTCTCTTTTCAAGCCAGAAATAATTCTTTTGAATTAATAAAGGCATTAATTAAATTTATCATTTTTTCTGTATTTTTGCAGTTCCCTGTAAGTGAAATTATTAATAAATAAATTTAAACAGAAGAAATAGGTTTTAAAATTTATTATTTGCATTTAACACATGATTGGTTTCACATTGAATTATCATTCTCAACGTGTCACACAATTTTCAGATGACATATTTTATTTTTTTTGGTTTGTTGCCAGGGACATGATGTCTTTTTAATGGCCATAAGAGACTTTGAAGGTGCTGACATCAACATCACAAGGGCACTTATCACTTCAGTATTAAGATTTTATTCTTTTTTTTCTCCCTCTAACCTTATTTAATGCACAGGAAAGAGCAGATTTGGCCTGAATGGGTCGGTTAGACAGGACCCAAATGGGTTGGGCATACCAATCCCGAAAGGAATAGATCGCCGAACCTGATTCTGGTTGTCTTGCCTGATGTTGATTGCGCTAGCCCGGTAAGGTCAATCAACTCAAACCCAATCGAGTAGGCCTGCCCGACCCTGACAAGGTTGGATCGGACAAACCTGTTAGCGTTGGATCAGTTGAGCTCTTCTAGGATGACTCTGCACAACTGATTGGGTAGGCCTGATTGACATCACTCGGGCTGCCAAATCTAGTCTGATCAGGTAGAGAGGACTGGACTTGATGGAGAGAATGCGTTTGTACCAAATTGGGGCAGTCCAATGGATCCTATGTGTGTCAGTCCCACTGACCATGGGATGACTTATGGGAGTGACCTTGTTAGGAATCGTCCGACTATCCATGATTGGGAAATAAGATCCCCCAATTAGACCATATTGATCCGATCGTATTGGTTCCAACTGATTGGGTTGGACAATACCAGCTGAGAGATACATCGTGGCCCCCTTCTCAATAGTGACCCAACAGATGATGTGGGCAGCTCAGGTTGTCAGTCCCTCACAACCGACTTCTGTCAAACCAGTTAAGAAGACCATGTTTCCCCTTCCTATCATGCTATGATCCCGGCTCATGGTCATACCGAATCACAGGGGATGTGGCTCGTCACATTCTCCAAAGAGGAAGTCTCATAGATGGCAAGTCCGTTCAAATATACCTTGGTAGGGAGATTTCCTACCAAGTGTCTCCTTATAGATGACATACCGAAGGCACACTTAGCACTAGAGAATTTCATTGGCCCTATTGTCATAGGAGCACACTTAGCGAGGTAGCCTGCATTACCCTTTGACAACATGTGTCATTGGCCCGATTACCATTACGATTGACTCACTACAGATCATGTTTATTATCACTCCTCGAATAAGCTCTGGTTATTATGGATGAGAGATTATTCGTTGGAATTACTTGTTTAAGGAACTCAATATGTATTCCCTATAGCCCAACACACTCACAGTAGTCTATGCATCACATCGACATCTAGTGCATGAGGCCCTCTAAGGAGAACTCACACAACATATTTAGGACTACCCTCTTCTTGTTGATCTCCCTTGGTTTATAACGAGGGATTTCAACTACATATGCGTAATTAGTGACTGTCAGGGTGGACAACCCCCAAGGTCGAGTTCTATGCAAGTTTCCATGACTTTCTGCACCAGGCATTGCTCATGGAACTACCTACCATAGGTGAGATGTGGACATGGTGCAATGAGCGCTAGACAGATGCGCGTATGTACGAGCCGCTTGGTCATTGTTTCACAAACAACACTACTCTGATGGACTACACTATTAGCATCACACATTTACCGCGACGTTATTCTGATCACTTATCACTCCTTCACCCCAAAATGAGTGCTAGAGTTTTTTGACTTCTTTTTTTATTCGAAGCCGTGTACCTCAAATATGAAGCTTTTCATAGCTTTGTGCGACCTCACTAGCACGGAGAGATTTCTCCATCACCTATGGAGAACTTCAGTTATTGATTAAGGATTCTCAAACTCCATGTAAAATGGTGGAATCAACATTTATTCAGGGATGGCACACAAAGGTTGAGGTGCTCAAGACAAAGGTTGCATCAATTTAACGACAACTTCACAGAACATGGAAAGATGCAACCTGGGCGTGTAAGTTTAGGATTAGCATGCAACTTGAGGATGTCATGCGATGAAAAGAGATTCACTATCTCAAGAAATCGCGCGTCTAATGGCTTTGAGAAGGAGACAGAAATATATGTTTTTCTCATGCCTCGATTCATCATTGAGCTTGACCTAATTATACGACCCAATTAGGGACGTATAATAAGGATCCAGAATACTCAGCGACAATAGGTGTCACGTACTTTAGTTTCCTTGTTGCCTCACGACCGATTGAGGCGATTGAGGATCTTCTAGCCTGCATCCCAAACATGGTGACAGACCAGGAAAATGCCATACATACGGGCCTTCTGATGCGCGTAGAAATCAAAGAGGTGGTATTCTCCTTTAGTAAGAACAAGTCCCCAAATCTGGATGGGTTTCAGCTTAATTGTACATCGTTTGTTGGGATATAATAGGCACTGATTCAGTGAAAACTATCAAGGAGATCTTTACAAGTAAAATCTTCCCTAGAAATTATAAATCCACTTTTCTTGCGCTTATCCCAAAAGTAGATAATTTACTTTGTTTTTGAGACTTTCAACCTATTAGTCTTTATAAAGTATGCTACAAGGTTACATCAAAAATCCTTATAAACCCACTCGGACATTCCTTGATAGACTCATCTATCCTGAGTAGTGTGGTTTTATGAAGGGTCTACGGATCCACGACAATATCATGCAAGTTCACGAGTTAGCAAACTCATATTCCGGGTTCAAATGTCGTAATTAATAACACCCTAAATTTGGTGTTTAATTCATTTGATAAACACATTTTTATCCATTTAAAAAGTTTACATTAACGTTATTATCATATGCTTACATGTTAATTAATATTCCAAATGAATTCTGATTTTTATCCTAATTTTCTGTTGATGAATGAATTTTATGGAATTGATTTAAGCTTGGAATAACTATATTTAAATTTAAGTGGTGGGTTTAGAGATTAATGTTAATGTTAACTATATAAGGATGGATTACAAAATTTCTAGATTTTTCTGGAATTTTATTGAATTTGTTGAGGAATTTATTCGAGGATGAAATGAATTGTGAAATAGAAAAAGGATAATATTATAAGGAAAGTAGGAGTGTAAATTAATATCTAATTAGGGAGGGACTATTTTGAAATTTTGGTTGCAAATATGCCCTTAAAACAGCTATTGGTCGCGCATTGTAGGCATAAAAATCCAATAAAAATATTTGCACAGTCTTATATAATTAATTTGGATTTTTCTATGTTTTTTAAGAAAACATGGAGGAGAGAGAAAGTGGGCGGTGTCGGGTTGCATGCAGGATTAATAGCAGGAATTTTTGTGAAAAACTTTAAGAAATTGAGTTTGCGAGGACACGTGGCACGATCTCGTTCGTCGGAAAAGAATCCAATGGATTGAATACGTCAGTAGAAATATCTCTATTAGGTGGTAAGTGCACCGCCCATGCTGCTCATATAAATGGCATGCACGGGAGGTGACGTGGCAGCTTTTGAGTGGGTGGCACTAGTAAAAATGCATAAGCAATTGATTTTTAAATTGTTTTTATGTTATTTTTTTCTTTTTCTTAATTTCAGAATGGGGGTAGGTGGCGCGCCGAGAGAGGAGGTGCCAAAGGACTTTAAACTTTGCCAGAAATCAGAGTGCGACACGAGATTGCATATGATGAAAAAAATTCATTAAAGAAATGAATATTGATCCAACGGCTATGATTGGTCAATATTCATCTAAGTATAAATTTTAGTCCTAGCGTCATCTTGTGCTCAACTTTTATGGGTTTGCTCATCTCAACCTCCTCTTTCTGTATGTATAGTTGGATCATAGATCAAGCCTACATCGATGGATAAAAATTAATTACTTGTTATGGGTAAAATGGTAGTTTTTACCATTTAATATAAGTATAGAATTAGAAATTTGAGTTGAGGAGGTCATTTTGGAGTGGCTCTTTCACAAATGCAAGACAGAGAGGACTAGCCTTGATTAATTACTTTTGGTTTTTTTACTTCATTGTATTTGTATTTTAATTTTAGTGTAATTTGGATTATGTGTTACTCCATTTCTTTGTTGTTCTTCTTGATCTTAGTCTGAAACTGTAAATCGCTTGGCTTGAGCGGCACGTACAAGCCGTACAAGGATTAAGAGGAGTGGTTATTGAATTTATCTAAACCTTTCACTTGCAGATTAAGAATTAAAAAATAACAAAAAAGGAGTTTATTGGTAGGAAAGATTAGGTGGTGTTTATGATATAGTAGTGAGTAAATTTGGATACCCAATTTTTCCAAAACAAACTAAAATCAATTTTTCTTCTTACCAGCTCTAAACTCTTTTGATCCTTTTTATTGGATCAAAGAAATCAATTTAGAGATCCTTAATTATTCTACTCTTCTCATCTCTTCTACCTTCCTTTCTTTATTCTTCATATAATTAGGTTAATTTGATGTTCATTGAAGATTAAATTGACCCTAATAGTGTCAGATAACTCAATTGGATAAATAATTTATTTGCCTTACTAGCTTCCCTTGGACAGCACCTATACTTGTCACTATACATATTAAGTTAGGTTTTTATAAATTTTATTGCATAAGCTGAAATTCTTTAATGATAATGGATTAAAATTGAATAATCCGCCCCCTACTTTTTGCTAATCAATGATCAAACTCAATATGGAGAAGGCTTTCAATCTAGTTGAGTGGACTTTTCTTATTATAGTATTATGATGATTTGGTATCACTAATGCATTCATCAATTAAGTTGATGCTTGCATTAGAGAGAATCATTTCTCTCTCTTGGTGGACAGAAACTGCACTAGTTTCTTCACTACCACGCGAGGCCTACGGCAAGGTGACCCTATCTCACCCACCCTTTTCAGATTGATGGAGGAGGTCTTTAGTCGATCACTCACATGAACGACCACCCGAGGACTCATCCAACCATAGTATTCAAAAAAATTTTGCTTGATTATCTCACATTCTGTATTCACAGATGATGCTATTATTTTCTTTAATCGAGCTAAAAAAATCCATTAAGGGGCTTATGAGTGTACTCATTGCACACAAGCAAGCCTCTGACTAGCTTGTCAATGCCTCAAACGGTAGCATTATGGTTAGACCATCCACCACCATAAAGCGCACACATATCATCCAACAATATGCTCGATACTCATGAGGATGCCTTCTTTTTGACTTTCTTAGATGCTCGATCTTTCTCTGCCCCACACAACATCATTATTTTGATGCCTTGTTGGCCAAGATGAGAAAGAAACTAGATGGATAGAAACTTCATTTTCTACCCCTTGGGGGGCACATCCAACTCATACAACATGTCCTCTTGAGCTTCCCGTTGCATACCCTAGTGGTACACTCATTATTACTGTCAATTCTTCGCTTTGTGGAGAGTCTATGTGTGGATTTTCGATGATCAGGTCACATCGATGGCGGCCATGGACAGCATTGAGTCTCTTGGCAGAAAGCCTGATGATTGACGAACAAGGGGGTTTTACAGATCGAGCGCCCTCAAGACGTCCAAGACATGCTTCAAAAGAAGCTTGTGCAGCGTATGCGTACCATGAGCTTCCCGTGGGTTGCTTCATGTCAACCAAGTACGGCGGGTGGGCTCCTACGGAGTCAAATATAAAGGGCCACAAAAGGTGGCATACTTGGCACCGTGATTGGGTAGCTTATTAGTCGAATAGGGTCAAGTACTAACGGCAATAGCTTATTAGTTGAATAGGGTTCCAGCAAAAGAAAATATCAAGACTTCTTATAATCTCTTCACAGGTGAAAAGCCTTGCCTAATGCATGAAGACATTTGGAGTTGTCAAGAAAATGCAACAACTGACATGCCTAATGAAAGAAAACTTGACTCTAGAGCAATCTATTTTTTTTTTTTTTGAAATTTTTAGATGCCCGTTTCTATGTGGATGTATATTTGACTACGAGACATAGAGTCAAAAACAGTTTCTACTAAAAAATGGTAGTGACTCCCATAGTAAAATCAAGGCGAGTTGGCCATCTGTTGTGTTGTCTAATATAAAATCCAATTTGAGTGAATGATCATGAAACCCTATTCTAAGTGGAGCAAATGAATCTCTTATAGGTTCTAAAAATCACATACATTATATAAAAAGAAAAGTTGTTTCCCTTGTTTATACTGCATTTATCCTAGACCATCAGGTTGAATTTGAGACTTTGGAATATTTAATCAAGTACCTATATCCATTTTACATTTCTAAATATAATATTTAGGTTGATATTCCTCTCAAGAAGCAAAACAAATGGGTGAATAATGCCTACCTTTGTAGGTGTGCACATATTGGCAAGGACGATTGCTTTAGTTGAATAAGGATTCCTAGGTTGGGGCATTTCATCATGACTCATATGTAAAATGTGAAACATATCTTATTGGTAAAGTATTAAAAACTCCAATTTTAAACAAATGATATACATATTAAATATTATAGGCCATACATTCTCGAGCATAAAGCCCTATGATGATATCAAATCTATTTTAGTATTCTGCTTAACAACATCTCAACGAGCATCTTTTATTTTTTCATTTATTTTGAATGTAATTTATTTTTGAATTATGGACAGGCCTATATGTGTTCTGGGCCTCGTCCTTTTGAACCGTTCATCATTTTGTTGTTTTGGGAAGGCCGCTTGTCAAGAGACAGTTTCTTGCCGTTATGGCCGATTGGGCATGCCTTCAACCCTATGTAAAGGCCGACATGCCCAAGAGGACACTTTGGAGTTGAATTTGAATTTGAAATTTTTCTTCATTTTTGGCTCCCACGTTTCCTCCCTTTAGGAGATTTTATCGCTTTCCTAGAGTAGACCATGGAGTATGTCCGCTGCGCATCCAAGCCACGTCGAATCCCCATGGAGGAGTCGTTGGCGACATCCCTTGATGTTCTTAAATCCGTTTCTTCAAGAAACCCATTCTTGGGTTGTTTTAGGTTCAAGAAAGGTCCAAGAATCCTCTTCTTGGACTCATTCTTGTGACTCAAGCATCACCGCCACCACCTTTGCCACCACCGCCGCCACTACCGCCACTTTCTTGAAGCCAATCTTCAAGAAACCCCTCTTTTTGGGTTCTTTGAGTCCAAGAATATACCAAGAAAGCAACTTCTTGGCCAGATCTTGTGAGTTCCCTCATTGGCGCCGCCACTGCCACCACCATCGCTGCCGTCGCCATCGCCGCCGCCGCTTTCTTGAAGCCAATCTTCAAGAAATCCTCTTCTTGGGTTGTTTGAGTCCAAGAATGCACCAAGAAAGCAACTTCTTGGCCAGATCTTGTAAGTTCCCTCGTTGCTGCTGCAACTGCCACCGCCGCCATCGCCTTCACCACCGTCACCGCCGTCGTCATCGCTTTTTTGAAGCTGATCTTCAAGAAACCCTCTTCTTGGGTTGTTTGAGTCCAAGAACGCGCCAAGAAAGCAACTTCTTGGCCAGATCTTGTGAGTTCCCTTGTTGCCGCTGCCACCGCCGTGACCGCCATTACGGCCGCCGCTTTGCCGCTTTACCGTTGTACCTCTTCCCCTATGTTCACAGTTCGTTTACTTTCGATAGTATTGTTGAAGTGCTTTACCGTTGCCTCTGAGAGCACTGTTGTTGATTAAAAGATAGCCCTTATTTGTGTGAATAGGATTTTCTTCTTGGTAAGTTGCTAGTCAATTACCGCGAAGGATTGGATGCCATTGGGTAATTAACTTTACCCCTCATTTCAAGGTGACTAATTGGTCCAAAGGGACGTTGAGAAGTCTGATTCTGATCCAATCGAACTTCGACAACTTAATTGATCGTACAAATTGAACAACATTTTCTTGTACTTGTCACTGAATTTAAAAGATTGCATCACATTATTCTCGCATCATTGTGCACACCGGTTCACTCATGTGTTACAACACAAGCCGTCCGATCCCGGTGCTCATCGTGTTACGTCATAAAGTCAAAAAAAAAGTGTGAAATCTTGAGCTATCCTAACATAGCTAAAATCTCCATATGCAACTCAATTGGATGGTGTTTTATAGAAGTGGATTACGGGAATTTTTGCTTCAATCAACATCATCCAAAGTCAATTGAGTAATGGAATATTGAATGAAAGACTAATTTAAATACAAAAACATAGATAGAACCAAAACATCTTGTTGCATGAATCAAATATGTGATTTGCTGGGTTCTTGAATGAGCATCTACAGGCCATTCAGATGTCCAGCCTCTAGATGTATACATGTGATGTTCAGAGTCTCACTAGAGGCAACACTTGGGAAGAGAAAGGGAAGAAAGGGAAGGGATCTATAAATGAATTTCATGGGTATAAATAAAGGGTGACACCTGCTTTTGCTCTTGGGGATATATTTATAAATGAATTACATGGGTATAAATAAAGGGTGACACTTCTATTTGTGCTCTTGGGGATATATTTATAACATACCATGTTGAACACACAACCCAGTTTGTTGATTTGTTGCTGCATTTGAGAAAAGATGTTTTGAATGTTTTGAAGAACACTCGTAGATAATAATAAAACTACATCATCCATCCAGAATGTGCCTTTTGTGTCTCAGGTATAAATACCACTTACACAAACATGAGTCAACAGGTTCAATTAAGTGCACTCTTTCTATTAAAAGCACCCACCACCAATTCCATGTCTCCACATTAATGGCTTCCAAACAAACATACTCATTATACAAACAGGATTTTACAGTCCAACTCTTTACATATATTTTGATGTTTGTCTCCACTATCCCTGATATAGGAATATTTAAAAGACGTGTCTGTTAAAATATTTGTCACCGTACCATGAGGGATCAATCGATTCGATTGAATGACAACAAATCATAATATCTGGGAATGATGAGCACAACTAATGATTGTGAAAACAACCATTATAGCATCACAAATCATGATGGCATAAAGAACTATGTTTCTCTTAAGTCTTTCTTGCTTTATAATATGTAGGGTGATGTGGACCAATAAAAAAAGACACAATTAAAATAGCAATACATATACTAACATAGGTTGAGAAAATAATAACTTATTTATTGTTAACAGAGCATTAATAGGAAAAAAGGCAGTGCACTCCTGATGTGCCACATTCTTGTTGAAAAATGTAGAAATTGCATTCATGTGGTGCTAGAATCCACGTCATTGTTTCATAGTCCAATAGTTGTGCACATTTTATTTGAAGCAAGAATGACATGAATCTGTGTCATTAAAAAAAGCCATAAGTATGCTGATGTAGTCTACGTCCCCATGCTACATAATGATTAGTTAGATTAAAAACATATTTTTCTCATGATTATTAAAAACATGTGGTGCCCAAGGATCTCTAAATCATAGAAAGGGAATTTCTACAGATTTTCAACTGCCAATGTAAAAGGAGGAAGTGATAGTGCAGCTAATGAGGAGACTGAAATCTTAACCTGACAGATGACAATGATTTCTCCAAATTTTAAGCATGATATCTGATTATCTTGAAAGCTTCACCTTTATCCCCTCTCTCCATCCATTGCCTTTGATCTATAAATTGAGGCATGGATGTATCTAAACATTATGCTTAAACATGGTTCCTACATTTGTGGTTGATTCCAAGTGAAGGATGTTATGATTTCCGTAAAGCTTGTCCTTGTTGTCATGGAATAGTGAGCAGAGGCAACAGAGAAGAGATGGAGCTTACCTACTCTCTCAAATTGTCGTGATCATGGCATAAAGTAAAGATCTATGGTATGAATCCTAGAATTACATTGGATCCTTTTTATAATTGCTGTTAGGGTACATCCACCGCATGATCCCTTTAAACCATCACATCGTGTCGTACGCCTTTCACGTCACCTTCCCTTTATCATCTTACCGATGTCCCTTTTCCATAAATCATTTTTTTTATCACATTTATATGATAAATTTACTTTCTTATCTCATTATCAATCTTTATTCTTAGATCCTAATTACCACTGACCACTAAAATCATGTGAATATTCTTTAAAAATATCACCATCTTGCCATACTTTTCTTCATCTCTCCACCCCATATTTCATTCATACCTTTGCTCATCTCATTAGTCACTTCTTAAACAATATTAAATCCTTAACCATTTTTCCTTGTGGAGATGATCTGTACTCAGTTCTAGCTAGATTCACTTATATTTTTATTATTTAAAACAAAGCACCAATGAAAGATAAAAAACATCATTTCGAGTTCATATTTTTATTGATTGAACTTAGAAGTCTGATGAAAATTCCAAATGTTTGCCTCCTACCTGCACGCTGCTCCTGTATAATGGGAAATGGATGGATGGGGTTGTATGTCATGTAAATGAATCATTATAGTGATTTATTTTAGAGTTTATATTGGTCCCCAATTTGTATTAGAGTTTGATTAATATAGGATCTTCTGAAAATGAAATGCAAGGTTGGGAGCTTTTTTGTCATGGTTCTTCCTTAGCTGATTCCCGTCCTTCCATTTCATCCTCAAACCTTATTTAAAAATTTAAAATAATTATTTACCATGTTATATAGGAAGTAAATTATTATCGCTCCATCCTGGTTTTTCTTTCATGACATGTTCTTGAATAAGGCATCCTGCATACTGAACATGAGATATAACAAATTGATTATTTTTACTCCATGTTACATTAGAAAAGAATAAAACCTCAAAATAAATATGATAAAGTGTAGTACAGGACTGAGATATCTATCCCATGATAAGAAAAATGAAAAATAATGTAGTACAGGACTGAGAATTTTATTTTTTATATATATCCAATTAGATGGTTGGATACTACTTCTACCATAGGAGGTAAAAAATGCTTGTGTCTAAAAGGATTTTATTCCTAGTAGAAGCTTATTTTATTTTATAAGATAATGGAAGAAAATTACGCCTGACAATAAAATCCACATCTGGTTCCCAAATTAACTGGACTGGATTAGGACTCAGTTCTGAGCCTATACAAATACAGATAAATATTTTCCTATGTGTTGTGGAGTAGCTAGGTAATCTAGGCAACATGTTGGACACATTGATTCAGGTAACGTTATAATACACAACCTCAAGGAAGGAAATTCTTTGAAATAAAATAAAGTTTTTTGTGATTCTAACTCTGGTATATAATGATAAATATACTACAAACTTTGATCCAGGCATGCATACCAAGATTGGAGATGTATAATTTACAATTAAAAAATAGCAAATGAACTAATAGATCAAATTATAATTTTTTTTCACCTTTAATTTATACTTAAAATTGTACCCCAAATTTTTAGAGTTATATAAAAGAGAAGTACAGTTAGGGATTTTTTAATTGTTTCAGAAACAAATTCAAAGACGATGACTAGAAATTTTTCAATGTTTTATGTTACATTTATAAATTTTATTTAAATGATATTAAGTGAATACATTTCATTTTAAGAATAGATTTGAATATGAATATATTTGAATTCATTTTTGAATGAAATATTTAAGTGAAGACATTAAAATATGACTAAAAACTATTTAAATTTTTAAATATTAAAACACATATAAATTAGTCTTTCTGGTCCTTGACGGTGGCACAGATTGTAGACCTACATGAGTGGTCCGCATGTGAAGGGATTGCCTAGAAGCAACTGCAGGCAGCTGCCGCAATGCCCGACGTCGTGCCTGCCGCCATGCCTTCCTGCATTGCTGCGCCTACCTGTGTTCATCACCGTCTTTGCCACTGCAGTCGTCTGCTAAGGCCAAAGACACCCTTGCTAGTGTGCTCGCCACTGAGCCGTCGCCACGCCTACCTGTGGTGCGCCTACACTCACCACCACGCCTAACCACACTACCTCGCCTAACCATGTTTACTGTCTCTAGAGTAGCCTCGAGGGGAACAATCGCCAGATGACCTGTCGTCCCTAGTTCACCACCGCGAAGTACATGCCAACGCAGGAAGAAAAACCACCCCTGTGACTGCCAATGCCTACCTTCGTCCGCCGATAGCTAGCTTTAGTCACTCACAACCGACATCATCGTAGTGACACCTAACATCGTCATCGCCGAAGTCCGATGCATACCCCATTATAGACGCCCTGTGCCCCTGCGTCTTTGCGCCATCCTATGCCCACCGCGACAGTATCAAACAGTAGCTTCAATGCAGGCGTCCACCGGATGACCTGCCACCACCAATTCACCACCGCGAAGTACATGCCGCCGCGGGAAGAATAGCCATCACTATTGCCAACGATGCCTATCTTTGTTGCCTATAGCGAGCTATAGTCGAAGCTTACACCGCCACCGTTGCCGACGCGGCTGCCTTGCATCGCCTCTCTACTGATTAGCTGCCCTCCCTTGTGGCGTAACACAAGCCACTCGATCCGGCATGTCTTGTTACATCAGCGTACACTGTCAAGGCAAAATAATGGAGAAAGGTTCTTTTCAAAGAAAAATAGATGAGTATGAAAACAGCGTATTATATTTCTCCATGATTAAATACAGCATAAATCTTCTCCTCATAGCAGCGCATAATGGAAACCTTTTGTACGAGGTATTTAAGGAAATACCAAGAAACTAAAGATCGAAAGAATTACAAAGATAAATTTATGGATTTAAGAAACCTAGGTAACTTATAATTAGATATTTGACAAAGGGAGAAAAGTTTATGATATAATTAAGAATAAATATCAAATGTATGTATACATAAATCCAAAAGGGGAAATGAGTCCTTTCACAGTACTCTATCTTTGAATTGGAAAATATTTAAGAATTTTTTTCCTGAACAATAAAAAAGTTGTCTAAGACTTCTTCATCAGATGTTTGAACTCTGAAATAAGTCTCATATAGATAGGAGATTGAATTCTTATTTCTCCCAAGTATTTACCAAATACCCCTAGAATACATAACAAAGATGGAAAGAATCCCAATTGCCATCAACAATTAAGTTCCTCAAGTACACAATGATACATATAGCACCTAATGTACACCAAGAGTTGTAACCTTATCCTAGGATGAGATGTACTATTATGTTCTTAATAATTATACATGATAGATAGTTTATGGAGAGCTATTGAACATCAAGGTTAACATGTTTGTGATTTTCATTCACTGCCACATATTATGGAGATCAATGATAAATAAGATATAAAGATGGAAAGAAATCCAATTAATACTACACAACAGAACTACTACTGAAGACATTAGCTTAGGATGTTGTAACCATTACTAGAGAGAAACAGCTTGTGATCTAAGAGTGGTAATAATTTGTGTGGGTGAGTGATTGATGGGAGATATATTTCCTGAAAACCAATTTCATATTACACATTTCATTCATTATTCACAAATACAAATTGTTTTCATTCTTATACGTGGAATATTTATAATTAAGTCCAATGATATGTTGAATAATGAGTGAATAATGATGACATCATCATATGGTATTTAATTATATTTACATATGTACTATATTGTTTGGCCTTAGCATAAGAGGAGACCGACAAGCAAAATGATGCAATCAAGACCTTCATCAAGGTAGTAGAAGTACTAGAAACATGAGTTTTTTATGATTTTATAAATGCGTTAGTACTAAGTACGATGACTAATCTCTCTTTTGATGCCAATCATTATCCAGCTCTCCTGGAGTCCCTCAATGATTGTTGCGGCCCCCAATTATGAGAATATTTTTTTCGATTGATGGCGGCACTTATATGGTACAATACATGGAGATTCAACATTCCACTGACTGTGCATATAATATAAATCTTGGAAGTTTTTGTGGCTCAAGAAAACGTGTTCATGGATCCAAACAATGAATTATTTGATTCTTCATAAGGTGATACAGTCATCCATACGCTATAAAGATCCAATTAGTTTTTTATTCCATGTCAAAACCTCAATCTCATATCCTCGGTAATGGAAATCAAACAAATAGAAACTTCCTAAAACTCCTCAAACCAAATAATAAAAAGGAAAAAATGATGATTCTCAAATTGATTGTCATGACATTTAAGAAAGCACAAAGATAGACTACGTTGTCTCATAGAAATTAATAACTTTATGCATTCAGTATGACTTTATAGAAATTGACGTAAAAAACTCAATACTAATGTCAATATAAATGTTACAGTATACTTATTTAAACTCTTGAGCACAATATAAAGTTTTTCACTTAATTTGGAAGATCAAATGGTACGAATCCCATAAATATATATTTATGAGTCGTGCAATTCAACCTTTTACAGCAATCTGAAATATATATTCCATTTTAGGGGAAACCTTTTAGAATTCATTAGGACTGATATTTTATTTTTTGCCTTGATGATTGGTCCTAACTAAGGGGTACAATTTGATTGAGAGTCGTTTGTAAGGATAGTTAAGTACCAATCAACAATTTAATTTCCTTACTAGTAGTATTTTAGTAAGGGTCGATCCCTTAGGGAGCTAGGTAGTTAGTTAGAAAGATTTTCAACTAGTATTGCAAGTTCAAGATTCATATAACCTTTTTTGTAAAGCTTTTAGTGATTATGAAGGTAAGTGTTCAATTAAGAAGGATGATATGAATTTTACCAAGTGTAAAAAAATTTCCGTAGAAAGTTTAGATTGAAAATGATTTTTGAGAATTTTTTCAGAAGTTTTTATCGTCTCTAGAGAGAGATAAAAAATTCTGAATTAATTGAATGGAAAAAAGAAGAGGAGGAGAGAGATAGCGCACAAGCCTGGGCGCTTCCGCCACTGCTTGTGCGCTGGGCTTCGCCGCTCCGCCACGCGCAGAGGTCCTCTCACGTGCTATGGACCAAAACGACGATATCTGGAGTTCCAGATATCGGTTTGACACGTGTGAGTAGGCGTTGGAAAGCTTGAGACGTTGGCTATCTGCCTAAGTATAGCTAAGAAGCTTAAGAGAATTCTAAAAGGAGATAGGGTGGAAAGAACAGCGTAACCTTTTTGTCACACCACAAATGGCCCAAGATTGTTGCTCCAACTCCCTACCAACTGGCTTCAAGATCCAGGACGCTTCTAGAAGATTCCTTGCACCTTCTGAATGAAGATGGACCCAGGAACAAGCTCAAGAAAGACACAGTAAAGAAAACAATACTCAATTCTTGGATGCTCTCAAAGAGGGTGAGGGGGGCCCTTTTATAGGGGTACATGTGTTTGTTTCAGTCATTCTTGGTGGTTGGATCATGGATGAACGTCCAGGATTGATTTCTTGAAGCTTCAATCCAGGTGAACAGACCCCAACCAACCAGATTCTTTCCCTCCAGGTCGAATTGGGAGGGAACAGAACAAGTTGGTTAGAGTTGGTTAGAGTTTGTTACAAATCATCTCTAGCCCTTGGATTTGGGCTGGAATGGATGGATGGATGGGTTCCACCTCATGGATCCTGGCCTGGATCTCGACCTTGGGCTCTCATCCAACCAGGATCTGCCATCTGGAGTCACCCCCCATATGTCTTGATCAACCTGGAAGCCTCCAAGGACATTCTAGAAGGTCTCCTTCAAGCTCCTTTGCACCAAGCCTATCAATTGAGTCAACTCCACTGGTCAGCGTGTATCTTTTTTATCTTTGCTCCTTTTGACTTGAATTTTTTTCCCAAGATTTCAGACTACTTTCTTGACTTTCCCATAAAATTTTGTAATTTTATGACCATGAAAAGTCAACCTTGACCTGAAAAGTCAACACACTAGGGAAATCATTAGATTCATATCCCACTTGACTCAATGAGTCATGTGGGGGTTAGAAATATCCCTCAAATCCAATTAAGAGTAAATCCAGAACTGTTTAACTTGTGAAATTCATGTCAAATCATTGATGGAAACACTAATTAAGTAGAAATGTAAGTTTTTTCATCTTTAGGGTAGTGAAAAGGCATGATCTCATTACTATGCAAAAACAAGCAGTTTTGGCAATGATGTACTTACTTTTAGAAGATATAAGATGATTAATGCATGGAGATAACTACCCTTATTTGAGTTTATCACTTGATAATTAGAGAACCTAATTCAAGGTGTTGAGTTTGACATCGTCTGATTTCTCCTTATCATCTTGGATGCTGGAGTTCATCAAGCAATCTCTAGATTCTTCCACTCGAAGATCAAGATGAGAAAGCTCCGAATATTACATCAGTAGTGATGTGAATGAACCTTTATTTTCATAAAAAATATAATTATTATGATGTGTCTCCTCAATCCAACTATCAGGTTGGGGTTTAGTACATTCATCTTCATCTCACTCAACGACCATGAGTGTTCATCACATCGAGATTAGATAATTACTCGGAGACTCCTTTATTTTCATTTAGTTTATCCTAAATACAGAAAAAATAAATTCATTATCAACTTCATCTTCGTATATTTCTCTATTTTACCCATATTAATTCTCCATTATTGAATAATTGACTTCAGTGTTGTCTTAAGTAACTCTTGCTCCTTGATCACGTCTTCAATAAATATCCAAATTCTTTTCTCAAGCATGTCATCTCATATTCATCGCACTCCATACATATTTTGAGAATGTCATACACATATCCATTTGTAATTTCGGTATTCTCATCATGCATACTTTCAAGTCATCCAAATCTCTATTCCATAACTCAGGCCATAACTGTCCAAAATATGATTGTAAGTTTCATTGAGCCAACTATCAAGGATGTCCATGATAACTAAGGATCTAATTCATAAAAAATAAAATTTTCTAGTAAGATGGAAGTTGAATGGGCATCAAAATAATCAAATGAGCCATTATCATTTTTTTATGGGATCTATAACTATGGCATGATTCCTTATGATATTATTATTGATACTAGTATTTTATATAAAAATTGAAATAAATAAAAGCATGATTTGAAATGATCATAAAGTGATTATTCCCATAGCCATAATCAAAGAAAGGACGATTCAAATAGTCATATGTAATCTGGAAGTCAGAGAGGAAGTCTAGAGGATATATATGTCATCAATACCTTGCCTACGTTCAAATAAAACCTGATCCTGATGTTGATTATCATAAGGGCAGTGTTAGGTTGTCAAAATTAAAACAGAGTATGATTAATGTGTTCCTTTCCAATATATCCTATTTACACCAATAATTTAAGATTTACTCACCTAAATCTTGCATTCAATAAAGCACCGCAAAAATAGTAATAACAATCCACTAAATTCAAGCAGATCAAGTTGGTCAGTCCCAAAAACTAATATATTCTATAAATTACATATCAATACAGATTTTATGTTTTCAACTTTAATAAAATATAATCATTTTGAGGCTTTTCTATATATGAGTTTTTATAAGTGTTCAATTAGATATTTTTCACAGAAAAAACATCACTAATAAATGTTAACTAAAAATTTAATAGGATGCAGGTTTATACACTTATAGCTTTACTAAATCCCCTAAAATTATCCCCAAGTAATTTCAGAGAAATCTCAAGACAAATTTGAATAACTCCGAAAATGAGTTATCCCCAAGTAATCAAAAATTTCTTGGACCAAATCATATAAAGTGAGATGCTAATTAAGTTATAATTATCAATAACTCCGAAAATGTACCACAAATTTATCCCCAAATTGAAACTGCTTAGTTACTAGTCAATTGATAAATTCCAATTTCTTGGACCAAATCAAAAATTAATGCAGAATTATAAACTCAATTCTAAACCATAATTTAATATCAAATAGCATTAACTCAAATTCCAGTTTCTCCATTTTTTTCATGTTAAATCTTAATTATAAACGAGACTAAATAAGAAAAAATATAAATGATCAAGTTTTTAAGAATAAGATTGAAATACAACTCAACTCACAATATGAAGTATTTAATATTTAATGGTCTAAATGGAATAAATGAGATATATATATATATGTATCTAGTATTTTATGTATACAGTTCAATTTTTAAACTCCGATCATATATAATGTTTTCAGGTTTTTTACAACAGTTGAAGGAGACAGTCCACAAGGATATTTATCCAAAGTTAAACAATTTTTACAGAAACATTGTGAGTGGCAAGATGAGAAAATGATTAGAACAAGCTATGAAATGGAAATTTGAGGATCTATGTTATCTGGGGATCAAAATGACAGATAAGTTGAAATTTGGGACCATATATCAACCTATTTAATGAATAACTTATGTCTTGAAATGCAGGAGAAATGAGCTAGAAGATGGTGGGTAACCTGATTTCTTTTCGGATTATCTTTTTTATCCGATATTTGGCTTTGTATGCATTAGTTAGAATATTAGTGCTAATGGTTCAGGCAATATTTTTGGTATTCAATCTTAACTTTTCCAAATAAATTTAAATAGCCTATTTAATGATGTAGATTTTTTACACGGACCAACAGATAAAAAATCAAAAGAAAGGCGATTGATTATTCTTATGTAGTTATTATAATGTAGCTCTGTGATCACATTTTTTATTACACATATCACAGGTGTGCTTAAGAGATAAGTGTTGGGTTCTAGAGGCCTAGATCTAGATGAACAAATCAAAACAACACATAGTGGCAGACTTTTGCGAAATCATACGACATCGATAAAACCATGCAACGAACTACCTTTACACGGATCGCATCTGTGATTTCTTGAAACCTAAAGAGATGGCCGAGTCGAGCTACTCAAATGTGTAGCCTCTAGATGTATCCACGCAATTCTCGGCATGTCATATTTGCTCCTTCTTGTAAACGAGCCCCGTTTAATCTCCGACGTCATCATTACATCCTCCAGATCGCATCTGGGATGGAGAAGGGGTGTGGGAAGAGTGTGTAGAAGGGGAAAGGCCCCAGAACAATTCTGGCCCGGGTAAACTTTTTTCAGGGCCTTCCCCTATTTATACTAAGTGGGTATTTTTCATAAAATCCCTCAAAACTTAAGTATATCTTCCGATGTCCCAAAGACCATTTGCGTGTGACCCTTTAGGCTCATGTATCAGTCTAGTTAACGACTCCATCAGCCCAAAAACTTTTATTGGCCTTCCAAATTAATTAACTATATCACCATATAGATTAATTAATTACAGATCAATTTAACCCAATCGATAGGTCGAGACTCCGACACGTGGGGTGCCAAGCTACACCTCATGTTCTAGAAGATACAAAGGAGTGTGTATCGACTCACTTCATGGAACCAATTCGTCATCGGTTACTGTGTATGTATGGTCCCTCATCCACTTGACGCTCCTTGGATGACTTATGGTGTGGTCAACTGTCAAACCCTAACAGTCATTCGAGTCACTACTGATGCATTCAAAAATCATCGTAGAACTCTTCTCTAATATTTCACTACCTTGGCCAAGGACTTCATCACATCGTCTTCCTTGCGCTGTCACCTCCTATACTAAGGGTGGACGATCCCATCTTGACCACTCAATTATCTTCGTAAACTTTTTGATGTACCCGAACTAGGACCATTTAGAATCCCATGATTAGAGACTCGTTGGCCATAGTCAAAGTACAACCATCTGTCCACAAGACATCTTTGGTGTCTCAGGTCTAAGGACCACTTACACAACTATGACGTGAATCGACCTGATTGACAGTTTGGTATAATACCATTCAAGGATCCGTACGGATCAATTCAATGAACTCTTTCCACTAAAGAGCACCCACTATACATGCTTAGTGTCTCCACACTAATGGCTATGGGACCGGCCATACTCATCATATGAGTAAGGCTAGATAGTGCTATTCTATTCGGATACTTCAATGTCCTTCTCGCGTATCCTTTGAATAGGAATGTTTAGAACACATGCTTAAGGACTAGTGATCTCCGTATTATGATCTTATCATAATTCACTAAGTTCGATCATGTATTCCTGGACTTTATTATAAGCATCACGCGTGCATTATAATGAATATGTTGTATTAATGGATATGGAACGAGCTGTGGAATGTGTGATTGACCTGCTGGCCACATATATTTTCATCAATAAGCTCATACGTCCTTGTGATCAGCTAGCGTGTTTTAAGCTATTCAACTCCTACCATTCAGCACATTTGATCAGCTCCTTTTGACCCATTAACTATGGAGACATGTGATCCTCTTTGACTTTCCTTTTCCCGAACCTCCTTGCATGCAAACCCCTAATTCGTAAAATATATGTAAATTTATATATGTGATGAATCATTAATTAGTATGACAGAAGCGGGTAATGTTTTGAAGCAGACCTCAACATTCAGAAAATATGATGTCTCTTAGGGAATTTATCCATAAAAATATTAGAATTAATTATTTGCATAATACTATATCTAGAAATGTCTCAAATTAATATAAAATAATAAACAACATGTTTATGAGTGAATATGCATATAATAAATATTCCCATGCATTTTTTAACTTTTTAAAAGGCAGAGAACCATGATAAATAATGTTAAATTGCATCATATGAATCCATTTT
Organism: Wolffia australiana; assembly: GCF_029677425.1. Lineage (NCBI taxonomy): Eukaryota > Viridiplantae > Streptophyta > Magnoliopsida > Alismatales > Araceae > Wolffia > Wolffia australiana. The sequence continues at coordinate 14,812,652 of NC_135835.1, read as the reverse complement.
AGCAAAGCTAAGATATTTTCTGTTTCTTCAAGAAAAATTAATCCAAATTATTAGTAATGTCTTTAAATATCTGTCTTTAGTTTCCCTTTATATATTTTGAATATTCAATATAATGTAGATGAATATGTACTTTGAAAACTAAACTAAAAAATGAACGCAAAATTCATAAAACTAAACTAATCAATGAAAAATAGATTATTTATATATATTTGAAAAGAATGAATTTTAAACAAAAGTTTACCCTTAAAAGAGCCGGAAGACATACATTATTAACAAATGATTATTTATGCATTTTTTAGTCATTCCTAATGATGTCTAAGGTACTATGTTTTGAATGATATCCCCACTAAAGAATCCAGAGGAAAGTGATAATTCAAAACAACATGATATTTTTAATGAAACTGATGCTGGACGTCGTCTAGGACGTCACCTGGTCAGTACCTAGTCGGTTGCTTGGTACATTGATAGTGATGTGGACGTCGACAGTATCATCATCTGACGGATAGATAACCTTTAATGGGTATATGTGTAACTACGATGCAAATGAATGTGTCCTACGTGTCGTACTTACAGGCCCCGACTTGAGGGAGATGTCGCGCTCTGAGCTTCGTAGGGGTCACCGGGTGATGGCCACGGTGGCCTCTCAAGCCTCGTCAAAGGGGACGAAGGCGACTATGGCACCGAATGGAATCAATCCGTTGGGGCCCTCACGTAACAGACGGGCTCGTTCGTACTGGTAAAGATGCTCACTAATCATAGTTACGCTCAACTTTTCCTCTCTCTCACCTATCTAGCCCAAGCGCGGAGGAAGCAATGCAAAAATATACCGCAAGGAATAATATAATGAGCGGGCGGAAGAGCGCCATACCTCGTCGGCGAGTGATTCGTGTGCAGAGTCTTCATCAATTGCGACAACCGGCGCGGGTAGCTGATGGAGAGGAGCCAGAGAGGGGGTCGGCGTAGCTCAACTAGCGAGAGGATGCAGAAGCGGGTAGGGGAAGGTCGAGGAGAGATTGTGGGGGAGGGGGAGAGAGACGGCCAGACCCTACCGCGACACATGCTCTCACCGTGCTTGAGGAAGAGTGCTGATGTATCCCACCCTGTCCAACCACATTGACGGTGCAAAATTTCCCAGAGGTGCACCGCCAAGACCGTCCCCTCTTGTTAGTCAGATCTTCCCGAGGAACACTGCCTCGGTCCTTCACAAGGGCAGGATCTCGGTCATCCACGGGGGCGGTCAGATCTCAGGTTGGGTCACTGCCGTAATCGGCCACAAGAGGATGGTCAAGAAAGTGTCCAAATCATGCTTGAGGTAGAATGCCTCAGTCGTCCAAAAGGGTGGGGTCAGGACATCCCGCAGGGCACCATCTCGGTCGTCCACAGGACGGTCAAACCTCCCGATGGTCACTGCCATGATTGCTCACAAGGGGACGGTCAGGACAGTTTCCAAATCGTGCTTGCGGAAGAGTGCCTCGGTCGTCCAAAAGGGTGGGGTCAGAACAGCCCATAGTGAACAGCCGGCCATGCACGGGGGTGGTCAAACCTCTCGGGGAGGCACAATCATGATCGCCCACAAGGAGGGGTGGTCGGATCTTCTCGTATTGCACAATACTGGTCGAGGCGTCGTCCCGGCGTGAGGGGCGCCTCACGGATCATCATGGTTGTCACGTGTGACTGGATTTCAGATGGCACCGAACGGCGTTGACAGAGACAATGTGGGGAAGACACTTCCCCTCCTCGATTGATTGGTCGTGGACCACGTTCGTCGGCGCTTGTCCGGTGGGTGGGAGGGATACTTTGGCGGTCGTCGTTGGGCAAAGATGGTCGAGCAGCGACCTTGGGGGGAGGCTGAAGAGATCTCCTCCGTCAATTCTTCCCGTTCTCCTCCTCTTCCCCCTTTTCTCTCTCTTGTCCTTCTTTTCTCTAAGGTGAGACCAAGATTCAAAAAACAAACTCAAAAATTGATAATCCTAGTCTCTCTTTCTCCTAGGGGGAGGTTAAGTGGGCCCTAGGAGAACAACAACGGAGGGGGATAGTTGTCCATTAAATGGGGCCCTTATACAATGGGCCCCCATTAAAAAAATAAAGGGGAACAACAAAACATAAAAAGAGAAAGGGGAAAAGGGAGGGGGTCCAAATGGCTAAGGACCCATCCCTAGACAACGACAAAGACACAAGCACAGGAACAAAATGACGGGCGCATCACGACGCGACGTAGGCAACTCGATGAGTCCGAGAAACACGAAGCGCGACTAACGATGATGAGGGAAATCAAAATACGATAAACGAGCATAGTTCACCCGGGCTGTTGGCACCGGGTGTCTTCGTTGATGCCTTGGCATGCCGGTCGGCTGGACGCGATGGCGGCCAGTCGGCGACAGTGATGGCGGCTCGGATGAAGTCTTTGACAGGTTAAGATGGCATGTGCCATCAGAAACTTGCATGGGATTATTTTCATGAAATGGCCATAAATTAATGCTTTTGAAGGTTAAAGTGAGTTAATATAATTTTTTCAAGAAGTTCTGATTTTCTCAATTTTAGGATATTTTAACATAATGTTTTGGCTTTAGTTCAATGATGAAAACAATTGAAAAAATCAATTTACATATAGAATAATTAAATTTTTAGGGATCGTCCTATATCAATGTACATAATCTGTTTTTCCAATTTTTTTGAGTTTTTTATTTAGGTTTCAGAAATAATTTTCAGTTAGAAAATATAATTTTGAATGGGTCCAACATTTTTAAGGCATTTTCTAATGTTTTTCAGTTTTCCAAAAAAACTGTCCCGCGGTGTCAATGTTCCACATGGATTGAGAAAAAATGTGACAACTTAGAATAATTCAACTTCAAATTCTGATATCTAACAATCAAAGTTGTTGGGTGGAATATATTTAACCATCTTTTTCTCCTCTATCTATCTACCTTCTTTACCTACAAATAGATTCCTGATATTTGGAAAAAAGGCACCCAAGGTTTGTATTCTTAATATAAGTTAGTTGCGTCACCTGCTCATTCAGAATCTCATTTCAGTCTGTTCTTGCATTCCAAAAGCAAAGAGTTGCAGGAGTGATGGTGTGATGAAAACTCATAGAGAGAAAGCACTACTTTTTTTTTGCATTTGACATCTTCTAAGCTATGTCGAAAAGGTTAGCATGATTTCATCATCCTTTTTCATTGGTTATTGTGATCCATAGCCTAGGTTCTCACCATACAAATGCGGCTATAAACTTTGATGCCCATTGGAGAATATATGCATCCATCTCTGCTTGGCAACATATATCCGCAATGATATCTGCCACCACTTGCATTAGCAAAATTCACTTGCCCCCTCCCTTCATGTTGCTGCTCTCAACCATAACTTAGAACTCCCAAAGAACCAATGAATGTATTTAATTGAATTTAGATCATTCCAGATAAGCATTTTACAACTCCAAAAAATATTCTACATTTATTGGATAAATTAAGTTAAATAGATTAAGATTTTCTTACTTATCTTATTATTATTTTTAATGTATTGGCACCATATTAATTTCATTCAAAATGATTAAGTTCGTAAAATAATATAATTATCAAATAAATATAAATTGAAATAATGATTTTATTTATCCCCTACTTAATACTAGTGAATTCCACCCTTAATCTATGCTTGTAAGAAAAATTATAAATAGTTTTATATAAATCAGAACCTTAAATGACATAAATTAATCCCAATTTGTTCTATGTGAATAATGTATCAATTTCATTTATCAGTTCAATAAAAAATAGAGTTAGATGTTTCATATTTTGGTTGCTCACCCAGGAAGGGTTCTCCAAGATGCACATCGTCGGAAAGGCTTCTTTAAGTTATTGTCTCCTTAAACTTCTTCTTGTAATACTCGTTTACACTAAAAGTATTAGAATAAGAAAAAATAGAACCAATTCACAATGTCTACTGCCCTGAAATTTCCAGATATTTTATAATGAAAATATCACCCATCAATACACACTCCCAATTTTATTCCCTATCAATTATGTAAAGGTTACCACGAGTGCAAAGAAATGTGTCTATAATTCTCTAGATTGTATAGTTTACATAAAATGAATTCATAAACTTATAAAAAATAGGCTATATGTTAAGCTTTTAAGTATAACTATAAATCTCAAATCTGAGATAAATATATTGTTTGTTTTGACAGTATTTTCTCAGTTTTATTGAGCTGTTAATCACTTTTTCCTATATTACAGATTTTTATGACATTTACTTATTTTTAATGATAGAGATAAAAATTATAATACCTGAAGATATATAAAGAGAGATTGATCTCGATATTAGATAAATGTATTTCTCTTTCCTCATATAAATCCATATTATGTTTTTTAGATGTGTATCTTTATGCAGCCTACTGAATAGGAAATAATAAAAAACATTATAAATATATCAAACTTTATTAATACTCAATATTTATGGTGGAATGAAATATCATCCATCTGAATAATCATAAAATGGTAGTGGAGGAAAACACTAGATAATCAAAAACTTAACTGACATAATTATTTGTATTTATTTTTTTGGCAATATAATTTCTTAAATAAAATTTATAAGAAACACGTGAGAAGTAAATAAACCCATTAATTCCATACTTTTCCATATAGAATTATGTTATATATTATTTAAGATAATATATTTTAAATAAAGCCTATGCACTTGATTTATTCCTTTAGAGAACTTAAGTTGATTTGGAATAATCCACACACATGTACTTATTGTAATCAAATTATTTGGAAATGATATAAATTTTCAAAAAATGTCATACAAAATCTGGTACAAAAGTTTTAGCTCTGAATGTACTGTATGAACAAATTTATTATGAGCTCATACGTCAATTAGCATCATCATTAATTAATATTAATTTAATTCTACACAGTTTGTCTCAACCTAGGGTATAATGCACTGAATAAGATAAGATCAGTTTATAAAGAACGTAATAAAGTTTATTAATTATAAATGTTTATGTTTATGGTCCATCATAACTGTTTACTTGTACTAAAAATTACAAAATTTAATTTCAAATAGGCATACACCCACACATCATGTACCTGAATACCAAGTTTTATATGTTAACATAAAATCTCTGTAGTAACCTATACGGAAGTCTCAATATCTTTGCATGTTATTTATAAAATTTTCGTGGCAATCCTAAATATAGAAAATCTATGGAGTTTTCACTACAAGTATCCACAATTTCAGGTCCACTTTTGTTAACTATGTTTTCCTCTTAAAACCAATAAATTCTAGTTTCATTACTGGATTTGAACAAGGTGTTGTTGGTGTTGTTTTTTAATATGATAGGCAAATGAACACCTTTTTGGTTTTTGATTGATCATTAGGAGAAAAAAAATCAGAATCTGAATATTCCTCATCACACATGAGCGGAGAATGAAAAACATCAACCTCATTCTCATATGGTGTGTATAAATCTTAAGAAATGGTAAAAATATGGATAAAGATAGGCTGATATGAAATTGAATACGATTGTAATGTATGCAATACGTGAACATGAATATTTTGTAAAATCTCAGTAACTTCATAATGATTTTTTTGTTGTATTAATGATAGGATTTCAATCAGTGTAAAGAAGAAAGAAGCCACCAAAGGAGTAAGAGTTGAGGGCTGTAATAAGTCCCAATTTAAGGTTTTAATTTTGTTCTCTTAATTCAGACTTAAACAGCAATATTTATGGAACTTTTCGAATAAAATACTCTACAATAAATATAGGGCTGGTAATGGGTCGAACCACAGAGAGGCCGTAACTTAATTTCATAATTTTTTTGATGCTTGAAATAAAGGAAATGAATTCAAAGATGAGAGATATTATTTCTGGAATTTTTGTGATTTTTAATTAATTTATATATGTTTATCTGGTTTAAATTGAAGAAGAAATACAAGGAAACTCTAAAAAAATTTTAAACTAGTTTTCCTAATTTAAACTGACAACATAAATAAAAAATAAATATTTTTAGAATTTTATGGAATTTAATTTACACCAAAAACCACTAAAAATATTAAAAACGAGAGTTAAGAAGTTTTTAGGAATGTTTTAGATGATAAAAACACTAGAAGTTGATTATATGAAGTTTAGGGATTTTCCTGAATTTTTTAGAATATTTAAGTGCAGAAATTAATTTTTCCGGAGTTTTCCTGATTTTTTTGATATTTTAAATGCTAAAAAATATAAATTTACCTTTTCCAGTGATCGTTGGTGGCGACGGCGGCGGCGATGGTGGCGGTTGTAGTGGTGGCGGGCCCGACTTGGCATGTTTAGGCTGGATTTAGAATGTATCATCAGTAATCAAACTTCTTGGCTTCAAAGAAGTCAAGGAAGTTAGGTAAAGATAATCATAATGTGTGGAATTGGAATTTATAGTTAGTGCATAAATATTTTGTTAATTCAAATGATAACATGATAAATTCTAAATTAATAATACCCAAAAACTCTTAAATGAATGTAAATACACATGAATTTATCATGTTATTAAGTCGTTAATATCATATACATATCCACGACCTAGTTATCCAGCACATTTTATCACTATAATGTGAAGATACTATAAAGATATTTTAGTGGACATATTGTATATCTCTATTGTTTCTAGTTGTAACTCCTTATTGGATATGTTGCCCATAAATTTTATTTTCTATGAAAGTATTAGTATTTATCCTTCTCAAGAATGTATAAGATTTAGTATAATGGACCATTTTAGATTCATTTACCATTTTATATTTTTATTTTATTTTTAAGTCGAAACCATAGAAAAGTTTTTAAAATTATCTGTGACATAAAATGTTAATCAAGTCAAACCATGAATAGTATCAGATATATATAGCTATCTTTCAGGTGGATAAGTTTTTTGGGGATTCAAGAATTGATATTGAAACTCTTCAAAGAAAAAGAATGGAATAACGAAATGAATTATGGTGTTACTAACGATATCACTATCCAATATCCGTTATCAGATATCACGATATCCGTTATCTGGAAAAGTCTAAAACGTGTCCACTAACAATAACAGATAACAGTTTAGGGTAGAAAACAGATAGCAATAATGATGAGTTGAATTTAGGTGTTTCTCCTAGTCATTGCCTGACTTAAAAATCATGCAAACATTCAGACTCGTTCAATAATTCCCCAATCACTCTTAAGAAAGGTAATTTTCTGTATAACTATATGAGTAGGGTGTCAAACCGCTAGGAGACGGGAAAGAGTTGATTACTTAAAACTCTAAGCTATAGAGAAAGTAAGAAGTCGCTTAAAAACTAATCCCGAAGATAGAATTATGCTCCCATGCTTATAATTACTCAAATTTACAGGCAGATCTGAACAGTTCGTTTAGAAGAAAATTTTAGCTACTACTAACCTACAGAGGAAAGGAGTAAACACTTTAATCTATGTACCAACTAATAATGTAGTATGGACAAGTAGCTTCCAGAACGGACGGCAGCCATACCTATTCTGTGTAATGCTTCCAAGAAACTAACCACTTCTCATTACTCCATACATTTTGCCTAGAGTTAGGCGAGTTTCAATGCAATGACAATAGGTCAAAAGAGTTTGGAAGAGTTTACGATGAGAATCGGATGTTAGCTGCATGTCTCCTTCAGCTCCTTCTGCTCTTCCCTGACTCACCCTTCTTTGCATTTTCTTCAATAGCTCCTCTTCCTTTTTCGGTCTCTTTTCTATTTTTCCCCCAAAACTCCTTTTATATTTTCCCACTTCTTTTTCCTCTTATTTTCTCGCTGTTCGATTTCATTTGTTTGGGGCCACCTAGTTAAATGTTGCCGCGTCATGCTCGTCCACATTCTTATCCCATATGGATTAATTCCATTTTGCGTATGGAAATATATTTTAGGCTGATCAAATAAGTCCCGACTACTGTGTCTAGGCTCCTATGCGCCACCTCCTCCTATGTGCTCGATCTGTGCCTCGTTGACGTGCCACATGGTATTCCCTCCCTAGGAAATACCAACTGTCTTGCGGACTTCGGCTCCAATTGTTTCCTGGAAACGCATATACAATGAAATAGATTAAATCTAATGCTCCTTACAAGACTCAACAATTGTAATAATCTCGTTTGTTCCCTTTTTTTACTAATAATCCCTTGTGGCTGCTAAGTTTATCTTTAACAGAATAACCGTTCTTGAAGCTTCAGAATACAGTAAATTGAACTTAATAATTGATCATCCCTTAGATTCAACTAGTTCTGGACATATATTCAAAATTTCTGTTAATCATGCACCAACTTGGTCAAATTGACCGTAAATATATGTAATTAACTATCACCTGTAATGCTTCTTTTAAAATTATCAAATCCCGCTCTAACCCACAATCTCTCTCCCTCTTTCTATCTCACTCTCCCCCCCCCCTCAATCTCTCTCTCTCGCTCTCTCTCCCGCTCGTCTGTCTGTCTTTAACTGTCGCTCGTTCTCCCAATCTCTTTCTCCCACGATAGAGCGATATTCGATACACATATACTATTTTCTATAATAGTAAATATTAATATTTTATAAAATTAATATTATTCTATATCCGATATCCGTTCACGCTACGCGATATTGAAACAGAAGAATCTACAAAATTGAGAAACTCTCCCAGATAACAGATAAAATAATGGGTAACGTATGAAAAAAAAATTATTACCCTTATCATTATCTAATAACAGATAACAGATATCGTATACGACTTTATCGATAATGAATGAAAGTGAGACGAAACAACTTCTGATGTCATGATCCAACTTCTAATTTCGTATTTGTTACCTAAACGTTAACACCCTAATATGAATTCAAGTGTTTGACTTGCTGATCAAATATTAATTTTTAATAGATGAAAGGCATAACATATGAACAATAAAACAGAATATTTAGTGGAATAAAAAGGCATATCAGAGTTAGCCTTTTGCTTATTGAACAAAATATTGGTTTTGAACAGCTAAGAATCATCACATCTTACCATATTTTCATGTAAATAAATTGACTAATTTGTAGTATACATGCCAGAAAATTGTTTTTTCTGGTGTTCTATTCATCATGGGCACTTGTCCCCATGTAGAAGAGTACTACGTTCTTTTTTTCTTTTTTTTGATTTTTGGCAAAAAGCACGGTGCTGGGTACGTCCAACCCCAGGGTTGTGCCCATAGACCGATCCATCCGTGCCCTGGACGCCACCCAAGGGTTTTTTATTTATAAAGTGGAGTGTTTTTCAATGTTTTTAGGCATGGAGTGAGTGTATATATCCCAATTACACTCGGATCCCACTCGTCCACGCCCATATTTGAGGAAAAGAAAAAATACATGAATGAAACCTCGCAAGCGCTCAAGAAAGTGTGCCGTCATCCTGCCCGTGCCGCTCCACGATGATAATGTAGTGTGGAAGGTGTCCTCTCCGTCGTCAGGTGGGATCGAGGGAGTTTGTGGTGACGCTCTAGTCGAGGCGAGCGCTGTCCCTGCCTCTAGCTCCAGCGTTCCACGCAATCCTCCAGTCCCGCGGGCCTGGCGTCGTGAGGATGCACTATGTGCGGAGGGTGGGCATGCCAAGACGATCAAGGCGATAGCACCCGCGAGCCGTGGGGGGGAGCGCCTACCAAGAATGAAAAAGAGAGAAGGGAGTGTGTGCGTGTACCACGTGGTTGGCCAGGGCATCGGTTGTCTGGTTGCCCTCTCGCAGATGGTGACGAAAGCAGGCTATGCGAAAATGGCACCGCATGATGTCTTTCCACGCACGGCTGAGTCGTCATTGGGAGCATGTACCTGTATGAAGCATATCGACCAATATCTGTGAGTCCGATTCCACGACGATGTTGTGAAGGTTTCGTTCCTCACAGAAGAGTAGACCGTCACGAATCGCCATAGCCTCGGCTACTGTATTAGTTTGTATGCCATAAAAAGGAAGAAAAAGCAAAGGGTATACTCCCCGTATGGTCTCTGAGGATACCTCCCCCCCCTGCTGGCCCCGGATTCCCTTTGGCCGCACCGTCCACTACGTTCTATTGTATCTATCATATGTTGACATCTAAACTACCAATAGGCCCATTTCATCCATTAGTTAACTGTACTATAGACCCATCTGATCCCCCGGTTGAAACCAGTGAGAGGGGCCAATTTGTCCATCTGTATCACTATAGTGACAAAGGCATTGAACTAGAGAGACCATTTGGCATCAAATCAATAAAAAATAGTGTCATTAAAGGTGTCAATAAAAACCTCATGATCAGAATGAGCAGGCTTCTTTGCAAGGTAAACATGATTGACAAAGGCTAATGTATTTACGACATCAACCAGCTCAGGTGACCATTTGGGTTAATTGTATATGTGGTGGGAGAAGGTCACACACACAACAAGTCCAAAAGTGTGTGGTCTAGAGAGGAAAACAAGGCCTCTTAAATTTAAGCCCTCATTTTCAGGGCTGGTGATGAGTGTGGAGAGGCTCAATGATGGTGTGGCAAGGTTTCGATTGGCAGTGCTTTGGCTTGCAATTCTCATTTATCACCATCCAAGGAAAACCATCTGCGAGAATCATCCTCTCTCCATGCACACTAACCCAAGGTTTGTTGACAGATGACGAAAAAATTTGATGGAATGTGAGCACACTCATTCATTTCAATTTAGCCAATGCTTGGAGATTGACTAATGAGCATGACATCATCTCCTATGGTCATGTTGAGGATGTTGGTGCATGAAAAAATCAGTTGTGTGAAAAATAAAATGGTAAAGAACAAGATCACAAGATCCTCCAGAAACCCAAAGTCTCACAAGCCATGTTCTGTTTGAAATATATGTGGCCGACAAACTGGTCACACATTACATATATTGGTTAATGATAATTAGCATAGTGTATTCATTATAGTGCAAGTGCAATACTTTAAATTCAACTCCATGTTACTATTATCAGTATATCAAAATATGGAGATCACTAAGTGTTAACTCATATGGTTTAAATATTCCAATTTATAGGATACTTGAGAATGATATAGAAGTATTCAAATAAAATAGCACTATCTTCTCCCACTAGTATAGTGAATATGGCCAATCCTATAGCCATTAGTGTCAAGACACATACAAGGTGGGTGCTTGATGAAAGATAATTACTTATCCAATCGTTGTGTTAATATAATTTTAATGTGCCTAAATGAAATATATTTGTTAAAACATAGAAGCTGACTCAGATGTATAGTTAATAAGCCTAAAATTGATTAATAAAATTCAGTTAATAATGTTGTCAGGATTAGGCTTATGCAACAAAATCTGTACTATTTACCCTTAATCATAATTTGGAAGTAAAGGATGAGAAAGGAGTCAAACCACAGGGAGGCACTTTCTCAAGAAAATTCCATTCTATTTTTTTGTGATTTAATTTCAGGAATCAATTAATTATGCACCTAGTGAGCCTCTGTTATTTTTAATTTTTTTTTAAATTATTAAAGAGGTATTTAGAATGTTTACATTGGTATTTATATTTTCGGTCAGACAATTGTAGAGATGATGATTGTTTGGACCTATGTCAAGAAAAATTGAAATATTATAATGCAATGAGATGTGATTTATCCAGAAATTGTTTACATATTTAATTGGGAATTTTAAGCTAAGTAATTGATTTAGAAATTAGTCTTTGAGATGGACAAATTTTAGGGTGAACTTTTGGAAGATATGGAATTGAATCTTGCAACAATCAATTTCCAAATCTATAGAGAGAAAGTAGGCGAGATAACGTAGAGAGAGAAAGTGGCAAAAATGGGGAAAATTAGTTGTAGGGGAAATTCACTTTGATTTATGGATCTAAGGTGTAATATGAGATGAGAAAACTTTTATAAATTGGAATTTAAACTTAAACCTTGAATCAAAACGAATATAAAATACAAATCAAGATTCAAGTCACCTCCAAGGGCATGTATTTGTCACCCATGCCTTGGCGTTTTGAAATCATTCAAGAATGTGTTCAAATAGTGAAGAAGAAACTTACATTTTTCATCCTTGAAGCAAGAATTTTTTACTTCAGAAGCAGATCCTATATCCTTCCTGGCCAAACTAGTTGGGAGAGAACTTCCTTGGTGATTTTCCCATTTCTCCCGACCTCTATTTTTTAATCCAACCATCTGGGTCGTCAATGGTGAAAAGACAAACCTACCCCTGAAATTTGGGCGCAACCGGATAGTTAGGACCCAAGATATTGCCATTTTACTATCAACTAATCTCAACCCTTAGATTTATTTTATCTCTCCTCCATGCAGGCGCCAACTAGGTGAAAGTGGCGTGTTCTGATTCGCCAGGGTGCCTTTCTTGTTTTCTCTCCCATCAGATCACATACCACCATGTCACTGCGTGCTAAAAACAAGTCCATTATTGTGATTTAATAAGAGAGAGAAAGTGTACCTTTTGAATGGTTGAGAGCGTGCCACGTTGCCCAATGTCAGCGTTGTCTTGTTTGAATAAAAAAAGAAAATAAAAATAAAGTTACTTTGATTTGAATAAATGCATGCGGTTTTCGATTTGCCGCATGCACTTATTGCACGACAAAAGGGCAAGATAACCACCTTGAGCCGCCACGCCACGTTTACATATTTATATAAAAGAAGACTATGATTGGAGATTTATGGCATTGCGAATCCCAATGCCATATTTATTGCATGGCGAATGAGTGGCGCAGCCAATCATTTGCCTGAATTTGAGCCAACTGATGTGGACGTTCTTTTCATTTGCTAAAAAGCATTTTTTAATGCCAAATAAAATGGTAAAATATATTTTTTTAACTCTAAAAAAATTTTCTTCGCTATATAATGGTCGGAGAATTATAAAAAAATATGGAAACATTCCAAACAAATTAGTTAATGTCTTAACAGCCTCTAGCCAAGTATTTTATGCCCTAAAAAAATTAATCTTTTAATGCACTCAGTTAAAGATATCATGTAAAAATACTCAGAAAATACAAACACATCATGAAACCATAGTGCAAGCTAATTATGTCCATTCAATTATCATGACATGCAAATATGACCAAAAGAACACACATCCTAATGTAAAATTCATCCATTTTTGTATGATCACTTGCAAGTTATCAATAGTGAGAGGAGGGTTGTCTCCACAGGGACTGGCCTTCAGAATGTGAATTTAATAATTGAGTTATAGTTAAGGAGGAGTAATAGTAGTGCTAAAGATAATTAACATACAGAGGGATAAGCAGTTACAGAGTGGATCACATATAAGATGTATGACATAATTTAAGATAACATTGAAAGATAATGAATACTAATTTATAATAAAGAGAAATGGAGAAAAAGAGGGAGAATATAAGATTTTATTAAAGATAATCAGAAAGTAGGTATTGATGTGAACTCATGGTACTATGGTAAAGGATGATATTATTCGAAGTAGAGAAGACTAATAAGATATATAGAGTAGTAGTAAAGATACTGAATGTAAGAAGGGATATGTGGTTTGTAAGTGGAGGAAATATTAAATGGATGAGAGAATTCATGATAATATTCTGTAATAATGAATAATAATTGATAAAAATAGAACTAGAGAAAGAGAGAGAATATAATATATTATTTATATTTTTATATATATTAAATATACAAAGAAAGCAGGATATTGATATGAATTCATGGTACAATAGTTACGGAGGAAGATATTAGTAGAAGTATAGAAGACTAATAAGATAGACTGAATGGTACTAAAGATAGTGAATATAAGAAGGGATAAGTAATTGCTAAGTGGAGGATATATAAAGTGGATAAGATAATTTAAGATAATATTCAATAATAATGAATAGCAATTGTATAAGAAAGAGAACTAGAGGAAGAGAGAATATAAGATATTAAAAATATATAATAATGACATTAATGATAACAAGAACGTGGGATATAGATATGAAAATATGGTACAATAGTCCAGGAGGATGACATGAGTATATGTAGAGAAGACTAATAAGATAGATAGTACCAAATATAATGAATCTAAGAAGGAATCAGTAGTTAGTAAGTGGGGGAAATATTAGATGATTGAGGGGATTTAAGATAAATTCAATAATAATGAATAGTAATTGACAAGAGAGAAAAGTAGGGAAAGAAAGAGAATAAAAGATATTATTTATATCTTCTTATAGGTATTAAAGATAACAAGAAAGTAGGATATCGATATGAATTCATGGTACCATAGTAAAAGATGATATTAGAATAAGTAGTGAAGAATTAGAGAAGGCTAATAAGATACATAGAATAGTAAAATACTTTGAATAGGTTCTAGGAGGTTGTTTAATTAATTAGTAGTAAGCTATGTGAAAAATACAAAGTGGATATCAGGATAATGATATTAAGATTTTAGTTAGATAGGGAATAAGAGGTTATAGTAATAAGATGTAAGATGTAAGTTAATAGAAATATTTAGTTTAATAGAAGATAAGACAAAGATCGAAAGATAGAAAGAGAATAGAATTATGATTCTTAAAATTTAAGGAGATATTAATGGATTATTCAATTAGATATCGATATAGATGATAATATGGGTATATAGAGATATATAGATGTACTTAGAACTTAATATGTAGACAAGAGAGACAATATATTTTTGTTAAGTTTTAGGGGAATTCAGTCAATTAGATAGGGAGATGGATTAAGAGAAACTAAAGAAACTAATAAGAGTATGAAAATTGAATATTTATGATTAATAAGTCAATTATAATAGTAGAATATCAATTATATAGGTGTTGTATTTATTTTATAGTTATATATAATGTATTTTTTTAGCAGCGAATCAAGAGAAATGAGGGTAGTTACGTTCACACCCAGCAGGTGTTCGACGGAATGGCCCAAAGAGGCCAAAATACGGGAATGGTTACTATGTACCATTATATATATTATAATGATAATTACGGAGGAACATAGATGATTAATAAATATTTCTTTAATACAAACTAGGTGTTTGATCAAACGCTGCAATGAAACCGATTCACTAAAACCTAGTGAAATCAAACTTCTCTAAGATTCAAATTCAAATTAATTAACTCAGTGATTTTCATCAACTAATGTTCTACTAGATCAAGCAGAGATCATACCAGATCTGCCCTTATTCGATGAGAAAGGGGTGGTGGTGCTGGTTGTTGCTGCCTAATTACGGTGTGCAGTCTTTGTGGCTCTCATTCTCCCTATTGGCATGAATCATTGCCTCTCTAGACTCTCTCTGATGCTATCCTGATGGTTGGAGTTGTTAGAGCACTATCACTTTTTCCTTGTTGCTGGCTCCACCGCTGGAAGGGTCCTTCGCTGTTGCCTTTTTCTAGATCAAAATATGGAGATAAGAAACTTTATGATTTCTTTTGGAAGTGTCAAAAGAGGTTCTCTCAACCCTCTGTTGCAACAAGATTGATCCAACGGCCCTCTTGGAGTCATTGGATCACTCGACGATCCCCTCATAGCTTCCTTCAGACATTCGGTCGATGAGAATGGCGAACGGGGCTCTAGATGGATGGGACTGCCACTTGGCCATCAATCCCCTCTTTGAATATGTTCCACAACTGAGGTTAAATCCCAGGCGTTGACAGATTCTTGATAGTATACTCACTTTGGCACATAAGCAGCTCTATCGACCGTGTCTTCAACTTGCCCTGTCAGCATCCACATGCGATGCTTGTAGATGGATCCCACCTTCCTATTTACTCACCACCGCCAATTAGAGAACCTGAAAAGAAAGAAAAAAGATTTTATTACGAGGCATAAAAAAACATAGAAAATCCTGAAAAATCCATATGATTAATGTCCAATGATTTTAACATCTAAAAAATCTCTAACTCTTGCTTTTATTGTTTACATTAGATTTCGGTGTAAATTAAATTCCTAAAAATTCTAAAATATTTATTCTCAATTTCTATTTTTAAGAAATATTATACAAAAAAGTATAAAATATTTGTAGTGTTTTTATTTCTAGTTCTGCCTCAATTTAAATCATAGAAAAGTATATAAATTAACAAAAAATCTGGAAAAATCCCAGAATTTTTTTTTTTCACTTTTAAACTCATTTTTGTGATTCTAAGCTTGAAAAAAATTCTGAAATAAATTTCTGCCTCTCTATGGACCAACCCCTTACTTTCCATATATGAACTATAGATTGTTTAAGTGAAAATTTTCATAAATGTTGTTGAATAAGTATGAATTACAATAAAGACATTTAAACACTAAATTTTGACCTATGAACAATCCGGGCCTATAACTTCTGCATGCATCCTTGATTATCCTTGACTATGCAGGTTAATATCCTCATCTTCCTAGATCTCTGCCAGCTCCATCTTGAGCTCAACAAGATGCTAAGAAGCTATCACAAACCGATGATGCTCCTCTTATTTATACTAGGGTCTTTTTGTTTTTTTAACAATTAAAGAGGTCATAAATAATGATGAAAGCATGTGTTTATGATTCAAGGAGGGCTCTCTCACTTGCGGAAAACTGCAACTCAGTAGAATGAAGATGATGGGTAGAGCTGGGATTGAGGGCTGTGTCATTGGCCATTATATCTATCTTATGAGAGCATCGACAGCTGTGATTAAGTTTCAGCTGTGAATATCTCTTGAATGGCGCTGCCCCTATGTCATCAGCCACCATCCTAGTCAGCAGTTTTCATCCCCTTTAGTAACTACGGTAGTGTGGAATTCATTGGCTGAAGAAAGATAAAAGAAAGAGAAAAAAGTTTTAGGTACTTGACCTCAATTTTAGATGTTCTTTTGAAGCTTTTACATCATATATCATAATGCACATTTTGAAAAAAGTCAATCAAGACAGAAGCTTCGGACCGGGTTGCTGAAATCCCAATCATTCGTTGTATCTTATTTCACTAGGATTGTGGTGTGTTGAGAATTGGCAAATCCAATACAATTGGTACAATGATACATATATAATCCCTGTTTTGTCATTATTATATTTTGTATTATCTTCATTTTAGTGCAAAAATTCTATTTCATTCATTTATTGTTCCTTCGTGTTTTTTTAATAGTTTTCATAATAAATTGTAGATGATTTAAGAGCTAAATATATAATAGAGATAATTTCCTGAAAGCATGTTTCTTCTGTTATTATATCTTTAATTAGTGAAATAGAAATTTGGGAAAAAAGGGACTAAGTACTACCCACTACACTGACTGGAGAGTGTAGGCTCACTGAATTCAGTCGCAATCACACTTTGGCACACCAGACATACATTGAATAAAGGCCACATTTCTTAATCTAAAGGTATACCTAGACATGTACGGAGATCGCAGGTAGTGATAAGGGTTTTTTTCAGTAAAAATTATTTTGGTTTAGCATTTATATAGTAGAAATATATATATATATATATAGATATATATTCTGATATACCATTTATTAAGAAGACATTTTGGTTCAAAGTTGAAGGAGGTGGGGCTGATGAAGATCAAGAAAGGGGATCATGCTGAAGGGGCAGCGACCTTTATAAATCAAGATATACCAAAGACTTGGCTTCGAGCTTATCCCGTTTGAAGCCCAAATTGCAAACAAAAATGATGTAATTTTGACCATCCAATCTTTTTCAAGAAGATTGACAGGGAGACTAAAACACCTTTTTTTTAGTATTTTAGATTTTTGTGTTTCATGCTCATGATTCAGAGGCAACCGCAAGCTAGGATGTAATGGTTGAAGGATTGATGAATTTGAACAATGGTTGCAGATAAGAACAAGGGATCATCGATGGTAAAGTGGTGGATACTGACAATGATAAGGAACAACTACTTTTTGTACTTTTTGTTTACATCCTGGCCGGTAGTCATTGTCAATGTGCTGTCAAGACTGACTAGAATGTTGGTAACATGTGACCAAGAAAAAATATAACACTTCAATTTATGATTTTTTATTTTTTTTAGTTACATTTGGGTGTTCCAGGTTGTCCTATCTAACAGCTTTGATTTAAACAGTTGGAAGCACCAATTCGGATCACCCCTATAATGTGTCAGAGGCATCAAATGGGTGATTATGGAATTGGTCAGTGCAGTGAGCCGCATCAGATTATGCATTATGAAACAAAAGGGATGCACCCGTATTATCAACTCAATCATCTTCATGAACTTCTTATTATTATTATCAAACTGAGTATTTCGAATCCCATGATTAGGAGTTGTAGTTCATACTCAAAGGACAACTCTCCATTGTCATGACATCTTTAGTGTCTCAGTTGTATGTGGCACTTACACTATCATGACGTGAATCAATTGGATTAAACGTTTAGTATAATAAAATTGACAAATTCATCTATACAAATCATTGAACTCTAACTGCTAAAGAGCACCCACTGCCACTGCTTAGTGTATCATACTAATGGGTATGAGATTTTGCATATCAAATGAGTAGGACGAGATAGTAGTATTCTAGGCAAATACTTTGATGTCCTTCTTGATGTAACTGACGATGGCGAATATGGGGTTTTAATTTGTCGTTGTTATTTTCGCTTCGATCAAATAAAATTTTGTTTGTAAACTTGCTCAGATATGTATAGTGTTGAGCAAGGTCACCTCCACAGGGATTGGCACTTGGAGATAGAATTCACTAATGAGTAGGATGGTCAACAAACACCACTAGGTGTTTGTTTTCATTTCTAAAGAAAGGTAAAGAAGAATTTAATGATGATTTATAAAGGAAGTCCTCTCTAACCATTTTATTTCAGCCTCAGATTTTGTATATAGGCAAGAGAATAAGATTAGTGATTTAAGGATATTTTTATTGGATTTTTAGAGATTGTTTGATAGGTGTAATTGGAAGCTGAATGCACAGATGCAAGGTGTTTTTTGAAATGCCTAAAAGGCGATTTAAGATTTCTTTTGTTCTTTTGATTCTCTTTCTTGAAGTCGAATTTCTTCAATTTTGAGAAATGGATTGAGGATGATTCCTCAATCCTTTTGTTATACCAAGTGAACTATGAATTAACACTAAGGTAAATCAAGTTACTTACCGGATTTAACGACGGATGGAGGTCGCCGTCGGCTCCTGACCTTGCTCCGGCCGCATCATCTACAGACCTTCCTGACCGATTTGGTTCTTTTCCGGTGAAGTTTTCAGCGACGAATCGGCAGAAATCTGTCTTCTCGTCGTTGGATTGACTTCGCCTGAGACTGAGGCGGCGGTGGGATGAAGAGGACGATCAGAAAGCTTTCTGATCGTCCGATCTCCTGTTTCGAGGGTCCAACGCCTATGATTAGATCATAGCCGTGGACCCCGTCAAATCCGGTGGACCCTTGCTGCATCAGCGACACCTCGTCAGCTCCAGGTTATTACGTGGCCTCTTTGGATTCATCCACCATGGCGCCCCGTGCTGAGCTGTCCGCCTGGAAATAAAAGAAAAGAAATTAAAAGACAATCTTGACTGTTCGATCTTCCAAAGGAAGATCGACGGTCAAGATTATAACCCATTTATTAATAAAAGCCCGAAGTGACGCGGGCTTCAGGCCAGGATGGCTCGAAAACCGGACGGGTTTTGTTTGAATTTTATTTAAGATCGCGGCCCGATGGGCCGCGATCATTATCTTACATCATTGTCCTGGCCCAAGTGCATTTGCGATATGGGATTTCGCAATTCCATCTCAAGGATTTTAAAATGTCTACACAGTATACAAACTCCGCTATTCCTCCTTATTTCGAATTCAAATGCCAACTTACCTTGCGAGCCGACTTTGATACTTAGACTGCTTTGAGGCGCGATCGTGGGCTGGGCTTGCACTGTGCGTGCTGCTTGCAGCTACGGCCTTGGCTGCAGCTTCGGGTGGCATGCGCGGTGCGCTTGGCTTGGCTGCGCCTTGGCGTTCAACATCCCTATTTTTATTTATTATATTTATATTATTAATATTATTTTTCTTTTCTATTTTTTATTCTTTTATTTTCTTTCTTCTGAATAAACGAAATTTATGCTATACCTTATTAGTGCAAAAAATTGTTAAAAACATGACGTTTTACATTTGAATGAAAATTTGCATAAAAGTGAGATTTGACATAATAATGCATCTGCACTTCTAAAAATGACTTCATAGCTTCCTAATAAATGTCGATTTACATGCCTGATTTATGACTCGTCAATAACACGAAGGGCACCAGGATTGAATGGCTCATGTTACATTGCATGGAATGTGGGAAATCATGCTATGTGGTGGAGGTGAATAATGTCGGTGATAATGCAAAACAATAAAGCGACAATGAAATCGATGATAAGTATAAATCTGGTGCCGACAGACACCAACTACCACTAGGTTATGGTAAGCGTGACTAGGGAATGCCACTAGGCTCTCAATGACATGAACGACAGGTTGATGGCCAACGGAACAAGTATGGCTATTGCCGCTAGTGCATGCACCTTCGAAAAGCCAACCAAAGTCGTACCGATAGAAACCTATCCCACTTTACGTTATTCCTATCTGACCCCAGAGGTGGAAAAACGTTTTTAGGCACTAGCGACAGGACGTGTACCAGTAATGACAGGACGTGGACAATACGTGATTCGATAGCAATGGAAGGTGAGCAGCACGTAAGCGCAACGGTGGTGCCAGTAAATGCAGCGACATGGGTAGGCACGATAGGGCGAGTAGGCATGGCGGCGAGCGCGACGGCTGCCACACCAATAGAAGCGACAATGGGTACAACAATGGCCACAACGACAACGTAGGGGTGTGGCAGGGACAGGGTGCGGTGGTGGAACAATTGCATGATGTGGCAGCAACAATGCACAACAATGTCAGGGTACGACAACGGGGTGGCGTCAGGCCCAGTAGTGCGGTGGCGGCAAGGCGCAGCAGCAGCACAGTAAGGCACGACAGCGCAATGCCAACAGGGTGTGGCAGCATGGAAGAATGCTACCAGCAAGGCATGGTAGCGGTAGGGTGATGCGGGTAGCAACATGGCACAACGGCGACAAGGCACATTGGTGTAGGCGGCAGTAGAGCGACATTCGTGGGCAGGAGCACCAGAAAAAGACAATCGCGGGTGGGAGCACCAGCAGACAGCGATCGCAGGGGGGAGCACTACCAAGCAACGTCAGCGAGAGCTCTGGAAAACATGGCAATGGCAACGGCACCAAGTTAGGTTTTTTTTTTTAATGTTGGTGGCATTCTTATTATTGGTGGAAAACCTAAAAAACAAAATAAACACCAAAAGTAAACAGAAAAATCCATTGAAGTGGACATTTTTCTCAAAGTCTTCTATTTATTTCGATAAGTGCCCCCCCCCTCTCTTATAGGCTGCGAGTATGGGTCTTTTCCCTTAGAATTAAGGGGTCCTAGGAGCCCCTAGTAGAAGAGAGGCCTACAAACATGCCCACGCACGGGCTCACACATGCACAAACATGTAGGACCAGACGGAGGTTACCAAATAAGAAAGATAAGCAAAGAAAAATCAAATCTTCCTGGTCATTG
The DNA here is from genome assembly GCF_029677425.1 of Wolffia australiana. Lineage (NCBI taxonomy): Eukaryota > Viridiplantae > Streptophyta > Magnoliopsida > Alismatales > Araceae > Wolffia > Wolffia australiana. The sequence goes on along the minus strand of NC_135835.1, from coordinate 14,791,228 downwards.
ACTTGGCCGAAAGATTTGAAGGCTGGATTATATGCATCATCCCTCAGAACTGGTCGAGATATGAACTCCCCCATCATTTCTTGAGAATCTTTTAAAGATGAATATTTAGAACACATGCAAGAAGTCTAGTAGTCTCTGTATAATGATCTCATCATAATGATCTCAAAAAATGTATTGATGGACTTAAATATGCGCATCACACGTGCACTATAATGAATATTTTGTACTCATGAACCTTAAATGACATAGGGAATGTGTGTTTGGTTTGTTAACCACGTATTTTTCACCCTGAATGGTTAACTAGACAGATATATGTAGATATAGGGTCACATGCATGGTCTTTCTGATATCTGACAATATATTTATGGTTTTGGGTATTTTACAAAAGACCACCTAGTTTAAAATCGAGAAGGCTATGAAGGACAGTTTACCTAGACCAGAATAGTTCAGCTGGCCCACCCTTTTTCATCCTTCTCTTGTCAGTTCCTTTCATTTGTCAATACAATTTGAATTACATAACAACAAGGATCGAGCAATATCATTGTTCATGAAGAGAAAGGAAGAAATCAAACATGCCAGTGATTTTTTTATACATGTAGAACCTGAACACATGAACAGATTACTCATCTCAATCAAGGACCAAGAAATCATGGATCCAAGCCGTACACATCTGATTTCATCATTGGCTTTAATGTGTCATAAAAATTCCATTTTTAGTCTTCTGCTGCATGAATTTGATATGATTAATCTCAATCTAGACCCTATAAACTTTAATGTCCACTAGGAAAAAATAGAGAAATGAATGGGTTGAAGTGGTTTGAGTTTGAAGTTGGGAATTTTTTAGTTAAGTTCGAGGACCTACTTTAACCCACCACATACTTTATGTTGCATGAACCTACTAACTGTGGGGATTCCTCACTTCCCAACTTCCCCTAAGATTGCATTGAGTCTTCGATTGATTCACCTAATTTATGATCCATCACTGCTCATGTCACATAATTTTAGTAACCTACTTTTTGGCAGTCTCATTCATGATGATTATAATCCCAGATGGTACAATACCTCATCCATTCCATTAACCTCTCTATCATATCTTCGCTTCATCAATAAACGTCCCTAGTAATCCAACAAATATGGAACATATATTTTAAAAAAGCTTATACAAATTTACACGTCTCTCTCTTTAATAACTTTCTTTGATTCGATGTATATTAATCAACAAAAAATATTCAATTATTTCATGCAATGTTGACTAGCGATGAGCATACGTGGACCAAGTTATAATTGTGTCATTTCTACCTATCAACTAATTCTACATAAAATAGTGAAATAGAACTCTAATATTCTTAATTAAACTTTTTGAGCAAATCTCATTTTAAGATCAATCATAAGTTACACTTCAAATATTCTGAATAATATATTTAACTACATGACTCATGGTTGACCCAAAAACAGAAATCATCCATAGGTCATTTTCACTATTCAAACCAGTTTTAATGAATCTCAAATTCTTGGGATTGGGTAACACAACTATCATTTTAGCATCCCAATTGGGAGCCAAAATGCCTCTTCTGACCCCTTTACCTTGTATACCATGTGAACTATGTGATCGCAATCCACAGGCAAAAGTGATATATCCACATATGATTATGAGTGTCTAACTCATCCTAAACTAACTAAGCATCATTTCATTTGGACTGATGATTGCTTGGGAAAAGTTTGAACATGAAGTGGTAATAATACACACACTGTTGGATTATTTCTATACAAATGAACTATTTATCCATTTATTTAATTATACCTACATTTTATTGTCGCAAAAATAATTAAATCTATTTTGTAAGACAAATCATATTTTTTTGGATTTAACGATATGTTGAAAGAGTTTTTGGACATCATATCATTAAAGAAATTAATTTTCTGATTCAAATATATTTTAATGCATTCTTTGAAATCATATTCATGGGGATTTTAGTTTTCTACGTCGAAATATATATTTTATACTTATATGACTTAGGATTTATTTTATAAGTAAATTAATATATTTAAGATCATAAAATTTTGACTGCCATGTGTCACCATTCAATTGGATTGGATGTCTCCAAGTAAATCATTATGAGAAGGTACCATTATGGCATCAGGAATTGCAGAGCCATAATACCCAATCCGTGACGTACATGCAATTATGTTTTTATTCGAATGGGTAAAATGAACCACTGAAAATAAAATATCAGATTTAAAGTTCAATTAATATGATTTAAAGATTAATAATAAATAAGTAAATAAATTGTTTTTAAAATGTCAGAAGTTGTGGTAGTACACGTGGCACGCACTTGTACCACCGCAGTTGATTAAAAAAGGAGAATGATGCAGATGTGGCACACAGAAATGTGTCATTATGTCACACAATCTTTGAGGAATATTTCATTTTTCTGGCAAAAAGTGGTTTTTTCTTCCTATAGTCATAATCTAGGAGTGACCGATAGTGGAGGATGAGGCAATCACATCAACCCTCAATGAATGATGATGGAGTATTTTAACCACCCGTGATAAATGAGGAAGTGTTGGTGCTGATGACGATGAGAGGAAGCTTACCTGCACTCCCAAATTGTCCTGATCATGGTGGAATGTAAACATCTATGGTAAGTATCCATGCCTAATATTGGCTGTATCAACATTATCATTAGCTTAGATAACCTTCACTATCACTTTCCACTTTCTCATTACGTCTATATACCCTCTGATGACGTCCTGTCCTTTCCACTTTCCACTTTCTCATCTCGCAATAATCTTACTCAACATTCACCTTATACAACTCGCTCTTTAAGTTGCGCCTGTGAATTATTCTCATTATTTTTCATGCCATCCTTGTTCTTGCTTGATATTCTAAACTTCTCACTATCTTCTATAATCATCTTGATTATATTAATAATTACTAACTTCTTCCCTTCCAATTTGCCGTCGCCTGGCTTTATATTTTATTCCTTTATCATCTCATCTCATTAATTACTATGTAAGCAATGATAAATTCTTAAAAAACTGCTTGTTTACCTAAACAATGACTACCTATTCTCATCACTAGTTAGATTTACTAATAGGTCCAAATTTAGGGGTTTAATGTCGTTGTTTCAATCTACACTTAACCAACAATACTTATAAAAGGTTAAACTCAAATACTCTATAGCTAATATAGGGCAAGTAAGGGTTCAATCCACAGAAAGGCAAAAGTTTAATTTCAAAGTTTTTTAAGCTTTGTAATGAATGAAATGAGTTTAAGAGTGAGAAATATAATTTCTGAAATATTTTACTAATTTTTTAAACTTTTATTATGACCAAAAATAAAAATATATATATACAGATTTTTCTGGAATTAAATTTACAACAAAAACCATTAGAAATAATATATATGATAGGTAGAGAATTTTTTAGACTCATTCAAGATTTAAACTAACACAAATAAATTTTAAGAATTTTAGAATTTTTTCCCTAATGTTTCTACAATTTTTAAATGTATTAAATAATTCAATTGACCACTCCCACGATTACTCGTAGCGGCTGCGACGGCAGGTGGCGATGGCTGGTGGAAGACGCCTAGCACCGGGCCATTAGGTTGGCAGGCCTAGTCCAGCCCTATCACAGCCAGCCTAATTTGGTTAGGCCCTCCCGACTCAGGACTTCGCAAAATATGTGATAATTAAAAATGAGTTTGATGATTTTACATTTTGACCATTTATATTTTATGAAATTGATGTTAATTTTTTTAATGACTGATCATTTTTGCCAAAATCATGTGAGAAAGGTATACATTTGTGGACTCAAGTACTGACAGATATAGCGGGTATAAGATGACGGGTGACATCGATTCATAATATCATAATAATAATATAAAAATATTAATCTCTCTTGTGGTGTATAATATAGATCTTTCAACTCGAGAGCGACTGACAGATTCTCTTAAAATGACTTCTCGATTGGAAAGCATCTCCAACTCTAAAAATATATGGATCTCGCCCTCAAATTCTCGATCTCTTACTTTCAATTTTTTTGGATATCTTTCTCTGAAATTTCTTGTCTCTCACTCTCGAAATTCTGGATCTCGCTCTCAAATTCTTGATCTCTTAATCTCGAATGTTTTGGATATCTCGCTTTCAAATTTGGAATCTCTCACTCTCAATTTTTTCTTTATCTCTTATTTTCAATATATTATTATTTCTTGCTGACTAACTTTCTTGATCTCTCATTCTCTAATTGTGAATCAGAGAGTAAAAGTTCCAAGTGTTGATTGAAGCTGTTCAACAGATTGTGGAGACATTATGGCTGCCAATGTTGTTTCAAGAAGAGTTATCAAATGGGTCTTCAAGAAAACAATCTTTTCTTTTTCATATCGTTTAAGGTAAATCGTGCACATTCAAATATTCATATTGAAAGCAATCTATATTCGCCAGAGAAAAAGAATTTGTTTTTCTCAAAACGTACGTTGTGAATCTGTTAATCTCAATTCCTTTATTCTTATTCCCTTGAATGTGAAATCAAGACATTACAACCTGTTCTTGGAATATGTCAATTATTTTATGTGATTCAATATACAGACTTGTTTCCTCGTTCTGACTTCAAACATTCTTACAAAGACTGGGCATATTGACAGAAACATTTTGATACGAATTTGATTGCATTGTATTTTTTGAATTTCTTTTCTGATTAAAACACTCTCCTAAAGTTTCATAACATTGATAGAAACATTTTAATATGATTTGATTGCATTGTATCTTTTGAGTTATGATCATTCGATCATTATGAATTCAAAAGCTTCAAAATATATAAATCATTGTTATGTAAAAAAATGGGAAATCTGAATTTCAAATGTAAAAAATGATTGCTTTATTTTCTAGAGAAACTAAAGGGGAGACATGGTGAAGGTTCTAGAGAGAGATAGAGATAGAATATAGAGAGATAAAGGAAGCAGTCTAAAGAGAGAAACTCATTGAAATTTGGAGATCGAGAGAAAAAATAAAGAAATGATGTAGGAGTTTGAAGTGGAATTTGAAGGACAAAATGGTTGAGACTTCTTAAGAAATATTGGGGAAATGAATAAGGGGTATAGATGAAGGTTTAGAGAACATAAAAAAGGATTAAATCAGTAATTCATCCCCCTCTTAGTTATTTCACCATCCAGTAGGATTCTTCAATATTGACCAAGTCCTGAAGGGGAGGGCACTCACTTGCCTGGTGGGTACACTTGCTGTCTGTGCTTGGACTGGCGGGCAGAAGGGCGTACCACCTGCCCACACATTGCACCCACAATACATGCCAGCGCACAACGACGTCGATAGATGGGAAATCTGAATTTCAAATGTAAAAAATGATTGCTTTATTTTCTAGAGAAACTAAAGGGGAGACATGGTGAAGGTTCTAGAGAGAGATAGAGATAGAATATAGAGAGATAAAGGAAGCAGTCTAAAGAGAGAAACTCATTGAAATTTGGAGATCGAGAGAAAAAATAAAGAAATGATGTAGGAGTTTGAAGTGGAATTTGAAGGACAAAATGGTTGAGACTTCTTAAGAAATATTGGGGAAATGAATAAGGGGTATAGATGAAGGTTTAGAGAGAGAACCAGATGATTATAGAGAGAAAAAGTAGGGAAAACAGGTGTTAAGAGTGAGAAAGTGATGAAATCAAAGGGGAAATAGATAGAGAATGCTGGGAAAATGGAAATCTAAGTTCCTATTACCTTAATTTTAGTCTATTGAGTCCTCAATGCTTCCCATCAATTCAGGATAATTAATCACCAGGATCTGAAATTTTTATATGGAAACAAGAGATGAGATTGAATGAAAACTTCAACAACCTTACTTTAAGCAGAAGGAACAACCTGGATTCTGAAATATGCCTTGTCTTGATGGCCAGCCATATTCTAGAGGGGAAGAGAGTATATATATATGGAGAATTACTCAAATACCCCTTTGGTCATTTCTAATCTCTTTTATTGCCATTTTGCCTCTTTTCCCCATTGGTTGAGAGCTTTTCCTTGTAAATTTCAGCTTTCGTCTTCTATAAAATATTTGAAAGCCCAATAGTCAAATCACGCCCATCTTCCTATGGTGGTTTTTTTGAAGGCCCATAACACTATTTGACCACTTCAAGCCCATTTGTAGAATCAATGAGCTCCCAAAAAATCTCTAACTCATTAAGAGGTGCATCTTTTCATTCTTGTAAATTTATGCACAAGTGGAACTATAAGTGATCATCAGTAATAAAACTTATTGACTTCTTTGAAGTCAAAGAGGTTAGTTACAAATAGGCATGATATTCAGATATTGAAATGTATAGGTAATGCATAACTATTCAGTTAATCCAAATAATAACATGGTAAATTCAAGATTAATGAGACCAAAATCATCTAAAATATATAAAATCATCCATGCATTTACCAAGTTATAATTTACCTGAGCACATGGTTATATGTTTATGAGTAAACTAAAAAATACCAAGGACATATTAAACCCCTAATTTTTGTTATCTATTTATGTCGCTAGGGAATGGTAGCCATGAAAGATTTATTGTTGTTTATTTGGTGATTTTCTCATACTGATTGATCATAGTTGAAAAACCATTGAAGGTTGTATTCTAACTCTTTTTTGCGAGCACTCTTTATTTCTTCACTTTTTCATGAAAATATCTCATCATGAATTGTAGAAGATCCATTGAGAAAAATGAAAATCAATCAAAGGAGCGCATTAAAATAATAAATTGGTTAGTCCTGAATATTATATTATAAATATTAGTTTAAGTGGCTAAGAAATATTCTAAGACAGGGGTGAATTAAGTTCTCAAGCTATATTATCTTTTTCTTCTTAAGTAACCTTGGATTTGTTTTTCTCAAAACGTACGTTGTGAATCTGTTAATCTCAATTCCTTTATTCTTATTCCCTTGAATGTGAAATCAAGACATTACAACCTGTTCTTGGAATATGTCAATTATTTTATGTGATTCAATATACAGACTTGTTTCCTCGTTCTGACTTCAAACATTCTTACAAAGACTGGGCATATTGACAGAAACATTTTGATACGAATTTGATTGCATTGTATTTTTTGAATTTCTTTTCTGATTAAAACACTCTCCTAAAGTTTCATAACATTGATAGAAACATTTTAATATGATTTGATTGCATTGTATCTTTTGAGTTATGATCATTCGATCATTATGAATTCAAAAGCTTCAAAATATATAAATCATTGTTATGTAAAAAAATGGGAAATCTGAATTTCAAATGTAAAAAATGATTGCTTTATTTTCTAGAGAAACTAAAGGGAGACATGGTGAAGGTTCTAGAGAGATAGAGATAGAATATAGAGAGATAAACGAAGCAGTCTAAAGAGAGAAACTCATTGAAATTTGGAGATCGAGAGAAAAAATAAAGAAATGATGTAGGAGTTTGAAGTGGAATTTGAAGGACAAAATGGTTGAGACTTCTTAAGAAATATTGGGGAAATGAATAAGGGGTATAGATGAAGGTTTAGAGAACATAAAAAAGGATTAAATCAGTAATTCATCCCCCTCTTAGTTATTTCACCATCCAGTAGGATTCTTCAATATTGACCAAGTCCTGAAGGAGGGCACTCACTTGCCTGGTGGGTACACTTGCTGTCTGTGCTTGGACTGGCGGGCAGAAGGGCGTACCACCTGCCCACACATTGCACCCACAATACATGCCAGCGCACAACGACGTCGATAGATGGAAATCTGAATTTCAAATGTAAATGATTGCTTTATTTTCTAGAGAAACTAAAGGAGACATGGTGAAGGTTCTAGAGAGAGATAGAGATAGAATATAGAGAGATAAAGGAAGCAGTCTAAAGAGAGAAACTCATTGAAATTTGGAGATCGAGAGAAAAAATAAAGAAATGAGGTAGGAGTTTGAAGTGGAATTTGAAGGACAAAATGGTTGAGACTTCTTAAGAAATAGTGGGGAAATGAATAAGGGTATAGATGAAGGTTTAGAGAGAGAACCAGATGATTATAGAGAGAAAAAGTAGGGAAAACAGGTGTTAAGAGTGAGAAAGTGATGAAATCAAAGGGAAATAGATAGAGAATGCTGGGAAAATGGAAATCTAAGTTCCTATTACCTTAATTTTAGTCTATTGAGTCCTCAATGCTTCCCATCAATTCAGGATAATTAATCACCAGGATCTGAAATTTTTATATGGAAACAAGAGATGAGATTGAATGAAAACTTCAACAACCTTACTTTAAGCAGAAGGAACAACCTGGATTCTGAAATATGCCTTGTCTTGATGGCCAGCCATATTCTAGAGGGGAAGAGAGTATATATATATGGAGAATTACTCAAATACCCCTTTGGTCATTTCTAATCTCTTTTATTGCCATTTGCCTCTTTTCCCATTGGTTGAGAGCTTTTCCTTGTAAATTTCAGCTTTCGTCTTCTATAAAATATTTGAAAGCCCAATAGTCAAATCACGCCCATCTTCCTATGGTGGTTTTTTTGAAGGCCCATAACACTATTTGACCACTTCAAGCCCATTTGTAGAATCAATGAGCTCCCAAAAAATCTCTAACTCATTAAGAGTGCATCTTTTCATTCTTGTAAATTTATGCACAAGTGGAACTATAAGTGATCATCAGTAATAAAACTTATTGACTTCTTTGAAGTCAAAGAGGTTAGTTACAAATAGGCATGATATTCAGATATTGAAATGTATAGGTAATGCATAACTATTCAGTTAATCCAAATAATAACATGGTAAATTCAAGATTAATGAGACCAAAATCATCTAAAATATATAAAATCATCCATGCATTTACCAAGTTATAATTTACCTGAGCACATGGTTATATGTTTATGAGTAAACTAAAAAATACCAAGGACATATTAAACCCCTAATTTTTGTTATCTATTTATGTCGCTAGGGAATGGTAGCCATGAAAGATTTATTGTTGTTTATTTGGTGATTTTCTCATACTGATTGATCATAGTTGAAAAACCATTGAAGGTTGTATTCTAACTCTTTTTTGCGAGCACTCTTTATTTCTTCACTTTTTCATGAAAATATCTCATCATGAATTGTAGAAGATCCATTGAGAAAAATGAAAATCAATCAAAGGAGCGCATTAAAATAATAAATTGGTTAGTCCTGAATATTATATTATAAATATTAGTTTAAGTGGCTAAGAAATATTCTAAGACAGGGGTGAATTAAGTTCTCAAGCTATATTATCTTTTTCTTCTTAAGTAACCTTGGATTTTTCCCTCTAGGAAATGAGGTGAGGAAACGGGAGACACACTTCTTTTTTATACACAGATTAGGCTAATCCTTTGTGTTGTTCAGGGGTATCAATCTAGATGTGATGATGTAACCTAATTTCAAAAATCTCAAAACCACTATAAAAATTATGTTAAATATGTCAAACTTGTCACAACATCAAGGACATGTGAAATTCAGAGGCCAGCCTTCTTTCCCTTGAATATTGAATCACAATGCAACCAAATCATGATTCCAAGTTCTATGGACTCAAGTTGATTTTAGCAACAATAATTATCTTGAAAAAATGCTGAAAAATGGGTTGAAAGTTTCTTCAAAGTAGCACTTTAATATAACTATGGATAGCTATTGAAGTTTCACTTACAGTTAGTCAACTAGTTGAGTAAAGATATATTATACTTGATCAAAACCCCTATTGAGTCATGCATTACTTTGAACATTCATCAAAACCCGTGTTAAAGTATTTTGCTAAAATGCCCTTAATATTCAATAAACAAAAATGTAGGAAACATACAGAAAGATTAAATGAATATTCCACACCTCTAGCATATGGACCACTAACTAAAATTAACACTCCTATATATTGGAGATCAATTTCAAAATAGATCATCATCTGATTTATTCTCAATAAGCTCTGTCATTTATCCCATGAGGAACCATACAATCATTTGGCTGAATTTACTCTTATTTGTCAAAAATTTTATTTCCATGATTTCTTTCCTTCAGTCTTAGGAATAAAGCTAGACGTTGACTTACCTCTTAATTTGTGAACTTTGAGTCTTGGAAGGAAATGGAAATCACATTTTAACAGAAAGTTGATTTTATGGGAAAAACATATGCATCTCAAAGACCTAATGAATCCATCAGTAAAGCATGGGAAAAAGTAAAAGACTTAACCCAAAAATATCTACACAATCAAATAGAAGATTGGAATTGTTCAAACATTTTATGCAAGACAAAAATATAACTGATGCAGGTAATGTTTTACATAAATATTTAGATGAGGTACTCAAAATGTTAAAAACTTTGGCACAAAATCATGGTTATTATACTAAAAGTAATGGACGAAATGGAAATTCTAAGAGACATGGAATGATAAGTGAAAGGGTTCTTTGATAAAACACATTATTAGTAGGTTAATATAATGATATTTACAGGTTAAATATGCATGTTATCAAGCCTCAAATGATCAAATCTATTTTTAGTATATTTTTTGAATTTATGAAAATTATGAGTATTTTTGGGGATTTTTCTAAAGTCATATCCTAAAAGACAACTTTTGGATTTGATATATGAGCTTTTTCTGATTTTTTAAACATTTTAAGTCAAAATATATATTTGTTTACGTTTTATGGGTTTATAACTAACTTTTTCATTTTGGGGGTTTTCTTTCCACTTTGCCACGTGTCACCATTTGATTCATCAAAGGGAAACAACCAACAATCATTGTTAATGACTGGTGACAATGAATCATTTGACATCATTAATGATTGGCATCAGCCAATATCTTAGGTGACACCGTTATGGCATTGCTAACATAATGGCATCTATGGTTAGCATACACTCTCTCTTTCTCTTACTATTTTAATCACAGGATGACATGACCAAATTAGAAAAATGACTTTCTGTTTTCTTAATAAATGTGTGAATAGACCAAGGCAGGAAATTTTAAAAAAATTATAATTTCTTAATCCTTTAACTGGTCAACAATAGAAGCATCATTTGACATATCATGAGAGATGTGGTGCACACATGTCATTTTTCTATTAGAAATAATTAAGGACATGTTGATGTTCAATGCCCTTACGTGCCACCACATCACTCATCCTCCTTTTTTATTTAATATTATTATAAACTTGCACTTTTATTCTTTTATTTTATCTTTGTCCTATATGTAGCATGTGGCAAGATAGGAGCCATTGATCAAGGATAAACACGGGTCAATCCAAGCCAATAATTTCATTTAATGCCATGATGACGCCAACGCCCCAAACATAAAATGATGACACTAACGAGGACGAGGAGAGACAAATCATTGGATTTAACCAACAGCTAGAAACTAACCAGTTTTTGAGCTTGATATTCAATGATCTAGAAGTCTGATCAAGCTGAAATCTTGCGGGTATCTTTGTCTTTTAGTCCTCGATCTATCCTTACAGTTTGATCGGTAAATGGAGCCCCCTGTGTTTTTTAAAAAACATCTTTAAACTCACTTTCTCATATAAAAGAAAATTCAAACAGAGAGAGATTTTTACGGTCCATTGAGATTGTTCTTGGTGTCTTGAGTACTTGGGCCCATCAAGATTTTTAAGGCAAATTCAACAGACATATCCATCTTCAACAAATTCATTAAGGTATATCATATCATTTTCATTATCACTATCCACCTCCATCTATCACCATCCATCATGATCTACGACTTGGGTCATGTTTCATCTACAACCTATGTCACCCATCATGTATATCTTTATGATATAGTCACATATATCCCTCTCTATTCACCTAAATAACCTATCTTCTGCCATCTCATTCCTCACTCAACACCTACTTCCACCACCTTCATCATCTCCATGATGTCTCAGCTTCTCGATGGAGGACCATCGAGAAGCTCCTATTCAAGCACGCCATCAACCGTGACGTGACGCCCGAGCCGACGCGAAGAACCCTACTTTCAAGTACAGGGCTTGACGACTGATTGGGTAACTTACTCATCTTATTTCAAGTATCTCTTTATGTGTAAGGACTTTCAAAGGGGGCCACGTGTTTAGGCCTTTGTTTTATTCTGATGTAATTTTCTTTAATTGGTCCATAAGGGGAAGGTCTCTCACTTGGACCTTTCCCCTAATGGCCCATTAAGGCATCCACCTATATAAAGAGGGGAATGCCTTAATGGAGAACAGATTTGTCGGTTGAAAAGTCAAAATTCAAGTTATTGTGTTTTACCCTTTTTTTACTTCTTCTATTTTGGTGGGTCCCACGTTCTCCAATTTAGGGTTTGACATTTTGGACCGGGGACCGGTAGGACCGGACCGAACCGGGACCGAAAAAAGACTGGACCGGAAGTGGACCGAACTTTAGGTAAGGTTTAGGTCCATGCCAAAAAACCGAACCGGACTGGACCCTACCCCACATACTACCCATTCCCCTCCCCATCTCCCTTTCCATGACCCGAAAGCTCATTGACGTTGCTTCGCATGCACAATGCCTCTGTCCCCCCCGCCTGCTCCTCTGCCACCCTCGGTACCGGACTGGAACCTGACCGAACTTCAGGTACAGTTTAGGTCCATGCCATAAAACCGGACCGTACCGAGACCGTCAAACCCTACTCCAATTCGTGAGAGTGAGGTGTTTCTCGATCAAATTTCCGACGACGAATGATTTCCGTCGACAAGAAGAAAGGAAATTTTTTTGAATCTGGAAATTCCGGGTGTGATATTCCTGCCTTGATTAATCTCTTCCTGAATCACCGTTGGAGCTCCGGCTACTGTCACCGATGTGTTTGTCCCTCCTCATCCCCGTATGTGCATCCAAGTCTTCATCGTGCATCGTGAATCGTAACACACATGATTTCTGTTCGGGTTCGATGTCCATTGGCAAAATTCCATCATTGAAACGAGGTCTGTTTCATTCTCAACCTCTATGATGAAAGAGAAAACTGGTAACCGTCAGTAATCGCACCAACGGAATGCTACTTCAAGTGACTTTTTTTACGATTAAAATAGGGACTCGGCCGCTGCATCACCGTCGATGGAATTTCTCATTTTTGGTCATCGGGAGAGGAAGACTGAACTTGATCCATCTATTCATGTTGCTGTGATTGATCTCTAACAGTTTCCCCGTTGATGCGTTGTTCTGATACGACTTCACTCGCCTCCATAATTGTCGGAGGTCGGGCAATCGTCGCCGTTACACCTCAACATCGGCAGTCTTTGCACAGAAGTTAAATTAGTCGCCAACGGAGAGCTTCTTTTTTCTTTACTATCCGGATTTTCCCTTGGACTTTCTACTACGAAACTACTATGAGTTTCTTCTCCAAGCTGTTACTCCCTTGGATTTGATCTGGAACACATCACAACAATGGGGCTTCTTCTCATCCAAACAGGCTTCCTTTGACTTTTCTTCAACGGGACCCTTATCTCAAAAACAAATACTGATCTGCTAGTTGGGTAGCGACAACTTTGTGAATTGCAATCAGGGATTTTGGGAATCTTGACTTGAACTTCACCACGCTCAACACAGAACCACGTTCCTAATTTGGATCGTCTACGGTTCCGCTTGTCGGTCTTCTCAAAGTGATCGTTTCATCCAAGTCCAAGAGATTACTCACAGATTCATCATCAACAAAGTGTTCTGGCCGGCATCATTATCAACAGGTTCTGCTCTCTCTCTCTCCTCGACCCTTTATTTCAGCTTGATTATTTTCTTCAGTGCTGACAACATTGCTCATCTGACTAAGAGAGTTATTTAGATTAGGATTGGCCACAACACCTTTGAAGAGGATTTCTTCTAGGTATCGGAATAGATTTGTCAACGACGACGGTTGGGCCACTTACGGGCAGTGGTTGCCTCCCCATCTTCGTCGATATTCGAACTGATTCATCGGGTCATCGGGAGCCTGCCCCGACCCTAGTCTTCTCGTGTCACCCCACCTGTCCCTCAACCTATTCGGTGACAATTTATTACACTTCGTTATTCTAAAACATTTGTATCCATCCTTTACGTCATTGCATTTCAAATATTTTCTGTGATATAATCCAACTCGACGACACCGTCGCGTTGTTTTACACCATATATACCGTTAATCATCATCTACAATCATCATCACCTTTTCATGTCTTCCTCTATCCTACTCTCTCATTTTAACTTGGTTTTCTCATGTCCCACTATTTACCACTCATGCTTATTGAAAACACCCAAAATTTGGTATTTATTTCAAGCAATAAGCATAATTTATGAATTTAAAGAGCTTAAAATAGGGTTTTTGATACCGGACGTCCTCGGGGACATTGTCTGGTCGGCATCGGATATGATGGCTCGGTGCCGATAATAGATAGTGGTATCGAACGCTGACGGTGTCGTCGTCCGATTGATAAACCCTAATGGGTAGATGTAACTACAACGTGATGAAAGATATGTCCTATGTGTCGTACGTGCAGGCTCCAACTCGAGGGAGGTGCTGAGCTCCAAGCTTGGACGGGGTTACCAGGTGACGGTGACAGTGGCCTGTTGAACCTCATCGGAGCGACGAAGGCATCCACAGCGGAGGGGAATCAATCTGTAGGGCTCGCATGTACCGATAAGACACTTGATTACGTCGTAGTTTCTCTCATTTTGCCTCTCTCACCTACCTAGCCTGAGCGCGTTGGAGTCAACACGAAAGCCTACTGCAAGGAATAATTAAACGGCGTACCTCGTCAACGCATGGCTCGTGGTGCAGAATTCGTCGACAGTTGGCAGCGGTCGACACGGGTGTGGCGGAGAGGCGCTGGAGAGCTGACAGCAGCTCAATTGACGATGGATGCCAGAGCACTATTAAAGGGGTCAGAGGAGAGAGGAGGGAGCGTGACGCCAAAGGGCGACGGAGGGCTGCTCGAGCGTCCGGCCAAATGTGGTTAGCGCGTCCAAAGTAAGAGGCGCGGCGCAATGTGGCATCAGAAGCGAGCAGAAAATGCCCAACCCGGGGTTGTGATGCGGAGGTTCCGTGGCATGACGTACGCTGGGGCTCTAAGCGGCACTCAGTGGAACAGGCGGTGCGTGGAGCGGCACTCTCTCCTTTACCGATCAGGTTGATGCAGAATTGCACCAGGTGAATTGGCGAGGAAGAGCAGGAACACTAACGAAGCCGGGGAAGGGTCCACAGGGTTGTCGTGTTTGACGCAGAGGCGTCATGCATGTGGCATTGACAATCCTTGACCCAAGGGGCCAGCAGAATTCCCCTTGGTCGTCGTCCACCCTCGTTGTCGCCGTGGGCAGGACAGGCAGCAGAAGACCCTCCCTTGTGTGGCAAGGAGACCAACTGACCTCCCGTTGGGCAGATCTGACGAGTCACCTCGTAGAGGCATTCCACCACAGTTGATTTGGCGGTGGCTACTGGCCGCCAGATCCATGCGCCGTGAGCCGAGACGAGTTCGCTGTCGTGAGACGCACGGTCAACACATCTCTCGCACTTCATTTGTTGATCGGATATTGCAAAATGACCCATCCGCGATGCAACTTGCACCAGTCATATGAATATACTTTTTCCATTTAAAATCCATTTCTTCCTCGAGTAAATTCCCAAAAAATCCAATAAAATCCTAAAAAATTCTAGGAAAATTAATAATTCATCTCCACATTAATTAACATTAAAATTAATGTTTAAACCTGCCATTATCATTTAAGTAGAATTATTTTAAGCTTAAATAAATTCCATTAAGTTCATAAATTAACAGAAAATTAGAGATAAATAAGAATTCATTTGGAAAAATTAATTAACATGTAATATATGATAACAATTGATGGCGCACGCTATCAAGGATCATCGATGATGATGTCCGCACAGCCCGCCACCGTCATCGAGAGATAAAGTATAGAGGCATATACACAATTATTTTCTGCGGCGTCAATATGTGTGCAGGAATATTTTCAGGGACTTGAGCGCCAAAATACCAAGAGATAGATCCCGGGTTGCCACGTGGCCGAATCTCTGCCGTTAGATGAGAAGCTGACGGCATAAAGAGGCCGTCTTGAGGAATATTCCTCTGGGCGGTAAGTTCACTGCCCGTGCGGTGCATACAAAGTGCGCACGGGCGGTGACATGGCATTTTCTGATTCGGAAATGATAGGAATAACACACAGGTAAGTGCGTTATAAATGTATTGTGAAGTGTTTTTGATATTTTATATTCTTTATTTTGATTACAGGACAAGAATGAACCTAGCACTACGTGAATAAACCTGCCATTTTAAGTTCAAATGTGTCAGCCAATCAGAAAAAATTAACTTAAATAAATGATAATTAATCCAACAGCTTAGATTGGCCAATTTTGATTTATTAATAACTTTTGGTCTTGAAGTCCGATTGAGGTAAATATTTTATGGATTTGCTCTTCTTGACTTCCTATTTTTATCCGTAAGTGGATCATTCAGATCAATCCTATATTGATGGATATGATTAGTTACTAACTGGGAGTAAAATGGTAATTTTTACCATGTAATGAAAATATAAAAGGCGAATTTTGAGAGGACGTCATTCTAGAAAGGGTTCTTTCACAGCTGTGAGACAGAGAGGAGCTTCATCCTGGATCAACCCTGTTTGGTACTTTTTTTCTTCATTGTATTTGATATTTAGTGTAACTGAGAGGAGAGATCATGAAATTAATCTAACTATTACAATTGCAAATTAAGATTTAAAAATTCATAAAAAGAGGTTTGAATTCTAGGAAGATTAAGGTGAGTTTATGAGATAGGAGTTAGTGAATTTGGATACATAATTCCCCCAAAATAACCAAAATCAAATTTTCATCTCAACCCCTTTGATTGACCCCTTTGATCCTTTTATGAGTTCAAAGAAGTCAATCTAGAGCTCATTTCTTCTTCTATTCTTCCCATCTCTTCAACATTCTTTCTATATTCATACTTTAATTAGGGTAATTCAGTCTTCATTGAATATTAACTTGGCTCTAATTTGGATCAAATTATTCAAGAAGATCACCAGTTGAATGCCTTACTAGATTCCCTTGGACAATACCCATACTTATCGCTAAACATATTTAGGGTTTTATAAATTTTAGCGTATAAGCTAAAATCAACAACGACAAGGGATTATAAAATTGCAAAATTCACCCCTTATTTTGGCTTATCGCTTATATTCTTCGTATTCTTCACTACATTCGACCTGAGTATTAGTTTATATTTTTATTGATTACTATCATATAAAACAACGATGAAATTTACCCTATTTTTTAGCTTATCACTCGCTCATGTACTTCTTATAGTTCCTCTTCTGTCGATAATTTTTACTATAGTGAAAACATTTGTATTTTTTGCATGTATCCTTTGGTGGTTGATCTACCTTCAGGTGCCTTGTTGTTGTATCATTATTAGATGCAAGGCATATCTTCCACTTCTAAAACTTTCCCCTAAGACTAATAGGTGTGTTAAGTAGCTTAGTCTGACTGATCTGATTCTTGTTAATCCTAAGATCAATACGTAACTGTGAATATAACATTCAATTATTAGTATTTAATTTTTATAGATAATATTTTTTTGGTATCTTCAATCTTCAAGTGATTCAATCATCTTCAATACTTTATCTTACACTAAATATATCTATTGAGTCAGTTGAGCCTGGAATATACTTTTTAGAAATAATATATAAGTCATACCTTGATAATCAAATAAGTCTGTCATAAGATATCTATGGCCTTGGGTTTCATTCTTCATACTAACTCAAAAATGATTTATTCATTGATGAAATCTAACATTATTCCTATTAGAGTGAAATTTTCACTTATTGTAATTTATGATATCCCGTTGGTTGTATCCAGTACATTCTCTACACAAGCATCATTCTCAAGGACATGGAAACTGCTCACCCAGGAAGACCGTTTTTTCTCCTTGAACTCATATGAAAATTGTAGGCTTTTCCAATGATTTAGGTCTAGTATTTCACAAAAAAGGCAACTATATCATATGTTGTATGTAAAAGATCGGGCTTCATATGAGAGGGAATTCTTCCACATTTATATTCATTAAAGATAAGCTTTAATTAAATTTTGTAATAAAAACTTCCATAAAACCTACACATCCAACAGAGGTACATAAGATACCAAACTGATAACATGATAAATGCAGGGTTATTTGAATACATTTTAGATGCTTTGGTATTATTAATTTGGAGTGTATCATGTTATTATTTGAATTAACTAAATATATATCCATAAGCTATAAATTCTCATTTGTGCATATTATAGTTATTTTTTACTAAACTCCTTGACTTCTTTGAAGTCAAACAAATTTAGTACTGATGGGTATTTTATATTTTTACATGTGTACAAATTTATAAGAATGAGAAGAAACAATTCTTCAGGAGCTGGAAAATTTTGAGAGTTTAGTGATTCTCAATAGGGGCTTGAAAGGAGAAAAGGGTTTTGTGGCCCCTCAAAAGAGAAATCTGACAGAGATGGGCCAGTTGGGTGCTCAAAAGCCTTACAAATAAAGAAGCTGAAGATTATGAGGGGTATCTTAGTAATCTTCCTACGTATGAATACTCTTCTTCTCCTTCATTTCCCTCATTCTGGGCGTGCTCTGGAAAGTGACTGGTCAGCAGGACAATGCATTTTCACAATCCAGGTTGTTCAACCTCCTTAGTGTAAATTTGTTGAAGTTTTCATTCAATCCCATTTCTTGTTTCACTGAAAAATGCCTGATCCTAGCAAAATATAAGGATATCGAATTGAGAGAATATAGAATTGAGGGTTCACGAGACTTGCACTGACTTTCAGGAACCTATATTTACATTTTCCCATCATTATCTACCCATTTCCCCTTTAAAGCAATCACTTTCTCACTCTAAACATTTTTTTCCAACTTTCTCACTCTATAGTCAAATGTTTCTCTTCCTATACCATCATCCCTATTTCTAGTTTAGTCCCCAAATTTTCATAAAAATTTTCTTCATTTGTACCTTCAAATTCCACCTCCAACTTCTTCTACACCTTCCCTCATTTTCTCTCTCTATAGTCGAATGTTTCTCTCCCTATACCGTCATCCCTATTTCTAGTTTATTCCCTTACAATTTCAATCTCCTTCACTTGTGGCTTCAAATTCCACCTCCAACTTCTTCTACACCCTTTCCTCACTTTGTCTCTCTACCTCTTCATTTCAACATTTTCTCTCTCTAGAGAAGTTTTTCTCTCTCTAAAATCTAACCCAATCTCTCTCTAGATATTCCATCATATCTGATAACACCCTAAATTCGGTATTTAATTCTGGTAATTAGCACCATTTTATGCATTTAAATAGTTTAAAGTAGGGTTGTTATCATATATTTACATGTAATTAATGTTTCCAAATAATTTCTGATTTTCCTCTAATTTTCTGTTAATTTATGAATTTTTTGGAATTTATTTAAGCTTGGAATAACTCTGTTCAAACAACAATTGCATTTTTAAATTTTAAGTTTAATGTTAATTATTGTGGGGACGAAGTACTGAATTTCTAGAATATTCTAAATTTTTATTGGAATTTTTGGGAATTATTTGGGGAGAAATGAATTTTTAAGTATAAAAAGGATATATTTATATAAAAAAAGAGTTTTATAGCAATTTCTAAAGTCAGAGAGGTTTTTCTTAAATTTTTTTTGCAATTATGCCCTTAAAACAGATCTCGGTCGTGTGTGCAGGTGTAAATATACTATTAAAATAGTTGTAGGTTTTTATTGCAATTAATCAGGATTTTGTAATGGTTTCAGGAAAAAAATAGAGGAGAGAAAAAGTGAGAGGCATAAACACATTTTTTTTGGGCGGCATCGGTTCGCGCACGCCCATTTAATTAGGCGGTAAGTTCACCTCCCACTCGACGTAAACACAAGATCTGCAGGGGGGTGATGTGGTATCCGCTGCTTGGCTGGCTGAAGTACAAGAGCACCGGTACGTGCACAGCGCTATGTATGATGTTTATTTTTTTAATTTTTTCTTATTTATAGGATGGGGTACACGGGCCACCGAATGAACTTGAAATTTTGCAGCCAATCAGCATTCAACACATCATTGCGTGCAAGGAAAAAATTAATTAAATAAACGAATATTGATCCAATGGCTATGATTGGTCAAATTCATTTATTAATAACTTTTAATCCTGAAGTCCGATTGAGGTCATTTTTTGTGTATTTGCTTGTCTTGGCATGCTCTATCTATATGTATGGTTGAATCATTGAGATTAAGCCCACATTTATGTATAAACATTAGTTGATTCTTGGGGGTAAAATGGTATTTTTTACCATTTATCCGAAGTATAAAAGCTGAAATTTGAGATGAAAAGGTTATTCTGGAGATGGCTCTATCACAGCTGCAATATAGAGAGGAGCTGCATCATGGATGAACCCTATTAGGTGCTTTCTATTTCTTTGTATTTGAATTTTTAGTGTAATTTGGAAGATTTTTCAGTGAATTTCATCATCGTTCTTTTAGATCATGGTCTGAATTTCTAAACTGCTAGGCTTGAGAGGAATGTACAAGCACTTATAGAGATTGAGAGGAGATATTGTGAAATTTACCTAGCTACTACATTTGCACATTAAATAAAATTATAAAAAGTTTAATTTGTGCAAGATATTAGATTGCCTTTATGATCTAATAGTTAGTGAATTTTGAAACAAAATTCCCCTTTAAATCCAAATCAGATTTCCTTCTTATCCCCTCCAGTTAACCCCTTCGATCCTTTTTATTGGATCAAAGAAGGCAATCTAGAGATTCTTACTTCTTCTATTCTTCCTATTTCTTCTGCCCCCTTTTCTAAACTCTTCATCAAATTAGAAAGATTTGATATTCATTAAAGATTAAATTAGCTACAATTAGGGTCAAAATTATTCAAGCAGATCACTAATTGAATTCCTTACTAGCTTCCCATGGACGATACCCATACTTATCACCATACATCTTTTGTTAGGGTTTTATAAATTTTATTGTATATGCTAAAATCAACTACAACAAAGGATTAAAAAAATTACATAATTCACCCCTATTTTTGGCTTATCAAAATCCCTTTTAAATTTTCAAAATAATAGCACAGGAATTCTATCATTTAGGGTAAAATTTTTGGGATTTATGTTCCTCTCGCCACCCCTGTGCGCTGCCATGTGGAGTGCGTGCAGCAGGAACACTCTTCCACCCTCTAGTCCGCGAGCGCATTGGCAAGGAAAAAGAGCACACAGTGTTGGAGTTAGCTGAATCGGCTAACTTCTGACTCAATAGGGCCAATCCCAATTGGGCAAACCCACTAGGTCGTTCAATGGACCCGATTTGGGCTGCCAACCTAACGGCCCAAATGCGATCGCGTCGCTGCCCCCACTACACTTTGCCACCACACTATGTCGCCGCTCCGCCACCACTGCCGCTGGCGATCACCAGAACAGGTATTTTTGTAATTTTTTAAATTTAAAAAAGTATTTTAAAAGTTAGGAAATATTAGGAAAAATTGCAAATTCCAAATCTAGAAAATTGCCAGAATTAATAAAATCAATTTCTAGTGATTTTAACATTTAAAAAAATCATAAAAAATATCTAACTCTCGTTTTTAATACTTCTAATGGTTTTTTGTGTAAATTAGATTTCATAACATTCTGGAAATATTTATTTTTAATTCATGGTGTTAATTAAAATGAGGTTAATTAGTGTAAAGTCTTTTTAGTGTTTTTCCTTGTATTTTGGCTTGAATTTAAATCATAAAAATAATATAAATTAACTAAAAAATCCATAATAATCCCATAAATATATCTCTTATTTTTAAACTCAGTTCCTTCATTTCAAGCTTAAGTAAAATTCCAAAATTAGATTTTTTCCTCTCAGTGGATCGACCCCTTACTTGCCCGATATTCATTATAGAGTAGTTAAGTGGAAAATTATCATAAATATTGTTGGTTAAGTCTGAATTAAAACAACAACATTAAAATCCTAAATTTGACCTTATCAAAGCCAAAAGTCTCCTAATGGGGATCAGATTCAAATTGTGATGTCGGACGTCGTCGGGGACATGGTTCGGTCGGCACCTAGTGGTATCAAACGTCGACGGTGTCGTCGTCCGAAGGATAAACCCTAATGGGTAGATGTAACTACGACGTGATGAAAGATGTGTCCTACGTGTCGTACGTACAAGCTCTGACTCGAGGGAGGCGCCGAGCTCCTAGCTTGGATGGGTCTCCGAGTGACGACAAAGGTGGCCTCTCAAACCTCGTCAAAGCGATGAAGTTGTCTACGGACATCAATCCGTATGGCTTGCACATAACGGACGGACTCATCCGTACCGGTAAGACGCTCAAATTACGCCATCGAATTGTAATACAATCTACAGGCATCACAAAAAAGCATAATAAATCATGGAGGACCCATCTCACAGGAATTTCTCAACATAGAAATATCAAATCATATTCTGGTTCCCAAAGATTTGATGAACTTGTGACAGGACAAATATATAGATGAAATTGGTCCCACTAACGACATGAAATTGGTCCCACTAACGATCAAGCTAAATTTATCCCATTCTTCACTTCAACTAAAATGACATTGAATAATATTGGACATTTTAAAATATAATAAATATATAGATATATCAAACTTCAATCATATTAAATATTTTCTTCCCCAAAACATCATGATCATGCATAAAACAAATAAAAAAGAATTAATAATTATTTTTTAGTTTTAATCAAAGATTATTCAATACTAGATATTTTTAACTCGTTAGTTGGTAAAATATACATAGATAGAGGTCATGTCCTCAAAGGAAAATATTGTAATTTAAATTTATATATAAATGGTAATTAAGAAAGGATAACTAATAATTATACTTAATATGAATACTTTATTTAAATTTGTAAAATTAAGAGATCGGGGATATAGATAGTTTATGTGAAGAATAAAATGTAGAAATATATGCATATGTATATGTATATATACCCATATATGGTCTGAATAGATGGGTTTTGGAAAATTATATGAAAAAAAGATGGTGTTATCCACTGGATCAGGATGTGATAATAAAATGAAAGGGTGATGACTCCAAAAGAATTCATGAAAACATATATCCCTTAAGGCCACTTTTGTATCATTTTATCAATCTTACATTCATTTTGGTATGAGTTATCATTCAAGCATTAATTTTTCCTCAACATATAAAGCCCATAAAGTCTCATTCAAAGTATTTTTTAAGATCATCCTTTTTTATTGGATTCAATTATCTTTTGAGTTGGTGTTGTACATTTTTTAGGGTTGAAATAAAATAAAAAAGAGTGATTTTTAGATGAGCCAATGGCTAAGCAAGTGCTGGCAGCACTCATGCCTTCAGCAAGCTGGTGAGTGTAGCATTCAAGCCAGTTCGCATCCAGTGATAAAGCAAATTTAGGTGTGTAAAGCTCATTGTTATTAAATTTAATTTAATCTAATTATATTTATGAATATTTAATCTCACTTCAATATGTACAGCAGAGAGTAAGGTCATCTCGTCAGGGATTGGCTCTTGGAGGTAGAATTAGTAAATGCTTTATAAGACATCGATAAGAGAATCTATAGTAGTATTACGAATGGAACATTTTATTATTATTGTTTAAATTACAGATAGGAAAATTTGGAAAGCTATCTCAGAAGATAATCAATTAGAATATACAAAGTAAGTTAGGGGAATAAAAATCAGCTAGAAGAAACAAAAAATAAAGTGATAACTGAAGAAAATGAAAGACCTCAGTAGGCATTTGCATAAAAATGTCGAAAAGGAGAAAGAGAGAGTATATAGGTTTTTATAAAGAAAATTTACATGGATGATTTTAATAGAATCTAAAAAAATACACTTGTAAGGTAAAAATTAGAACCCCTCAATTGATGAAAACAGAAAAGGGAGTAATAAATCCCAAGTACCCCCTCATATCATAGGGTATAAAGAACAGGGTTATCAGAACAAAACAAGCCATAGGAATAGGATTTTAAACACAGTTATATTGTAATCGTAAATATCTAAAAATAGGGCTAAAATTAGATTATAAAAGTTTAAATAATAGTAAAAGTTTAAATAATATTTTAAATTAAAATAAAAGTTTAAATTATAATTTAAATAATAATAAAAGTTTAAATTATGATTTAAATAATAATAAAAGTTTAAATTATAATTTAAAATAAAATTATAATTAAAATAAATTACAAAGTTAAAATTATAAATAAATTAAATTATAAAATTTTAAATTATAATTAAAAATAAAATGAGCTAGCAAGTCTCGGGTGAGGCTTCGCCGATAGAGAAATCCTCAGCTCAGTACTTGGAGGCATCACCGATTGAGAACACTTCAGCTCACTCCATGGAGGCTTCGCCAATTGAGAACACTTTGGAGGCTTCGGCTATTGAGAACACCTAGGAGGCTTCGCCGATTCAGAACACCTTTGTCTTTAGCGGCTTCGCCGCTTGAGAAACCCTTAGTGAGGCTTCGTCGTTTTAGAACACCTTGGAGGCTTTGCTGATTGAGAACACCTCGAGCTTGTTTACTCAGGTTAAGCAAAACCTTATTTTTACATGGGTTATCCAATCTATATACCCTTATGATATCTTGAATATATGATCATACCTTCTATCATGATAGTTAAGATAATATTTATAGATTTTATAAATACAAAGAATAATCGTTAGGAAAAAATATCGGTATTAGGTGTCCTAGGAAATGCATGATTATACTTTAGTGTACTATTTTTATTATGATTGTGATTAGCCTAAGTTTAATCTTGTATGGCTATACTTACAAGATATCTCCGCCAGCTCAAAAGCCACCGCCAAGAAGAAATGGCTATCTGCTTCAAATTTCTCCTTATGAGCAGCTCACTTGTCCAGCTCTGCTTCCTTGGCTCCTGTCTCTCATTTATCTATTGAATGATCTTCCCTCAAGAGCAAGAAGCTGTCAGCCCCTTGTTATGTAAGGTTCACTAGTGCAGAAACAAGACAAAGAAGAGGATCTCCCTCCGCTTGAAATGTAAAACTCATTCTAGAATTTGATAGAAAACATATGTTCTTCCCAAGTAAACTTTGGTTTTATAGGACTGGAATGTTCCTAGAACTTCCCTAAGTGACATGTGACCACTCTCTGCCACTTTTCATGGTGATCAGGTGGAGATTCACCTTCTTCTTGCCAGAATTTGGTCACTGGTGATGGTGACAGCGGCTAGGGGTTAGAGAAGATGATCTTGCCCTTCGAACATTTGATTAGTGTCTTGGAGGTTTCAACAGCTACAATTAATTGGAAACCATGGACCCTCTTAATTTTTGGTGGTTCTTGCCCATTAAGCACCCTCCACATCAATGCTTACCTTCAAATGTCCCTGTTAATGCCCATAGTTGATTTAGCGTACGTAAACGAAAGAGAGACATATTAAAGTACATAGGTTGAAACTGACTTTTTGATCTTCTTAAAGAATATCGATGATCAAGATAAAATGCTGGCCTTAAGAAAGGACCATTCCAGCACATGCTTCGAGCTACGTCAGTGTGAGGCCCAAAATTGGCCTTCTTTGTATGATTTATTCTCCCAACAGCCCATGGGACTGGTGAACACCTTCAATATTTGCCCTGGCCTGGCCCAAAATTGTCTAAGAGGTCTACTTACGTCAATCCCATATATAAATATTTAAAATTAATCAGCAATATATGAATTCTAATGGAGGTCGTTGACAAGTAGTTCATACCATAGAATGATCCAACGACCTCAGAGACCCACTAGATCAGTGACCAATTGATGGAGGATCAAGAAAGCTTCTCTCTCGACCGATTAAATATGATTTTTTATGACTAATTATAGTATCTATCATCGCAAGGATCAAAGAAATGGTCAAGGCTGTTTGGTTGTTTCCGAGTCGTTTCAGGTCATGACAGCCTCAGAGGGTCTTAGCAACTTGTAGACGTCAACAAAGAAGGTTCAGGAATAATGATCTGAAGAATCACAGAGGAGAGCCAATGAGTAAGTCGCACACTAAGGTTAGGGGTTGAGGATCTGCATCTCCAACCCCAACTCTTCTACTCTGGGTGGATATGTTAATTCTCTGATTTAATCGGATGAAATTAATTTTTGAACATCTTTGTTTACAACAATATCAGTTCCATTTAAATTTAGATAAAATTCATCAAAATTTAGTTTGTGTGCCTTAATTTAGGCATTTTCACAAATAGTTACCCCACATCAAGTATTGGACACAGATGTTTGCACATTTTTACCACAAAAATGTCTAGAATAAAATTTCATGCATAATTGAGTATTTGTGGCTGAACTGAGGCATTTTCACAAATAGTTACCCGATATCAAGTATTCTATACAAATTCTTCCCAATTTTACCTCGCAAATGGTTGGGTTCTGAAGGCCTTGGATCTAGATGAGCATGACGATTATTTGCAGTAAAAGACTTACACAGAATCATAATGGCATCATTAAAATCATGAAACAAAGAACCTGTGTATGGATTGCAGTCATGATTTCTCAAATCCTATGGTGAGACGAGTCATGATGCTCATGTGTGCAGCCTCTAGGTGTATCCATGCAATCCTCAACAGGTTGATCTCCTCTTCACCTTGACGAGCTCCTTTCACCCTCCATCATCATCATTATGCCATCCTGATTGTATCGAGAATGGAGAGGAGGTGTGGGGAGAAGGGAAAAGAAGGGGAAGGCCCTTGAACA
Organism: Wolffia australiana; assembly: GCF_029677425.1. Taxonomy (NCBI): domain Eukaryota; kingdom Viridiplantae; phylum Streptophyta; class Magnoliopsida; order Alismatales; family Araceae; genus Wolffia; species Wolffia australiana. The sequence goes on along the minus strand of NC_135835.1, from coordinate 14,764,545 downwards.
ATTCTGGCCTCAGTGAATTTTATTCAACACCTTCCATTATTTATTGTAAGTGGGTATTTTTCATAAACCTCCCATAGGTATTTCTTATGATATCCAAAGACCATTTACTTGTGACCCTCGAGGCCCATGTATAAGTCTAGTTAATGACTCTAACAACCGAGTAACATGTATGGGCCTTTGAAATTATTTAACTACATCATCATATATATTAACTAATGTCGAATTGATTGAACCCCATCAATAGGTTAAGTCTCTAACACGTGGGGTACCAAGCTACTTCTCTTACTCTATAAGATACAAAGGAGTGTGTATCGGCTCACTCATGGAACTTATTTGTCAATGGTTATCGTGTATGTATAGTCCTCGTCCACTTGACACTCCTAGGATGACTTAGGGTGTGGTGAACTGTCAAACCCTAATTGGTCAACCAAGTTAGTATTAATGTATTCAAAAATCATAAGAGAACTCTTATCTGATATTTCCCTGCCTTGGCCAAGGACTTCATCACATCATCTTCCTTGAGTTGTCACCTCTTATACCGAGGGTGGATGATCCCATCTTGACCACTCAATTGTCTTCATGGACTTCTTGATGCACCCAAACCAAGACTATATATAATCCCACGATTAGAGACTCATAGATCATAATCAAAGTATATGTCTATCCATAGGACATATTTAGTGTCTGAGGTCGAAGGATCACTTACACAACTGTGACATTAACCAACCTAATTGATAGTTTGGTATAATTTCATTCAGGGATTCATAGCAATCTATTAAATGAACTCTTTCAACTAAACAACACCTGCTCTAGCCTTAGTGTCTCCACACTAATGGCTATGGGAATGGCCATAATCATCAAATGAGGGAGGCTAGATAATGCTATTTTATATGGATACTCTAATGTCCTTCTTGAGTATCCTTCAAATAGGAATATTTTGAACACATGCTTAAAGATAAGTTATCTCTGTATTACGATCTCATCATAATTCACTAAGTTCAATTATGTATTCATTGACTTCATTATAAGCATCGCACCTACACTATTATGAATATGTTCTATAAATGAACATGGTACGAGACATGCAATGTGTGATTGGCTTGTCGATAACATGTATTTCCATCATTCTAAAATTTTTTGCCCAATTTTACCTCATAAAATTTCTGTAATAAAAAATACTCGTTCAATATATCTACCTACATAAATTGTATAACCATATCATATGATAATCCTAACCACAAATAAATATACATGTATATAACTCCTAATTTCTCCATCTAATCCTCATTATCTTATATCATTTATCTCTACCTAAATCCTTATATTTCTCTACATAATTGAAAATGAATTATCTCACGCTTCCTAATTTATTAAATCTCTTCAAAAATTAAATTAAAACTATTTTTGTATAATTTCGCTATGTCTTGAACTCCTATTAATGTCTTTAATAACCCCCCCCCCCCATAATTAATATATATATATAGCTAAAGAATATTTTTCTTATTATATGTAACATTCTTAACCATTTTCTTATCCACTATTATTAGAAGAAAATTCCTTATTAACTACTTACCTAAGTCTTAATATCTCTACCAACTATATATATCCCTTCTATCTTATACATCACCTAATATACTTTAAACTAAATAAGCCCATTATTTATATCAATTATTAATCATATTATACTTTCCCACCTCTCTACACCTTATTTCTCCTACTCCTTAATTGAAACATAAAAATGAATGGTATACCATCTATCTTACAATCCTTCTTTAACATAATATCAAAATTCACTTTTATTACATCATTCACTTACTATCTCAAATATCTCCAAAAATACTAATTACAAAAATAGTACAGTTAATATCTTATATTATAAATAAATGACCCTTTAGTATCTTCTCCTAGTTTATTTATCACTTCTCCTATCTAAATATTTTATTTTATTATCCTAATAATCATCCTACATCCCTAATTCTAACTCAGCTATTTGATTTATTTCTAAAAGGAAGTCCCTGTAGAGACGACCTCACTCCTATTATAAGAATTTGAGTGATTTTTCTGTAATAAAATATAATAGGGAAATGAAATCTACAAAAAGGTTAAAATAACACTGCAATTTCCTCCATCAAAGGAGTTTTCTGGTCTGCCTGCATTTATTTAGTGTTGATACGAAGATGAAATTCTAATGGAAAGGAACTCATATCAGAGTACATAAGCTTCTCCTGTTACCCCAAAGCTTCAATCAACAAATGACCAAGGACCCAAGATGTATATTAACATATTCTAGACAGCTTTTGGAGAGTTTGGTGCATTCACCTTTGGATCAAACAGCATGGGTGGTGGGGAATATAAATATAAAGTTACATGTTCAATCTTAGCTCATTACATCTTTTAGATTTTCATATATCAAGCCCATGAGTTGGCTTAATCTGAGCCATGGAATTGAATTTTGTCTCCATGTTGGTGTAGCTCCCGCAACTTTTAAGGGTCTTGCATTCTCTTTTTTTTTCAAAATTCCTTTGCATGATCGGCCTTCATTTTCATATATTTACTTATATACTCATCATACTTGCAGATATTTACTAATAAAATGAGTTCAAACTTATGAGTCATTATACCAACATTTAATATGTGACATTCAAAAGTGAAATGCAGAACCCACATCATGTTCTTCATGGTTTTGAATGAATATGATATACCCTATGTGTGAGAACATGTTTGCCTCAAATTGATATTTACTGGGATGTAAGTTGAGCCATTTATTTTCCAGATAAAATGTATGGCTCGGATGTAGAATCATGGAGAAGATCAGACATCAATGGTCTATATAGCATCATAAATATGGATGCCAAAATGGCACATGCCGCAAGAACTAGGTGGATAATCATTTATTACGATCCGCATGAAACGGATTCTAACTTAAAAACACAAATCTCATATGAAAGACAAGAAACCCATAAAACATTTATATTGCTGCAGAAAAAAGATACCATGGCTTAGAAAATAAAAATCAAGATCATTGAATTCCATAAATAGATCCAAGTTCTAGAAAAATCAAGGTATTATTCAAGTTTATATAATTTCCTACGACCCTGATATTATTTATATCAATTTAATTTAATAAAATAGGTTGAACTATTGATATCGCATCAATAATTAGAAAGTGATGAGGATTCAGTCTTGTTAAACACCAAATAGTTCAATTAGTTTTCTCCATGTTACCACTTGACGCATCTGTAGGGTCTACGAAAGGTCAGTCCTGGAAAAGATGGCATGTACAGTAACTTGTCAAAACATAACAGGTACTAAAGTTACATCAGGATCATCTTGTGAGTTTTCGCTCTCGTTTACGTCTCAATCTACTCATGCATATCTTCTCAAGCCTATACAAAAAAAAGTGTCTCAAGGCATGGAGACTGTAAAACTCCTTGCGTGATACTATTATGGACAGAATACAACTCCTTAAGAATTCTAAGTAAGCTTCGTCTGTGGTTAGGAAAGAAATGAGTCAATTATCCATCCCTCATATTACTATAAAGTTTACATGGGTTCTTATCCCCATTCACAGAAGACAAAATAAAAAATTTGAAATATATCAAATAATCTCTAAATGAGCAAAACACCAAGAAAAAACTTATGTATATTCTACCTGATTTTTTATTATAGCCATCTTTGCACAAGAAGATGACACGAGAAGCCTCTAAGGAAAACAACCTTTTCTTCATCATACACCATACTTAATAGGTCAACGCGCATAACAACCAATGCCGTGAGTTGAGTTGAATAGTGATTCTACTTATCTTAGAATGAGTATCTATTATAATATGTAAATGAATATTTTGAGGGAAATGATTATGCATGTTCAGTTTATTTAGGATTAAATGGAATTTATACAAGAATCAGAGGAAACTGATTAACAAGTCTAAAAAAATATCATAGAAGTAACAGTTACTAAAAATTAGTGAACATCATGAACAAGTCAAGTCAATAAAAATACAATTTACACATATTTATGGCTTTAAATTCTATATACCATGCTACTCCTTCAAAGTTTATGGAATATTCTGCAGCTTTTAGTCCAAACCATTCATTTTGTCATTATAAGTTTTTTTAGATATATGTTATCACCAAAAAATAAAACATTTTGACTGAAGATATCTCCTAGTAGTTTCTTTATTACATCAGGATTTATGCTTTAATGATGATACAGAGATAAATTTTTGATGATTCACTTGAGAATCAAATATCTTTGATTAGTATTTTTTATGATACTAAATTTAATTATTTTATTTAAGATAAAAAATCTTAGAAGGATCATCATTGCTCATAGAAGACATTTGATGTTCAGAATAATTAAACAAGGTTCAAAATTTTCAGAATTTTATTTTCCACTATTTATCCAAGTACTATGTTTGAAAGAATCCTGATTAGTAATACATTCAAATTGAATTATCATTTTGGTTTCCAGAATGAAGATATTTTCAAAGAGTAACATGAGTTTCATGATTTTCTGGATGGGAATCTCTTTCAATTGTTTCTTCTACCATAACATCAGTCTGCACATTCTCTTTCCCATAACTTCATCATTAACTATTTCATGAAAAGGGTAGATGATTATTTTGATAGCAATACTCTAGGCATAGTATGAATGAATTCCCCATTTTCCTCATCCATTAAAGCCAAGGAAGATGCCGCATGTGATTAAACATGATAAGGCAGATAAGAATGAAAAAATTATGAGTTGAGGATTGGCCTTGATTGGCACACATGTTGCTTTGTTCATCTTCCATGAGGTTGATAAGAGAATTGTTAAGCTCCTCATGGAACCTTCCATTATTTTCTATCCTCTCTAGTACCTTTGCATTAAGCTACATCATTATTTTCAGCATCTGCAATATGTTATTATTGGGATTCTGATTAGGTAAAGGCAGATTTTAAAATTTTGGGTGAGATTGAGGTTTGAGGAAATGCAATGATCTCTGCTGAAATGGATCCCTAGATTCACAATTATAGTTTCTGTGTCCTTGATTTCCCGTAGGGCTCCATTGGCGATGAACTTGGTCAACATGAATTAAATTTGGCTCCATATTCTGGCATGCTCCATCACCAAAGCCACATCTAAAACAAATTGTACAAGAAGACTTTTCCATATGAAGATTAGAATAAGTTTGGTTCTGATTTTTTTTTTTGAAAAATATTCTTTTCTTTCATAATAAAGTTTTTCATGAGAATAATAACCATTGTATTTTGGATCATCAGAAATAAAACATTGATTATGATATCGATAATCAAAATTTCTAGAATAAAGTTTTGAATTCGTGATAAAATAATCAAAGGATTCAATAAATAAATATACCAATGAAATCCTCCTTTGATGCATTGTTAAAAAAATAAGAACAAATATGATAATAATAATGATCAATTTACTACCTCAATGGCACATGATCCCTGCCAATGGTGCTAGTTAATAAACTAGAATTTGGGTTAAATGATTTATTTTAGGGCTCTGATCTATGCCGCAGTATTAATAAAATTTTATTTAGAATATGGTAACTTAGGATCAAATATGAAAGGAGCACATAATGAGATAGTAAATTTTTTTCAAATATATTTTAAGGTAATTATTTTAGGTAATTTTATATTTATTTTGGATCTTTTAAGTATTTTGTAAATAGAAAAATCAATGAAATAAATGAAAACAACCCGACTATTTTAAATAAATAAAATACATATTTATTTTGTTTTACATAAGTTCTAACAAATAAATGTGATTTTTAGGAATCTTTAGATACTTTTAGGGCGATAAATAAGATTTGACGTTAAAGAAAACCTTTGGCTGCAATTTGTGGCCAATGGTGCTCTGTCAGGCGGATAGTAAACTGAAAATGATGTAACTTTTCCCACATGAGGATCGTTTTAGTGATATTTCATTTGTTAGAAAACATCAAGTCTATGAGATCAGATGGAATGTTTCCTAGCCCACATGGTGAGAAAAATCAAATCAAACATTCAGGAGATCACACAAACATTGTTGTCGCTTCCCCCAAGGGTCAAGTGGTGCCCTTTCTCGAAGAATCTTGATCACCCTTGAAGTTTTTGTCCCAAAATCTTGTAGAAAAGTAACTGATCAAAGAAATCTGATGCACTGGGCCTCCAAAAACAAGTTGGGAGCAAAAATCCAAGACGAGATGCAAAAGAGAGGGGAGAAGAGATTAAATATAAGTGCCCTAACTCTCACTTGCCATTGGATTTATTTCCAAGCATTTGGAGGGCTAGAATTTCTTGATATCCAGACTGGATCCACATTCCCTAATTCTCGGATCTGTATATAATACTTTCAAATTCAAATTGTAGGTTAGTTCCACAATTCTGGCCTTCAGTTGACATGGTTGTTAAAGATGCTTGAATGGGTTTCTAGAGTGGGCTTGTGTATTGGGTCTCTTATTATTATCTTTGAGATGGCATTGGTTTCTCCTTTCTCCCATTTGTATCCTGTGAGAATGTGGCCCACTTGGGCCCATTCCTCTCTCTCCTCTCTCTCTTTCTCTCTCTCTCTCTCTCTCTCTCTCTCTCTCTCTCTCTCTCTCTCTCTCTCTCTCTCTCTCTCTCTCTCTCTCTCTCTCTCTCTCTCTCTCTCTCTCTCTCTCTCTCTCTCTCTCTCTCTCTCTCTCTCTCTCTCTCTCTCTCTCTCTCCCCGATATGTATTCTCTCTCTCTCTCCCCGTAAACCTAATTCGACACTATTCATCTTCTCGGATTCCTCTATCTCCGTCTCCGTCTCCGCCTCCGCCTTCACATGGTATCAGAGCGAGGAGGGGAAGGAGAAGAGATCGTTAGGGCTTGAGAGGTTCTCGCCCATTATCGTCCCTGATCGCCGCCACTCGTCGTTCAGGATCGCGCTGCCGGTCCGCCCCTTCCACTTGCCGTCACCGGCGTAGTGTGCCGCCGCCCACCGCCGCTCGCCGCCGCAACGCCGCCGGCGGTTCTTCTAGCGCCGCCAGACGTCACTTTCCACTTGCCGGCGGTGCACGGGTTCTTCACACTACCCACCGGTCTTCATCGACGGACGCCACTGATTGCTGCCCTTATCTCACGGACGTGCGGAGTCGGCCGATCCTCCTCCTCCGAGTCTTCGCGGCCAATACGAATCGGGTCGGGCTCACCCGGCCGTCGTCTCTCCAATTCCGAGGTCTGATCTAATCCTCGTGTTTATTTTTCCGTCACTCACAATGGATCCCGAGGCGTCGTCTGCTTCTCCACACCTCTCGAGCACGAGTCGTACTCCGCCGGTCCCCAGTACGCCAGCGCATATTCTCCTCAGTCAACTACACAACCCCGGTCCTCTCCTTGCAGACGATGGAATAAATTATCATCAATGGGCGCATAACTTCCGCAGGTTCTTTAGCATCCATGGATATCGTCAGCATCTCTCTGATGCACCGCCGGTTTCAACGGATCCCGACTATGAAACTTGGATTTCCAAGGATGAGATTGTTCAAGCCTGGATCATCAAGATGGTGTCTCCGATGCTCGCAGGTACCGTTGAGTACTTAGACACCGCCAAGGCGATGTGGGACAAGCTACAGCGGTCCTTTGGGGCGCGCGGGAGCATTGGGCATACGATGAACATCTACTCCGATATGCTCAAGCTCCGTGGGATGTCCGGAAATTGGCAAAGCACCTATCTCGCCTTGACAAAGTATGCCAATCTTCTAGCTCAATACCAGCCGATAAGCGCAGATCCTGAGGTCAATCAGAGGTATCGCGAAGAATTGTTCGTCACGCTCTACTTAGAGTCCATTGATCCTACTCTATCTAATCAAGTCAAGGGCTCGGTACTTAATGGTGTGACTCCACCTACGCTGGAAGAAACCTTCAACGCCGTTCGACGGATTGCCCCCATCGCCTCATCATCTACAACTACCACGGAGGCCGCTGCTCTTGTGGTCACCGGGTCCGGTCGGGGCACATCGTTCGAACGAGGTCGAGGACGCAACCGAGGCCGAACGAGTTTTCCTCCTTGCGAGCATTGTGGGCGGAACAATCATCGCTCCACAAGATGTTACGCCAAGTTTGGCTACCCGGCGGACTACCCGTATCCACTTCCACCGGGAGGGTTCTTCTCAAACTCAGTTGCGAGCTCATCGTCCACGTCCACAAGCACCTCTATTCTGACACCTCAGGCCACTGCTCACATCGCAGCCACGGCACCCAATTCAGGTACGAGTTCTCCACAATCCACGAATCCTACCTGGATCATAGACTCCGGTGCCTCTGCACATATGTCCGGCACGCAGTCGTTGCTCTCTCGTCTGCAGTCGTTACAATCTCCCGAAAGCGTGACGATAGCCGATGGACGTGCGTGCTCGGTGACAAGCAAAGGGGCAGCCCGGCCAAATGCGAACCTCTTTCTGGAGAATGTTCTCTACGTCCCAAATCTGAGCGTCAATCTCTTGTCAATCAGCGCCATCACCAAAGAGTTGTTTTGCTCAGTTCAGTTCTTTCCTTACCACTGCGTATTTCAGGACTTGCATACGGGACGGAGGATTGGCTTGGGTAGGGACACGGGGCGGGGCATCTATGAGCTGGCAGCGGACACACCATCGGTGGGACTATCATGTTTGCTCTCTGAGAAAAACTCGTCTTTGTTATGGCATCGTCGTTTTGGTCATGCCAACATTTCCAAATTAAGACAAGCCCTTCTGGGCATTTCCATTTCTCATTACCAGTGCGAGTCATGTGAACTTGGCAAACATTTCCGTGCTTCCTATTCACGCCGTCAGGATCCACCGTGCTGACACCCATTTGATCTTATCCACTGTGACGTGTGGGGACCATCTAGGGTACCATCTCTTGGCGGTTTCCGGTACTACATGGTTCTCATTGATGATTTTTCGCTGGCTTCATGGGTGTATATGCTGAAGGACCGGACGGAAGTGATGACACATCTTATCAGTTTTTTGAGTGAAGTCAAAACACAGTGGCAGCGAACCCCTAAGGTCCTACGGACGGATAATGCACTAGAATTCATGAGAGCAGATTTGGCGAATCAGTGTAAGAAGCTGGGTATTCGCCATCAAACGACATGTCCACATACGTCCCAACAAAATGGTGTGGCGGAGCGGAAACATCGGCACATTCTAGATACCACCCGCACACTTCTACTTGAGATGGGCGCTCCAGACTACTTATGGGCCGACGCGGTGCTCACTGCGACGTATCTTATCAACCGAATGCCATCGTCTCCTTTGGGAGGTGAGATCCTCACGCGACTACAGTCTGGTGACGACTTATTTCCTTTGCCACCACGGGTATTCGGTGCGTTGCATTCTGCTCAAGACACCACTCCAAATCTCTCCAAACTGTCACCCAGAGCACTTAAGGGAGTGTTTGTCGGCTACTCTCGTACCCAAAAAGGGTATCGTATATATCTTCCGGATAGACGAAGGTATATGGTCTCAGCAAATGTCACTTTCCACGAGGACACCAGGTATTATGACTCACCCTCCTCTCCGTCCATGCCTCTGCCGGAGGATAGTTCCACTGGAGTCTCCACACCACTACCTGATCCCATTCTGGCGGATGAGATTACTCGACATGCTGCATTACAATGGGTAGCGCCAGCTCACCTTGAGGAGCCTTCTTCATCTACATCATCACCGCTACGACTCGAAGGACATGGGGAACAAGTGCCCCAGGACACAAGTTCCCTCCCACCAGATACGGTTGACCCACTGCCAGTCTACGATGATCTGCATCTTCCGATTGCGACACGGAAAGGTACTCGCTCTTGTACCCGACATCCTATAGCTAATGTGGTTTCCTATGATCGCCTATCACCAGGATATCATGCATTTGCGACTCAGTTGGCGTTGGAACACATTCCCAAGTCTCATATCGATGCAGCCACCATTCCACACTGGAAGGCGGCTATGGACGAGGAATACGGCGCTCTCCTCCGTCGAGACACATGGGCACTAGTTCCGCGCCCCCAAGGAGCTAATATAGTGACCTGCAAATGGGTGTTCACTCCAAAGTATCTCCCTGACGGATCAATCCACCGGTACAAAGCACGACTCGTGGCCAGGGGCTTCTCCCAGAAGTACGGCATCGACTATTCAGAGACCTTCTCCCCCGTGGTACGGCTGGCCTCGGTACGGATTCTTGTGTCCATGGCAGTAAACCAAGGTTGGTCGCTTCACCAACTGGACGTCTCGAATGCGTTCCTCTATGGTGATCTCGAAGAGGAAGTGTATATGGAACAGCCTCCTGGCTATGTGGCATCGGTTGACTCCGGGAAGGTATGTCACCTCAAAAAGGCTATTTATGGACTCAAACAAAGTCCTCTAGCATGGTTCACAAAGTTTAGCACACTGATCGAGAAGCATGGCTTTCGGGAATGCGATTCCGACCCTACGGTGTTCCGTCGATCTACACCCACTGGATGTGTCATCTTGGCAGTATACGTGGATGATATGCTGATCACTGGCAATGATCAATCAGCAATTGAGGACACAAAGACATTCCTTCGCAAGCATCTTGATATCCGCGATTTGGGAACTCCCAAGTATTTCCTTGGCGTGGAGTTTGCATGTAGCCATGGTCAAGTGGTCCTTAATCAGCGGAAGTACGTGCTTGATATTCTTGAGGACATGGAGCTCTTGGACTGCAAGCCGCAAAGATCACCTGTTGAAAGTCGGCCAGAGTTTTGGGATGAGACGTCTCCTCTACTTAGTGATCCCCAGCAATATAGACGATTGATAGGGAAGATGATCTATCTCACTGTGACACGACCGGATATCGCCTTCACCGTCAATCTGCTTAGTCAATTCATGCACAGTCCAAGGGAAGTGCATTGGAGTGGGGCTTTACGACTTTTAGCCTATTTAAAACATGCACCTGGGAAGGGGCTGATATTTTGCCGACATAGTCATCTGCGAGTTGTTGGATACTCTGATGCAAACTTGGCGGGTGACCGGGGAGATCGGAAGTCCACAACGGGGTATTGCATATATGTGGGAGGAAATTTAGTCACATGGTCCAGTCACAAACAGCAAATTCCCTCCTCCTCGAGTTGTGAAGCTGAATATAGAGCTATGCACGAGACATCCTCATGCATGCTATGGGTGAGGAACTTGTTAAACGAACTCGGACACACAATACAGGAGGCTATGCCAATGTACTGTGACAATGAAGCGGCCATCTTCATTTCAACGCACAAAACCTTCTCACTACGTACCATGCACATTGAAACCACGTGCCATGTCATCAGATGGCGCATCTTGGCGGGACTGATCTCAACTCCGTATGTAGCCTCATCGGACCAGCTGGCGGACATCTTCACAAAAGGGTTGAGCACTACCTCATATGATACTTTCTGCCTCAAGTTGGGACTCCTTGACATCTATGCCCCAACCAAGAAGGCCGAAGAAAGAACAACCCAATAAGGGTGAATGTGAGAATGTGGCCCACTTGGGCCCATTCCTCTCTCTCCTCTCTCTCTTTCTCTCTCTCTCTCTCTCTCTCTCCCCGATATGTATTCTCTCTCTCTCTCCCCGTAAACCTAATTCGACACTATTCATCTTCTCGGATTCCTCTATCTCCGTCTCCGTCTCCACCTCTGCCTTCACATATCCCAAATTCACTAGTTTATTACCTAAGCTCTGAATTTCAACTAAAACTCCAAGAAGATGTGAGAAACCTACTTGACACTACAGAGTCAAGTAGGGTTATTCTCAAAAATTAATAAAATACATTAAAAATACTATGAAAATAAATCATAAATTTATCCTTAAATGGTGAATAATGCAAGTGAAAAACTAAAATTAAGTGGTAGAAAGAAGTATAAATGCATATATTTATTGATCTAACTCTATGTTATCAAAGATTCTTTTGTAGACAAGAAAGATAAATATTTTTTGGATGATCAGGTCAAAGTGGAAGGGAATAAATACAAAACCATGCATGATACTCTAAAACCATTTGAATTATCATATTTATACATCTATTCATGGATATCCCAAGATAGAATCATAGTGAGTAGACTACTTCATTTATAAAGATTCTAATCACCTATGTGAATTCATTTCTGAAGGCTAATGCTTCAATGTAAAGGTATTATTGGGGATGAAATGGAAAAGGTGCTTTCTTCGTGTAAACACTTGATTAAAAGTACATTAATTTGCTTACAAAGCTAATATGATATATTGTAATGTTCTGAAAAAGAAATAATTAAATTATCTGACCAAAGAATATGGTTCAACTTGTTGTGGGAGGCGCGACATAAAAATAATAAAAACACATTCCATTATTAATGAATGATAAATTTCACCATCAATACATCCATTCAATATGAATTCGTCTATCCAAATAATCAATTTATCATGATATTAACTATAATATTTAAATATTTATGTTTAAATAACCCTACTAGACTTCTTTGAAAGCATTTTATATAGATTTTGGACTTTTTAAATAACCCTATTATGTGTGCATTTTTACTATTGATGATGGTTTTCAAGTCCTAGGTTTCCTATTTTTTTCCCTGCTTCATGTCACCATTCATTTGATCAATTGGAAACCAATCACGTTTCTTGAAAATGATTAGCATTGGTATTGATTGGAAAGATATGTTACTATGGCCGCTGAGATTGTGATGCCATAATGACCAATCACAGACAAATTTTTTTTTAGTCTTATATTTGATAGTGTGATGTGGACAATGGAAAAAGGTTAATTTAAGTCATAATAAATTCAGTAACAGAGATAGAAACAAATACGTGTGGCGGCATGAACAGTTGGCGATTAATTATATATTAAATGCTCTAAAATTCAAACGTTGGACTGCGTATTTGTTGTGCATGCATGTAAAGTTAGGATTGGGAGAAAAAGATAAAACACAATAACATGGTATGTATTGAAATACCATAATCCATTCAAATTTTCTATTATATTCTACTTTTGTGTTATTCTGTGCAGGGATGTGGCAACTATGGAACCATAGATTGAGAAAGAAGTGAAAATATGGTCCAATCATTCCCCCAAATTTGGAAAGAGTTAAGGATGGGAACCCTAGACATGATGGGATGGTGACGAAAATGGAGAGAGAGCATTTAGTTAAATCAGCGGCCAAGATTACTTCAAATTCAGATGATGAAATATAACAAACCAGAAGTTTGATCAAGCTGAGATTTTGAGGACCACTTCATTTTTGTCAGATATTTTGATCCATGTCATTCGATAACTAAGATGAGGTGGTAATCATTGTAAAAATAGTCTTTAAAATCACATCTTACATTTGTATGTAGTCAAAAGATGGTGAGTTGAGAGATCCATCAAGTCTTCTTGCTTGGTGTCTTGAGTTTTCAAGGAGATGCAATAGAAAAGACATCTCACTCACTCATTCCCTGGTGTCTAGGGTGTCTTGGATGTCTCTATCTCTCACAATCTCACTCATTCTATCTCTCTGATCCCTATCTCCTATTTCAAATCCTTTGTAGTAACAATCTCAAGCTTATTAAATATTACATTTTTCCTTCTCACCTCTCCATCCCACTTGTTTCTCTGTCTCATATATTATAAATTTTGCATCTGATCTCTTTAATAGCCACCTAAAGAGATTTCAATTCCAAATCACCGTTTGTTGTGGAGAAAATCCTTACTCATTGTTAGCCAGATCTATTTTCACGACTAAAGGGTTTCATAATTTTTATTTATTAAACTTAAAATACAACAATGACATAAATTAAAATCTAATTTTGAGTTTATTAATTAGCCACCACAAGTATGCCTAAAATAATCAAGGCGCCAAAATCAACCCTAAACAGTGCCCAGAACCATCTTTTGGGGGTAATTTTTAGAAATTTTGAAAATAAAATTTCCAATCGATGCATAAAACCATGTCTAATATCACAGCTGGGTTTTGTAGGCAACCTTAATAATCCAAAATTTTATTTTCACAACCTAAATGCAATGAATGGAAATGGGATTACCTAATGATATTATTGCTTGGATTCCCTGCTTCGATTGACACGGATCTAAACTTGAGTGTACATTAGAGTAAAAAAATGAAAATTGATAATGAAACCAAAACATAGACAATCACATCACATTTGCACAAATAGAATCTGTGATTTCTTGATTCCATAAATGAGTATCTTCTCATGATTCAGATACCTGACATCTAGATATTGATACATGTTCTTTATAGTGTTGGTAAAAAACATGGTCCCCCTTTATTAATAATATGGAGAGAAATTTATAAAAGTACATAGGATTTTTTTATAAAATCTCTGAGTATAGCTAGCAAAATCAAAAACTCAGTGTTCCCTCTATGCCGATGTATCAGTATAATTAATAAATACAATGATTATGGTAATATTTAATGGCTGATATTATTGATTAAATATTCAAGATATATATTATTTAAACTAGTATTGATTTGACCCAATCGATGGGTTTAGCTGCTAGGTCAAGGGATGTCACATTACACCGCATATTGTATAAGATACAAATCATTGTTTTAACTATTTCATGTAATCTTACTACCACTAGTTACAATCCATGCATAATATCCAATTCCTGTGAGGGCCCTTGAATGACTTAACGTACGGTTGGCCATCAAACCTATCGATTATCTAGTTAATACAATCGAGGGGGGTGGAAAATCATTAGAGAACACTCGTCTGATATTTCTGCTATCCTATACAGAAAATTAATTGCATCTTCTTCTTTGACTCAATATACTGAGGGTGGATAATCTCATTCCAATCACAGAATCACTTAAGTGGACCTGTTGTTGCATCTAAGTCGAGTCTAATTTGAATCCCATGGAGAGAGAGATTGTAGGTCATTTTCTAAATTCAATCATCCATTCAGAAGATGTCTTTGGTATGTCAAATATAATGATCACTTACAAAATCGAGACATTAATCAACCTTATTGATAGTTAGATATAATACATTCAGGAATTCCTATGAATCAATTTAATGACACATTTTCCTTGAGTATCCACCATCAAGACCTAGAGTCTCTAAACTAATGGGATAGGATCAACCAAACACATCATATAAGAACAATTCATTCATGCTAGTCTATCAGGATATTTATTGTCTATTCCAAGTCTCCTTTCAATGGAAATATTTTGAACACATTTTTTGAAGACTACTGAGAACTGCATTGTGATATCTTGAGAATTAACTTAGTCATTACCTGCATTTGATGTCTTTATTATTAAAATCCCACTAGATTGAAAGTGAGGAAGAATTGATTTGAATGAAAATTATTGAAACTTGGGAGTATGATTGCCTTGCAGGACACATAGGTCAATCAGCTTTAGGGGTACATAAACACTTAATTATGTTAGATTTGGAATAAAAATAATAAGGACAAATGTGATTTTTTAGGAGGGAAAAAATAAGATTCGTTTTGACACAAAATTTCACTAGTTTCCCAAAGGAAATTTGTGATCATATCATAAAAATTGTCACAAACATATCTGAATTTCATGGGATTCAACACAACTTCAGATTTTTTGGGGATGTGACAGGATGGATAATTTTGTGTCACATATTTAAGCTAAAATGACATATCTCCTAATCCCATTTGTCTTTTCGATGTCATCCATTTATAACATAATTCCTCTGATAATCAAAAGTGCATGCCTATCTCCATTATTTTCTCAGTAGCCAAACTCCAGTCCACACTGCTATCTCCAAAACCCTGCTCCATCAACTCCATATCAACCTTGCATGGGCTTACTTATCTGCCACATCACATTCAAAGATAGAAGACAAAAGCAAATATTTAGAACAACGAGATACTTAGAGAGAGATAAATAAAAGTAAACAGTATATAAACAAAAGTAATAGATCTGGATAAAAAAGACAGTAACTTAGATGATGACGCAGATTAAAGATAGAAGTGTAGAGATATAGATACATAGGTAGCAATAGAGAAAGATAGATTCAGGCGCGGAAGCGGTGAATATATTAAGATGAAGGCGCGGAAGCGGTGAATATATTCAGATTCAGGCGTGAGTGAGCGTTTAGGAGCGAAGTAATAAGAGACATTTTCAGTGATAGAGAGAAATATAGATGGATAGAGTGATTCATGAATAAATAAATATAATGGAATATAAAGGAGTTGGATATTCATGAATACAAAAATATAAAGGAATATAGGAGAGTTGACAGGTTGTAATTTAGATTCATAGTTGCTAAACTAAATATTTATTTTAGTTTACAATCTATTTGAGGAAACCCATTTTATTTTATTTTTAAATACCTTTTTAAAGTATTTATTAAAAAAGCATTAAGAATCAGGCTACCCAGAATCCCCGGGATGTGTCATTGGTCTTCGTTCTGGATCTGAGGCTTGCCTGCTGAGCCATCCTGTGCAGTCTGCGGATTATCAATTATGAGGATTTTCTGGGGGATTTTCTAGGTTAGAGTTCTTCCATAGAAGACACTGTTGCATGGATTAGACCTACAGTGGTCAATGATAACAGCAGAGGTGATAGAGATTTCACCTGCCGTAGTTGTCGGACTATACGGTGACATTGTTAGAAAAGGTTGTCTCCATGTTTTTTTCCGTGCTGCAAGGCCAACGGTCTAAGTAGTGATGGCAAAGCAAAGGTCTGCAATGATGAAGCTGTCTAATGATGGTGAGATTTGATGGATTCCCAGCTGCAGAGAGGACACAGCTGACAACACGATTAAGATTTGATGAAGAGAAAGATCGAGATTCAAAGATCGAGGTTCCAATATCCTCCCAAAAACTAGAAGAAACAATGAAAATGACCCGTTTTCCTAATGGGTTTTCCTCATGAGATTCGTTGCACTTATCTCCTTTTTTTCGGATAGATCATCTTCTTCGATGGAATTTTTATGAGGAAACGGCCAGTTTTGAACGCCAACCAAAATGAGCCCAACGAGATGACCACTGTCGGCCAAAGGATCATACATTCATATTGATTATTCGTCTTTTGCCTGGGAAGCCGCCAGAGTTTGCTTCCTCCAAGGCAGGGCTAATAGCTATTCATTAACTTGGTTTTTAGGCTTTTTCCGGAGACAACCTTGCCTCGTTTGGCTTCGTCCTCTTCCTCCCGTCGTCATCTGTTCGTGTTTGGCGCGCCGCTCGGCGATAGTTCAAGGAAGCGGCGGATGGTTCCGTTGACTACCACTGGAAAGGGGGGCGTCAGGGCGGCTCCAGGATGAGTTCCCGAGAGTCGCGTACGCTCCCCAAAGCTACTTTCCTAATACCCGGAGAGTTCCCTCTTTCTTTGTGGAGGATCCATTCTTTCAGCCGAATGATGACACATTGCCTTTTCGTAAATGAAGAGCAGAGAAAAAGAAACCGTGACGAGGATATCCTCTCTCCCCCTCTCCCCCTCTCTCTCTATCCTCTCTCCCTCTCTCCCCCTCTTTCTCTCTATCCTCTCTCCCTCTCCCTTTCTCTCTCTCTATCTTCTCTCCCTCTCTCTCTATCCTCTCTCTCTCTCTCTCTCCCCCTATCTATCCCTACCTATATTGCTATCTCTCTGTCTATCCTCTCTCCCTCTCTCTCCCTATCTATATTGCTATCTCTCTGTCCATCCTCTCTCCCTCTCTCTCCCAATCTATATTGCTATCTCTCTGACTATCCTCTCTCCCTCTCTCTCCCAACCTATATTGCTATCTCTCTGACTATCCTCCTTCCCTTTCTCTCCCTATCTATATTGCTATCTCTCTGTCCATCCTCTCTCCCTCTCTCTCCCTATCTATATTGCTATCACTCTGTCTATCCTCTTTAAAAATTTTGTGTAGTCTACTTCCCCCGAGTGATGAATCTTTTTTTGAAAAGAATAGTTTTCAATTCGGAAGGGATTTACTTGTCGATACACTCTCTCTCCCTATCTATATTGCTATCTCTCTTTATCTATCTATCTCTCCCTCTCTATCCCTACCTGTCTTGTTATCTCTCTTTATCTATCTCTCTCTCTCCCACTCTCTCTACCTATGTTGCTATCTCTCTCTCTCTCTCTCCCACGCTCTCCACTTATATTGCTCTCGCTATATCTATCTCTCTCCCTCTCCCTCTCCCTCTCCACATCTATCTATCTATCTCTCGTTTCTTTTTCTCTCGCTCTTGATCTCTCTGTCGCTCAGTCTATTTCTCTCGTTCTTCCTCTCTCTCTCCATCTATTTTTCTCGCTCTTGCTCTCTCCCTCTCTATTTGTCTCGCTCTCCCTCTCTTCCAATCTCTCAACATGCCGACCCATCTATCTATCTATCTCGTTCTCTCTGTCTTTATCTCCCTCTCTCTATCTATCTATTCGTCTCGCTCTTCCTCTCTTTCAATCTTCCTACTACCTATCTACCTACCTACCCACCTACCTATCTATTTATCCATCTCCCTCTCTCTCTCTCTCTAGCTCTCTTTATCTCTCCATTTTTCTACGTAGATATACGTGGCGCACTATATCACATTGGACATTATTTCAATCTCAAGGGGGCGCCACTATTCATTCCCTATTTGGACGCTTCAGTAGCATCAAAGTGCGAACAGTCGTGTTGCGGACGCAAAAGACGAAAACGATAGAATATATCGATACAAGGAACGCGACCACATCGCCTCCCCCTTCGACCTCGCGAGACGTTTCCTTGAACCAGCGAAAAAGACGCTTCCTTTTCTCTCTCTATCAGCCGTCAAAAGGGCTAGACTTTTATAGAAGACGGCGCCGCCCCGACTTGCTCTTGTCAAGCGCTTCACTATCATCGACTGTCGCCGTCAAAGTTATCATATTCACCCTCTTCTACCCTCTTCTGAGCATTTACAGAGCACCTAGCTCTTGTTTTTTCTGATGGCCTCACACTCCATCTTCCTCCCCTATCGCTATGAACACACCCGCGAAGCATCCCACTTCTCATCTCCATCTTCATCAACAGAAATGGCGGGGGAGAGGATCGACGCCGCTCTTGAAGAACCTCCAACAGTTCTCCTGCCAACGCCGGACATCGGCGCCGCGGACGCCCTCTTCATCCCCGAGCTCGACCAAGGAAACCCAAGCGGCGCTCCGCCGCTGCCTTCTTCATCAGATACTTGTCCTCCGAGCAGCGAAGCGGCCTGGATCGACGCCATGATCCGCGACATGATCAATAGCTCCTCTTCGGAAGTTTCAATCCCCCAGCTCATCGAGAATGTCAGGGAAATCGTTCTTCCCTGCAACCCTAACCTCGCTGCGGTTCTCGAGTTTCGTCTACGCTCCTTATCCAGCTCCCAGCACAGAACAGCGCTTGACTGGGAGGCCAACCGGAGCATGTTAAGGGGGAGGGACGAGGACGGGCTTCACCTGCTGACCCTTCTTCTCCAGTGCGCCGAGTACGTCTCCGCGGACAAGCTCGAAGAGGC
Organism: Wolffia australiana; assembly: GCF_029677425.1. NCBI lineage: Eukaryota > Viridiplantae > Streptophyta > Magnoliopsida > Alismatales > Araceae > Wolffia > Wolffia australiana. The sequence goes on along the minus strand of NC_135835.1, from coordinate 14,745,154 downwards.
CAACACGACACTGCTCGAGATTTCAGAGCTGTCGACGCCGTTCGGGACTTCAGTGCAGCGGATCGCCGCTTACTTCGCCGAGGCCATGTCCGCGCGCGTGGTCAGCGCATGTCTTGGGATCTTCGCGGCGCTGCCGCCCCCGCCGCTGCACCGGCAGCGGCTCGCCGCCGCGTACCAGGTCTTCAACGGGATCAGCCCCTTCGTCAAGTTCTCGCATTTCACGGCGAACCAGGCGATCCAGGAAGCGTTCGAGAGAGAGGAGAGAGTTCACCTCGTGGACTTGGACATCATGCAAGGCCTGCAATGGCCTGGGCTCTTTCACATCCTCGCGTCTCGGCCGGGCGGGCCGCCGCACGTCCGGCTCACTGGTCTTGGCGCGTCGATGGACGCTCTGGAAGCGACGGGGAAGAGGCTGACGGACTTCGCGGAGACGCTCGGCCTGCCCTTCGAGTTCTTCTCCGTGGCGGAGAAAGCCGGGAACTTAGACCCGGAGCGCCTGCGAATCAGCAAGAGGGAGGCCGTCGCCGTGAACTGGCTTCACCACTCCCTCTACGACGTCACGGGCTCAGACGCCAACACTCTCTGGCTCCTTCAGAGGTATTCTCTTCTCTTCTCAGATGTCCCCTCGCACAAACCTTCGGAAAAATCGTCGCTTTCAGCTGGAAAAGGAGGCTACTCTCGCGGGTGATTAGACAGTTCTTGGCTGTTTTGGAGAACTTAGGATTGGGGGGGGGATTTCTTTGTCTGCGACAGGTTGGCGCCGAAGGTAGTGACAATGGTGGAGCAGGACCTTAGCCATGTGGGCATGTTCCTGGCTCGGTTCGTTGAAGCGATCCACTACTACTCGGCTCTGTTTGACTCGCTGGGGGCGACCTACGCGGAGGACTCGTACGAGAGGCACGTCGTGGAGCAGCAGCTGCTCGCTAGGGAGATTCGCAACGTGCTGGCGGTGGGCGGCGCGGCCCGGACCGGCGAGCTGAAGTTCCAGAGCTGGCGCGAGAGGCTGAGCCAGTCTGGGTTTCGGGCCGTCTCTCTCGCCGGCGCGGCCGCCCACCAGGCCTCTCTCTTGCTCAGTATGTTCCCTTCCGACGGGTACACTCTTCTGGAGGAGAACGGGGCGCTCAGGCTGGGGTGGAAGGATCTCTGCCTCCTCACTGCCTCAGCGTGGCGGCCCATCAACAGTTAGACGGTCGCCGACTATCGTTGCGGAGGAGCCTGCACCTCGTTCTGTGGGTTTTGGAACATGCAGGGGAGTGAGCCTGAGAGGTATTTTTGATACTTGATTCAAGCAGAATAATGTACATTTGACACCCCAACCAATCTGTTTTTCTATGATTAATCACTGCGTACGATAGCAACGTATGTGACTTGACGAATTTGATGAGAAGAAAGTCGCATCTGCTTTTATTTGAGTTGGAGTTCTTTGATACACCTTGGATCGACATGTTTTTTAAATAATCAAACAGATTAAATAATCATCCTGATGAAGATTAAGGACTTTTTGAGGATCTTTCCGGAGAGAGTCAAGTAAAATACTCCATCTGTTGAATTCAATAACGAAATTTATGAGGAGAGGTTGGCTTTGTGGATTATGGGTCAGATGTTCCATCATTTGAATTCAACAACTAAAGTGATGAGGAGATGAAAAAGAAAGGGTCCGAGGAATGCTTTGGAGGTAAGGACTATGAGTTTTGCGTTTGACTGAGGGAGGAAAGGGACTATAGTATTGGAGAATTCAAATCAGATTTACGTATTCCTGTTATTCTCTATAGCTTAATTAATGCAGATCACGATCCAACATTATCATGCAAATATATTGATATCCCTTTAGAGCATAATTATGTGGTGTAATATTTATGGTCCATATGACTGTTAAATATCATTGGTGGTATGACTCTCCATTGAAGATGAATAAATGGCGACAAATTGGTATATTGGATCAAGTCCACTCATTTTGGCTCTCCTGGGGCTTAAATTCATTTTGGTTCCAGCTTTGGGTTTGGAGGGAGGGTTTTTCTACTATGACCTAACAGCTCCTGCTAACGAAATTTAAAAAGTCTTATCTTGGATGCATAAACAAGTTTACCAAAGTGATTTTATGGTCAAGATTGGATTGTCAATCGTTGGTATTTGGTGATTACATGAAGTCACTCGACTGAGGTATTGCATGTATCGGAGAAATATTTTTCGAATGCTTTTTTCAATGCATTAGATAATAAAGAGGATGAATGATTGGGTTTCATAGTAAACCATGCCCTAAGTAATTTTAGAAGGGTCGCACAAATGAGGGATCATACTGACATAGAAACTAAAAACAAAAAGGTTCTCTGAAAGGATTAATGAACCCCTTGTACTTTTTGCCTTCACTTATAATACCTATGGAGACTAATTAGAGAGAGAAAGTTATGTCCTGAGTCTAAAGAATTTGAGAGAGAAGGTTAACCCTTGCACTTAAGGAAGGAGATATGTTCTCTCCTAAGTCCAAAGAATATGAACAAGAAGATTGTCTATGGAGAGAGGTTATTTAATATTTATTAGAAATTCAATATAACTACACATTAGGAAACTAGAAACAAGTTTAAAGTGAGAAACATATATATTATTCTGACATATAAATTTCAGGAATTTTGTAAATTAAAAAATGGATAAAATTTAAAATCTACCTTCAGTGGTGCTGTCGAGTTTCTGGGCAGTATTCACATGAGCAAGCTGTATTAGGTAGAAAACATGGGTCAACGAGCATGTGTCGAGCTCTAGATCATGATATCATGATATCATTGAATAGTAAATATTTTCATTTGAAGCATAGGAGAGATAAGCATCAAATATATTGATAAAACAACATTAATCCCAATCCTATGATTAATATGGCTGGTCCTACAGCCATTGCTATTGAGACACTTACAGATAGAGAGTGGGTGCTCTTAGGTGAATCATCAACTGAATTAATATGTATGAATCCATGATTGATATTATACCTAGCTAATGTCATGTTGATTAATGCCATATTTGTGAAAATGGTCCTTTTAACTGAGACACCACAGACACCTTTTGGATGGATTTTGACTTTTAACTAATTATGGGCATCTAACTTTGAAATTCAAATCAGTCTTAGCTCAAATGCTACAAGAAGTCCACAACTTTAATTGTCTGATCATTGTCTTCTTTTAGTCAATCGCCTTTTATGCTGAAGTTGGAATTTCCCTTGCCATGATACAAGAAGAAAATGTGGTTCCAATAAAAAAACCATTTTTTAATTTTATTATTTTGTGGTTGCAACGGGCTGGGAAAACCAATAAAGAAGACATGGAAGTTTTTATTCTACATAAAATGAGGAATTGTTGCACTTTTTATCCTGCACCTTTGCAACAATTGAAAGTATGTCACAAAATATAGAACGAGGACAAAAAAATAGTGGGAAGAAAAAATTGAAAGTATGTGCCACTGATTAAAATAAAATTAACATAAAATTATCTTATGGTGGTGAAAAATAAAGAAAGAAAAATAAAGTAAAAAAGAAAATGAACAAAGAAAAAAGTGATAAAAATTTCCAAAAATTGGAAATAATGAAATCATATCATAAAGGTGATATCACACTAGGGAGGAAAATAAGAATAGGGGATGTGGCATATCAGAATTTATAAGAGGAATGGGAAAATAAGGATTCCTAAAAGGGAATGGAGATATGGTTGACGGATGTAGGGTGTGATGGATGAAGCCAATCACACTTCCATGTTATATTTTAAGTTAATTGAAATAAATATTTATTAATAATTACACATATGTTTGTGAATTCATGTAATTACCTAGTGAATTATGATGAAATCACAATACAATGATCTCTGGTCCTTAAACATGTATTCTAGATAATCTTTTGCAAAGGATTCACAAGAAGGACAACTATCCCCTAGCAATAACATTATCAAATCATACTTATACAATAAGTATGGCTGATATTTTGACCCTTAGTCTAGAGATGCTAAAGATAGATGGTGGGTCATTTATAGAGAGAGTTACTGAGTTGATCCATATGAACTGCTGAATGGTATTACACCTAAACATGTATCAGGTAGATTCATGTCATGAAAATATTAGTGGTTTGATGACATAATATACATAGGAGATCTTGTGCATGGATGTTTTGATTAATGTGTACGAGTGTCAAGTCATGAGATTCAAATGTATCTTAGCTTAGGTATAGTAAGAAGTGCACAAATGAGATCAAGTGGTCAAGATTTGTATAGGAGGGCATTAACTCAAGGAAGAAGATGCATTAAACCCATGCGTAGGGTATTGGAGATACTCAAGAAGTCATTCTCCAATGATCCCCATTATCCAGAAGTACTATCTGAATGACAGATTTGGCATAATGGTAAAATATATCCTAAGTCCTTCAGGAGTCTCACATGGACAAATGATTATATATACGATAACCAATGATGATAAAGGTTCCATGAAAAATAAATCTCTTATCACATACTCATGGCGGACAATCCCATCGTGACCATCCAATCATCCTTGTGAACTTATTTCTATATGTGAGAAATTATTAATTCAAATCTTACAACTTGAGATTTATAAGACATAGTCAATGCGTAGCTACTCCTGTACATGATGTATTTGGCATAGTAGGTCTTAGGGCCATTGTAAGACAGTGATATGAATCAAACTGGTTGATATTTAGGTGTAATACCATCCAGGGATCCATACATATTAACTCAGTGGTCATTTTTCATAAATAGCATCCACACTCTTCCCTTAGTGTCTCTCTCCACTAATCGCCACATGATCAGCCATACTTATCATATAAGTAGGATTACACAGTATTACTATGTTCAAATATTTTGACATCCACGTTGAATATATTTTTGAATGATAATATTTAAATTATATGTTGAAATACTAATGATCACTATATTACAATATAATTCACTTATTCATTGCATATATTTATGGACATCTTTAAAAAATATCACACAAGAATAATATTTAATAAGAGTTTACTTTATTAAATTTAATTGTGACATAAAAGTGTAATTGGTTACCATAGACACATAATATATATGAAATTATTCTCGAATAACTCTCAACATTAATAGTATCCACAAATTCTCTAATTACCCAACATAACCAATCAATTTAGTAGTTATCTTCATTATAATACACAAAACTTAAATTCTTATGTTTTAATAATATCCATCTTTCACATTACTTAAATATGATAAACTGAATACATTTTATTAGTTCTTTGCTACCCCCTTTAATATACAACTCCCCTTAACTTTATGAGTCCCTTATCAATTTTTACCCTTTTACATATAAATCAAAATATGTATAAAAAATTTAGTTATTTTGGCTAAGTCCAAGTGTCATGGCCACAATTCAAAATATTTTTTTTCTATGGAAATATATGTGGCCAGCAGGCATGCTCTACATTCCACATCTTGTTCAAGTGATATAATTCAAATGTGGTGCCTATAATAAACCCTGTGAATACATCTTATGTTTAACTTAATTAGGATACATAGTATAAAGATCATTGGCATGAAACATGAGCTCTAAATATTTTGATGCAAATAATACTTGAGAATGACATAAAAAACTCAGATAGAATAACATGTCTAATGCCACCCATATGTTATGTGATAACACAATAAATAAATGATTATATTTATAAATTTTTATAATTTTTCAGTTTAATCTTGAGTTTATCTTGCTATTATTTTGATTAATTTTATTCATGAACTACTTATGCATTTTAGTTTGTAAAAATTATGGATACTTTGAACTAACCCTACTTGATATATTTGAAGTCAAGAAGTTTAATATCTGATGAATACTGTATAGATCCATGGGGGCAGAAATAGAGGAATAAGAAAGATAATTATTAATGAGCCCAAGCATTTCTATGAGCTAGTTTATTGTCCAAATGGGCCTAAAATGGTAAACGTGATGTTGGAATTTCAAAGGAAAATTCTGAAGAGAAATAAGTCCTGACATGACATGCACATTTAGCCCTCAAATAGTTCTTAAAATAGGGAATCTGAAACTTGGAACACGAAGTTTTCAATTAAACAAGAGGCCAACATAGCAAGGAAAGATAAAAGGAAATCACAAAGGGTACGTTACTAATTATCTTAAATGTATAAATTCTCTCTTTCCAACTCTTTTACCTCATTCTAAACATGGCACAGAAATTATCTAGACAAAAGGGAAATGCATTCTCCAGGATCCAGAATGTTTAACCTGCTTAATATATTTTTTAATTTGTCATTAAATATCCTCTCTTGTTCGCTTTGAAAAGCCTGATCCTGGTGGAATATAAGGATCCAGACTTAAGGGGAAGCATTAAGGGCTTGACAGATGTGAACTAAGATTTAAATTTTTCCACTACTTCATATCCATTTTACCCCTTCTTCCAACCAATTTCTTTCTCTAAACACTTATTTTCTTCTCTCTCTATATATATAATGTTATCTTTATCTTTCTAAGAATTTATTAAACCATATAGTTTATTACCCTAAAATTTTATGAAAAACACAAGAATTTTGAGCTTAAAAAGACATCCCCACCATCACATTCCTTAGTTTCAAATTCTCTATCTATGGCTTAATTTCTATCACTCTATGTCTCTAAAATCCATCTATCTCTTTATCTGGGGCCCATCTACATATGTTGTTATCTCTCTAAAAAATCCCAAAATTCTTCCTTCATGTACACCTTCAAAACAAGGGTTTTGTCCGGCCCCACTGCCCACACCTGCGTGGGTAGCATGCGTAGCAAGGTTGCATTTTCCTTAGGAACAGAATAAATGAACAAAGAAGTAAAATTATATAGATTTCCTCACATTTAAGATGAAAAACATTTTAAAAGATAAATAAATCCCATAAAATCCAAAAAAATCTCCCTCTATATATACACACACGTATTACTTATGAGCTCATTCATTTTTTGCACAAGCATTAAGAAATTTCTGAAATTATATTACTTCCTCCCTGTGGATTGACCCCTTCTTTATCATGTATTAAGTATGCAGTGTTAATGTGTAAAATTGATAGAAATATTGTTGGGTAAGTGTGGATTCAAACAATGACATAACTATTCAAATTTGGACTAATCAGTATATCACATTCGCTAGCCATTGGTGTGGACACACTAAAGAAAAGTAGTGGGTGTGCTCTTGGGAAATTTGTCACTGTATTGATCCATATGAATCTGTGAATTGTATTATTCTTCACTGTCATTTAGTTCGATTCATGTCATGGTGTGATATTATTAGTCCTCAAACTTGGGAAACAATAGAAACCTTGTTGATGGATGGTTACATTTTGACAGTGGATATATGAATTCCAGCGGGATTCCAAAATATCTTAGATTTGAAAAAAAAATCCAAAAAGGTGTTTGTGTGGTAAGGAGGAGGTAGTATACCTGCTCTATATGAGAAGGCTGCTCAAGGAAGATGAGGCAATGAAGATCTTGGTTAACACAGTGAAGATATCAGAGAAATACTTCTCCAATTATTTCACAATGAATCAATACAAACTTAGATGATAAGTTAGGGTTTGATAATTCATCACACTCTAAGTCAACCTAGTACTGTCCTATATATGGGCATTCAACACACATGGTGGCTGAACATTCCATTAAAGAGTTTATAAGATCATTTGTACCTTCTTGAGTAGAATGCGTATCTTGGGACCCCATGAACATGACCTACTGATTGGGTTAAATCTAAACGTTAGATATAGCAACTTACATTTTAGTGGGTTATTGTAGTGATTACCTAGACAAGTACATAAACATAGATATTTATTGAGAAATTATTTATTGAAAATTGGAAAATATACTTAAGGAAATATGTTTGTTTGTGTAAATTGGTCATTAAGTATAAATAGGAGAATTTCACACAAAAAAATCACCCATGAAATACTAACTTGGGTGTCAATCCTTCTCCCTCTTTATGAGTGGACTCCTTCCCATCTCATTACACATAAGAGGAAATTCTTCCTAGATCAACTGTGACATCTATGGAGAATAAGACAAGGAGAATCAAACTGCGTTAACCAATCTGCACGTGTCCGGCCTCTAGTGTCAATCTGCTCTAGTGGCATCCATAGAAATGTCTATGGATGCCACTAGAGGACGGACACACGCAGATTGTGATGACTCATTTGATGAACAAAAAAACAAACCTGATCTGATTTGATGAAAATTGGAAAATATGATTTCCTAATTATGTGGCATAGTTTCATTTAATAAATGAATATCTAAGATCTTTTATACTCCATATGTACTAAGAAATTGGTTTTACATGTTAAAATTCAATTTACAAGTTCCGAAATTGATTTTGATTAATTAAGTTATTAAATATTTTTTCTTCAAATTTATGTATTTTCAAGAATTTTATAAAGATTTATTCATCAGTAAACTATCAGAGAAGTAATCTCTAGTTTTAATAAATGCATTTCAAATATTTTACAGTGCTTAATTACTGCTGGGCAGATGTTGATGTCTGTTGCCCATTTCTTGGCCAATAATTTCATCCAGAAATCTTTAAGTAAAGGAAAAATTGTAGCATTATGACTTGTGATGCAATGACCACTTAATCATTGGTTAGTTTCTGTTGGAATAAAAGCCACAAACCAATATAAAATATGGGTCAATCTTTTGTAACAAATACTGGCCATTGTTTTGATCTTACGCTTAATTGTCTAAATAAAAAAAGGTCCTTTGTGAAATTAATGCAACTCACACTCATGCTTTGGTGGACCAACACAAATATCTTTCTCATCTATCATATTAAATCCAATACGAGTATTGATGTGGATTGAAAATTTGAAACACTAAGTGGTGTTATTCCATTGGCACAAACAGTGCAACTTTATATCGCTGAAATAAGATCTCTAATCCATTATTTTCACTTGAACTGTCTCTGCTCATTTTTAATGGGTAGTATATGTAGCCTTTCTTGATTTGCGTAATAGCAACCTCTTTGCACTGAAGCAATAATGCTTAAAATTTTTATAATCCATGTAGTTCTGAGGCACCCATGATAGGTGGGTGATTCATAACATGATCACAGTGAACCACGTCTCAGCTCTGGATCCAGTTGGTGATGCATAAAAGAGAGATAAAATTCAAACGGCTGAGATTAATTCAATTAAATATCACAATATCTAGAGCTCCAGTTGTCTAGCGGCGCTCAAATTTTGAGAGTAGTCTCTTATTTTAACCTTCTATCCATCCTTATGGTTAAATTTTGTTCATTAAATCCAGAAACACAGAAAAAAAGAAAACAAACTCACCATCCCCTAATTAGCAAGGCAGGACACAACTGCTTTTAAGTATATATTTCTTGCTTCTAGGATAGAAAGTTTAAGTTTCTTCTTAGTCGTTTGAATTCATCTTGAACATTTCCATAATGCCAAGACATGGGTGGCATCTACATGGCCTTGGTGGATATTATGAATTAGGAGCTTTGGATTTAATTTATAATCAGGATATAAAGCATGAACATGTCTCCAATGTATTTCATCTTCATCAGTATCATAGATTTATAGATCCATTTCAAATTGTCCTAAAAAATAAAATTTAGCCAATTTTCTTTTTTTTTCTATTTCTAGAATAACTCCCTTATTTAATTTCTCTAGATTTGGAATATTATTTTTCCGCGTTGACTTTCCGTATCTAGCATTTCTCCTATAGAATTTCCCATTCTATTTTTCATGTTTAAAATTTTGAATGGATCCCAGTTAAATATCAAATTCCCTCTATATTTGGAATTTTAGTATTTCATAATTCATTTCCCAATCTAGCATATCTCATTAAAATTTAATAGTTTTTTTTTTTTTAATTTTGACCATATCCCATTCAAAATTTGATAATATGAAGCCCTCAATCCATGTCGTTAAAGTTGTATTCTTATATTTGTCAAGGATGAATACTTCAAACAATTACATCAACCTGGTTGAGCAAGCATGATTCTGGAGAACCTTGTCCTGCAGGATAGCTGCTTATAAAGCATGTCCAAAATGAGTTGAAGGGAGAGAGGAATATAATTTTTATACATGGGAATGATTACTAAAATGAAAATTTATCATTTCCCAATATCTCCTAATGCCACTAATTCATATTATTTAGTTGATATGGAGCTTCATGATTTGAATATCATGGTCCCCTTGAGGATTTAGTGGAAGGATTCATGATTTGTTCTATGTCCCCCTAATTGCTCCAACACAGACCAATCGGTTGAAAAATCACTTTGATTGATTCACCACATTGATAATCATACCATTTAATTCTTGACATTTTCTGTAAAAATGGAACTTCAACAATAATAAACATTCTTGGCATAGACGCCAAATATGTATAGTCAAAAGACCTAAAATATACATAAAATGATATTCAAATAGTCAGAATTTGGATTTTTAAACCATTTGAAATACATAGAATTATGGAAATATTTATCATGTTATTACTCATACCATTCACATCTTGAGGCCTACACATATATTCCAAGAGCTCTATAAAAAACCTATCTTGAAAATACACCTACATCAAATACAAATTCAAATGATTGATATTATGAACCATTAGGATTTTTTAGTGTTCCGTATATGAGTAAGGGATGATGTCAATAAAGAGTTGGCGAAGGTCATCTTTCAGGGGAAATTGCCTGATCTTGGAAGCAGAGATCAATCCAATATATTTTTTGCATCTTTACTGTCATTGTCTTCTCAACAACTTTTTATTTAGATCGATACATTTAAAATTGAAATAATCTCAACCACATCACCTATCTACATTAATAATCAATCAGAGGTGACCTAAATCATCCATAATTTATCACCTTTATACATTATCATTCCAATCCATCCATTTAGGCAACTCCTTGTTGGTCCAACATATATACCTTTTATATGTCTTACTGTACTTATTAACCTTTTATAATGTCCACATTTTGTTTTTATTCACATCTTAGAAAATTTTAATTATGACTTTCTCACTTTTACATTTGTTACAATCTCTCTCTATATAATATCTTAGAAAATACCCGACCCCTTCCTTACCACTATTTAGAAGATATAAATTTCCAATTCTCCATGTGGACATTACCCTCCAATTTATCTGGTTATTCATAACTCCAAATTTAAGGGATCTAATCTCATTTTCTCACTTTTACATTTCTTAAAACTCTCTTTACAATATCTTAGAAAATACCCGACCCCCTTCCTTACCACTATTTAGAAGATATAAATTTCCAATTCTCCATGTGGACATTACCCTCCTTCAACGTATCTAGTTATTCATACGTCCAAATTTAAAGGATTTAATGCCATTTTTTAAATTCAGACTTAAACAACAATATTTATGAAACTTTTATTAAATACTCTATCATTAATATAGGGCCAGTAAGGGGTCAATCCCCAGAGAGGCAGATATACAATTTTAGAATTTTTCTTAAGCTCGAAGAGAAGGAAGTGAGTTTAAAAATGAGAGAAATAAATTCTGGGATTTTACTTGATTTTTATTAATTTATACAATTTTCTAACATTTAAACTGAAGCAGAAATAAAATAAAAAACACTAAAAAATATTTAATTCTAATTTTTTCTAGTTTTAATTAACACTAGAAATTGAAAACTAATATTTTTAAAATTTTGTAGAATTAAATTCACAATTAAAAATGCTAGAAATAATAAAAATGCGATTTATAGATTTATTAAAAAATTTTAATGTTGAAATCACTATAAATTGATCATATTAATTTTAGGGAATCTTCCTGATTTATTTGCAATTTTTAAAAGCAGAAAATAATTTTCCTAATTTTTCTAAATTTTTTTATTTTTTGCAATTTTTAGGTACCAAAAATTAATATTTTATCTTTTTCCTTGATTGCCGCCGGCGGCGGTGGCGGAGGGTGGTGGCGCTAGTGGGGCCTTTCACATTTGGGCCTTTGGGTTGCACCCAAATTGGCTCTGCGTAGGCCGGCCTGATCAGTCAGCCCACTTAAAGTCGACCCAAATCAGTAAGAATTTAGCCAATTTTGGCCAAGTCCTGACAGAGGGTACCCTCTTGCCCAGCAGTCGCGCCGACAAGCGTGCGAGCGGAGAGTGCTCTCGCTACCACTGGCACTGCCGTGTAGTGCGCACAACCGCACAACAGTGTCGGTGAAGGAAAAAAACAGATTTTGAAGGTTTAAAAACTATTCTTTAAGGTGACTTTTTAAAGATTTGAATTGGAAAATGATGGAGAATATAGAGAGAGATAGTAGAGTTGGCCGTGCGGTGTGGGGCGAAAATTTGCACCGAGTGTGCGAATTTTTGCACGCACCAAATGGCATGTGCGGTGTGCAGTGCGCTTTTGCGCAGAAAAGCGCACCGCACAACGCACCAAAACACATATGTTTTTTTTAAGCCGACGTGGAAAATAAAATTATTAGATGTTTCATACTTAATATAAGTGGTAAAATTACTATGTTTAACTCATAATATAATTGCTAAAATTACTATGATTAATCCATAAAATTGGAATCATCATTTTTTAGGAAAAATTATTTAAATTGTAGTATTTTATTAATAAATAAATTGTTTAAAACTCATTTTAAAATTTTGAAAGAATAAATATCAAACATGATGAACTTAGCTCCTCCTTCTCCTTTTAAAATTTTAAGTGGTAAAATTCTCCTTCTCCTTCTCCTCCTCCTCCTCCTCCTTCTCCTTCTCCTTCTCCCTCTCCTTCTCCCTCTCCTTCTCCTTCTGCGTCTTCTTCTCCTTCTCTCCTTCTCTTTCTCCTTCTCCTTCCTTCCTTCTCCGTCTCTTTCTCATTATCCTTCCTTCCTTCTCCTCCTCCTTATTCTCCTCCACCACCTCCTCGTCCTCCTCCTCGTCCTTGTCCTCGTCCTCCTCCTCATCCTCCTCCTCCTCCTGCTCCTGCTTCTTCTTCTTCTTCTTCTTCTTCTTCTTCTTCTGTTTCATTTCTAAGGCAAAGAATAATGTAAATTTAACAGTTTAATTCACGACAGCGGTTGTCAAGCTTCTTACAAAATTCCTGTCAAAATATTTTTTGCAAATCCAAAAACATCCACAGTTAAGCGAAGGGCCAAAATCAGGATTGTGTTTTTGATAAGAGGCTTGAGAAAAGATGACATTCAAAGCATTCTATCACTGCAGCAATGGCACCTCCTCACTCCGCTGCATTGCCCATCTGTAATATATCATCATAAAGACATAATGTAATTTTTAACATGGCCATGACCGCTGCGTTTTCAACGAATGAAAGGAGACCAATGACATAAATATGAAAAGTTGTTTGTGATTGAGATAAAGATGTAAAGAGACCTTAAAGTGATGAAGATGAAAATATGGTTACCAAATAGATCAAGTGATGAAGATGGAGAGTTGGAAAACCAGAGTACGGTTACACAAGGAGCTGTAGAGAGATGTATAACTAAAGAGATGAAGAGATGCAAATGAAGAGGGAGAGAGCGATAAGACAATGAAAACATCAGAGTATGGATACATATAAAGCTGTAGAGAGAAAGATAACAAAATAGATAAGGCAATGAAGATGAAGAGGTGGTTACCAAATAGATTAGAGAATCATGCTCCTCCCTTCAAAATGTTTTTGCCTCATTTCAAATCTAGAAGGGTTCAACACTGTGAGAGAAGCCACAATTCATCATAAGAGGTAGACCAATGATAAATAGCTAATATGATTCATATTATATGAGATTAGCTGCTTAAAAAGAGTTTACCCAACTAAAAGGATATAATAAATTAGCAAGCAGTGAAGCATACCATGGGATCCTCATCACTGTCTTCATCTAATTGCTTTACGTCGGTGTCTTCACCCTCTTCTGCTCGCCACCAAAACTTTAGTGTCATCAATAATTCAACGCTCTCAGCCGTCAACCTTGAACATTTGTAGTTGATGACTGTACGATCAGCAGAGAAGAATCTTTCTGATGGAGCACTCGTTACGCAGACCGATAGGAATACCTTCGCAATCGTTGCCAGCCTTGGATATGAATGTTCACCTCTTACTTCCACCAATGCAATGGTTCAGTCCCCTTGAGAGGAGGCGAGCTCATGTACACATCTAGCTCGTGTCCTGGGGTAATGGTTGGCGTTTGCTCACTACTCAATAACAACTCGTCCAGTGCTTCATTGAAGAATGTTGTAGATGTCCATTCCGGTCGAAGCAGGCCGAGGAATCTGAACGAATGATGTTGCTATCGTCGGTGATATTTGGGGACTCTAGTAAGTGTTGCACATACACGATTGTTTCATCCCGTTGGTCGCGGTCTAGTAAATGTAACTACATGGAGGGATCAACGAGGGCAGCAACGATGAAGGCTGTGTTGTGAGTGAGGACTGATGAATATCTACTCATCTTACCCTTCATCGCCTTGCAAGCCTTGTACATTGATGTCCGTTGCTCAGTGGACATAACACTGTTCACTCGCAAAATATTTCCCTCTCTAATTCCTAACATTACACCATTGAGATGTCTCATCACTGCTTTGATAATAACAATTGCTTCACTTGTTGTGGGTTCTTTTGAACGACATGCTACTGTAACAGCCAACTGAAGGGGTTGCAATATACCCGCAAAATCTTTGACAATTGCCCATTCCTCGTCACATAAAACTTGTTTCCGTAACACTTCTTCTCGACAGCAGCCACTAACATGGCATACGTAGAATTCCATCTCGTTGGACAGTCCAATGAAATTTTTCTATGATCAGGCAGACCAAACTGCTTACATAATGCTACATAGCATTGTTGACTCTGAGTTGAACCGCGTATTCTTGCTACTATCTCGCGAAGTCAGTTTATGACATTGCCCAAATTAGACGCATAGAACGTAGGAAGTATGCTTCCTTGCTCAACATCGTGCATACCGGCCATATCATCCTCTTCTATAATCAATGACTCTGATGGCACATCTGACATGCATAGTGAGCTCATCCCAGCCTGGAAAACAAGGTTCAACACATGCGCTACGCAAAGCATGTGGCATCTTACACTAAAATGAGGGCTTTCTAACTTCAAACGCTCCTCTAGAATAGTTATCATCTTTCTGTTGTTCAACGCGTAGTACATAGTAATTGCACACACCTGCGTATCTTGGATTCATCAATGTATTAAAACACATAAAGAAAATACAAAAAGTTTTTATGCCGTAACCCATACCTTTTTCCTCAAATCAAATTCCTCCAATACTTCAAGAACGCGTGCACTCATATTTTCACCAGAGTGGGAGCCACTCAATTGGCGTATTCCTAGAACATGCTCGCATAATGTCCACTCGGAGTCTACCCAATGCACTGTGACACCGAGGAAAGCGATGTTGTTCTCGGATGTCCACGCGTCAAGTGTCAGCGACACTCGAGCAACCGCTGCTAAATTTTTCTGAACAAATCTCTTCATATCTTGGTATAGTGCGAAGGCTTTTGCCTTCACAGCCCTCACGGATGGGAGTAGTATTTATTCTTGCGCAATATAACGAAAAAGCCGTATGAAATATTTCTTCTTAATAATGGTACATAGTGAGTCATACAAACATATGAACCGCACTAGTTCTTCTTTGGTCTTCTTTATCATACGTCCAGTGTAAAAATGTTTCTTCGTGTCTCCAGCAGCAAACATCTCTACAACAGATCGCTCTTGTACTGGTTGACCTGTCTTTCCTTTCAAAGGCTGGAATAATTTGCGATGGAACCTTTCCAGGTGCTGCCACAAAGGGGTACTACAGTGATACCTGTTGTAGTCTACAATAGTGCCACACAAGGTGCATTTAAACTGTTTCTCACCTATGTCAGCGAAGAACCTTACTGCATCACATGAATTAAGGTGAGGTTTTTTTATTCTCGTGGTTGGGCTATTGCGAGCGTCTTCTTCTGCAGACATTTCTGTAGTGGTCTGCAGCTGGGGGGGCGTACCATCTTCCATCATAGAGTTTCATTTATGATCATGTAATGATCCCATAGAACATGTACTGATCATTTGAAAACTCATTTCAAAACAAAGAAAGAAAACTAGTAAAGCATGAAAGAGGATCAAAGTAGATAAAGATTTCACTTCAAGTAGAAGAGGAACAAGAGGACTAAGATGAATAAGAATAAGAAGATGAACAGGAATAACCAGAAGAAAAACCACACTAGAAGAAGAAGAATCAGAGGAAGAAGAAGATAACGAAGAAGAAAAAGAAGAATAAGAATAAGAAGGGAAAAAAGAATACGCAGAATAAGAAGAATAAGAAGCAGAGTAAGAAGAAGAAGAAGATGATGAAAAGAAGAAGAAGATTAATAGGAATAAGAAGATCAAGAGGAATAACCAGAAGAAGCAGAAGTAGAACAAAAAGAAAAAGAGGAAGAAGAGGTAGAAGGAGAAGAAAGAAGCAGATAGACAAGGAGAAAAACTAAAAAATTTAGAAGAAGAAGAAGAACCGGAGTAGAAGAAGAAAAACAAGACGAAGAAGAGGAAAAAAAAGAAGAAGAATAAGCAGAAAAGAAGAAGAAGAATAACAGGAAGAAGAATAAGAAGGAGAGGAAGAAGAAGGAGAAAACGAAAAAGAAAAAGAATAATAAGAATAAGAAGGGGACAAAGAGGACGCAGAATAAGAAAAATAAGAAGCAGAGTAAGAAGAAGAAGAAGAAGAAAAAGATGAAAAGAAGAAGAAGATGAATAGGAATAAGAAGAAGAAGAGGAATAACCAGAAGAAATGGAAGAAGAAAAAACAGAAGAAAAAGAGGAAGAAGAGGTACAAGGAGAAGAAGAATAAGCAGATGGAGAAGGAGAAGAATAATAAAATTCAGAAGAAGAAGAAGATCCACAGTAGAAGAAGAGGAAAAACAAGAAGAAGAAGAAGAGGAAAAAGAAGAAGAAGAATAAGAAGAACAGAAGAAGTAGAAGAAGAAGAAGAGGAAGAAGAATAAGAAGGAGAAGAAGAAGAAGGAGAAAACGAAGTAGAAAAAGAAGAATAAGAATAAGAAGGGGAGAAAGAGGATGCAGAATAAGAAGAATAAGAAGCCGAGTAAGAAGAACAAAAACAACAAAAAGATGAAAAGTTGAAGAAGATGAATAGGAATAAGAAGACGAAGAGGAATAACCAGAAGAAGTGGAAGACGAACAAGAAGAAAAAGAGGAAGAAGAGGTAGAAGGAGAAGAAGAAGCAGATAGAGAATGAGACGAATACAAAAATTCAGAAGAACAAGAAGAACCACAGTAGAAGAAGAAGAAAAACAAGAAGAAGAGGTGGAAAAAAAAGAAGAAGAATAAGAAGAAAAGAGCAAGTACAAGAAGAAGAATAAGAGGAAGAAGAATAAGAAGGAGAAGAAGAAGGAGAAAATGAAGAAGTAAAAGAAGAATAAGAATAAGAAGGGGAAAAAGAGGATGCAGAATAAGAAGAATAAGATGCAGAGTAAGAAGAAAAAGAAGAAGAAAAAGATGAAAAGAAGAAGAAGATGAATAGGAATAAGAAGACAAAGAGGAATTACCAGAAGAAATGGAAGAAGAAAAAACAGAAGAAAAAGAGGAAGAAGAGGTAGAAGAAGAAAGAAGAAGAGATGGATGGAGGAGAGAATAAAACATAGTAGAAGAAGAAGAAGAGGAAAAAAAGAAGAAGAATAAAAAGATAGAAGAAGTAGTAGAAGAAGAATAAGGAGAAGAAGAAGAAGAAGGAGAAAACGAAGAAGAAAAAGAAGCATAAGAATAAGAAGGGGATAAAGAGGATGCCGAATAAGAAGAATAAGAAGCAGAGTAAGAAGAGGAAGAACATGTAGAAGGAGAAGAAGAAGAAGAAGCAGATGGAGAAGGAGAAGAATAATAAAATTCAGAAGAAGAAGAAGAACCACACTAGAAGAAGGAGAAAAACAAGAAGAAGAAGAGTAAAAAAAAGAAGAAGAATAAGAAGAACAGAAGAAGTAGACGAAGAAGAAAAAGAATAAGAAGCAGAAGAAGAAGAAGGAGAAAACGAAGCAGAAAAAGAAGAATAAGAATAAGAAGGGAGAAGGAGGATGCAGAATAAGAAGAATAAGAAGCAGAGTAAGAAGAAGAAGAAGAAAAAGATGAAATGAAGAAGAAGATGAATAGGAATAGCCAGAAGAAGTGGAAGAAGAACAAGAAGAAAAAGAGGAAGCAGCGGTAGAAGGAGAAGAAGAAGAAGCAGATACAGAATGAGAAGAATAAAAAAATTCAGAAGATCCACAGTAGAAGAAGAAGAAGAGGAAAAGAAGAAGAAGAATAGAAAGATAGAAGAAGTAGTAGAAGAATAAGAAGAAGAAGAATAAGGAGGAGAAGAAGAAGAAGGAGAAACGAAGAAGAAAAAGAAGAATAAGAATAAGATGGGGAGTAAGAGGATGCCGAATAAGAAGAATAAGAAGCAGAGTAAGAAGAAGAAGAACAGGTAGAAGGAGAAGAGAAGAAGAAGGAGTTGGAGAAGGCGAAGAATAATAAAATTCAGAAGAAGAAGAAGAACCACTGTAGAATATGAAGAAAAACAAGAAGAAGAAAAGGGAAAAAAAAGAAGTATTAGAAAAACAGAAGAAGTAGTAGTAGAAGAAGAAGAATAAGAACGAGAAGAAGAAGAATGAGAAAACGAAGCAGAAAAAGAAGAATAAGAGTATGAAGGGGAGAAAGAGGATGCAGAATAAGAAGAATAAGAAGCAGAGTAAGAAGAAAAAGAAGAAGAAAAAGATGAAAAGAAGAAGAAGATGAATAGGAATAAGAAGACGAAAAGGAATAAACAGAAGAAAAAGAGGAAGAAGAGGAAGAAGGAGGAGAAGAAGAAGCAGATAGAGAATGAGAATAATAAAAAAATTCAGAAGAAGAAGAACCACAGTAGTAGAAGAAGAAAAACAAGAAGAAGAAGTGGAAAAAAGAAGAAGATTAAGAAGAACAGAAGAAGTAAAAGAAGAAGAAGAGGAAGAAGAATAAGAAGGAGAAGAAGAAGGAGAAAAACGAAGCAGAAAAAGTAGAATAAGAATAAGATGGGGAGAAAGAGGATGCAGAAATAAGAAGAATAAGAAGCAGAGTAAGAAGAAGAAGAAGAAGAAAAAGATGAAAAGAAGAAAAAGATGAATAGGAATAAAAAGACGAAGAAAAATAACCAGAAGAAGTGGACGAAGAACAAGAAGAAAAAGAGGAAGAAGAGGTAGAAGGAGAAGAAGAAGAAGCAGATAGAGAATGAGAAGAATAAAAAAATTCAGAAGAAGAAGAAGAACCACATTAGGAGAAGAAGAAAAACAAGAAGAAGAAGAGGAAAAAAAAGAAGAAGAATAAGAAGAAAAGAGGAAGAACAAGAACAAAAATAAGAGTAAGAAGAATAAGAAGGACAATAAGAAGGAGAAAACGAAGAAGAAAAAGAAGAATAAGAATATAAAGGGAAAAATAAGAGTAAGAAGAATAAGAAGAATAAGAAGCAGAGTAAGAAGAAGAAGAAGAAGAAAAAGATGAAAAGAAGAAGAAGATGAATAGGAATAAGAAGACGAAAAGGAATAACCAGAAGAAATGGAAGAAGAAGCAGAAGAAGAAGAAGAACCACAGTAGTAGAAGAAGAAAAACAAGAAGAAGAAGTGGAAAAAAAAGAAGAAGATTAAGAATAACAGAAGAAGTAGAAGAAGAAGAAGAGGAAGAAGAATAAGAAAGAGAAGAAGAAGGAGAAAAATGAAGCAGAAAAAGAAGAATAAGAATAAGAAGGGGAGAAAGAGGATGCAGAAATAAGAAGAATAAGAAGAGAGTAAGAAGAAGAAGAAGACGAAAAAGATGAAAAGAAGAAGAAGATGAATAGGAATAAAAAGACGAAGAAAAATAACCAGAAGAAGTGGAATAAGAACAAGAAGAAAAAGAGGAAGAAGAGGAAGAAGGAGAAGAACAAGAAGCAGATAGAGAATGAGAAGAATAAAAAAAATCAGAAAAAGAAGAAGAACCACAGTAGAAGAAGAAGAAAAACAAGAACAAGAAGAGGAAAAAAAAGAAGAAGAATAAGAAGAAAAGAGGAAGTACAATAAAAAGAATAAGAGGAAGAAGAATAAGAAGGAGAAGAAGAAGGAGAAAACGAAGAAGAAAAAGAAGAATAAGAATAAGAAGGGGGAAAAGTGGATGCAGAATAACAAGAATAAGATGCAGAGTAAGAAGAAGAAGCAGAAGAAAAATATGAAAAGAAGGAGAAGATGAATAGGAATAAGAAGACTAAGAGGAATAACCAGAAGAAATGGAAGAAGAAAAAACAGAACAAAAAGAGGAAGAAGAGGTAGAAGGAGAAGAAGAAGAAGCAGATGGAGAAGGAGAAGATTAAAAAAATTCAGAAGAAGAAGAAGAACCACAGTAGAAGAAGAAGAAGAGGAAAAAAAGAAGAAGAATAAGAAGATAGAAGAAGTAGTAGAAGAAGAATAAGAGGAAGAAGAATAATAAGAACAAGAAGAAGAAGAAGAAGGAGAAAACGAAGAAGAAAAAGAAGAATAAGAAGGGGAGAAAGAGGATGCCGAATAAGAAGAATAAGAAGCAGAGTAAGAAGAAGAAGAACAGGTAGAAGCAGAAGAAGAAGAAGAAGCAGATGGAGAAGGAGAAGAATAATAAAATTCAGAAGAAGAAGAAGAACCACAGTAGAAGAAGAAGAAAATAAAGAATAAGAAGGGGAGAAAGAGGATGCCGAATAAGAAGAATAAGAAGCAGAGTAAGAAGAAGAAGAACAGGTAGAAGCAGAAGAAGAAGAAGAAGCAGATGGAGAAGGAGAAGAATAATAAAATTCAGAAGAAGAAGAAGAACCACAGTAGAAGAAGAAGAAAAAAAAGAAGAAGAAGAGGAAAAAAAAGATGAAGAATAAGAAGAACAGAAGAAGTAGAGGAAGAGGAAGAATCATAAGAAGGAGAAACGAAGCCGAAAAAGAAGGATAACAATAAGCAGGGGAGAAAGAGGATGCAGAATAAGAAGAATAAGAAGCAGAGTAAGAAGAAGAGGAAGCAGAGTAAGAAGAAGAAGAAGAAGAAAAAGATGAAAAGAAAAAGAAGATAAATAGGAATAAGAAGACGAAGTGGAATAACCAGAAGAAGTGGAAGAATAACAAGAAGCAAAAGAGGAAGAAGAGGTAGAAGGAGAAGAAGAAGAAGCAGATAAAGAATGAGAAGAATAAAAAAATTCAAAAGATGAAGAAGAACCACATTAGAAGAAGAAGACAAACAAGAAGAAGAAGAGAAAAAAAAAAGAAGAATAAGAAGAAAAGGGGAAGTACAAGAAGAAGAATAAGAGTAAGAAGAATAAGAGGGAGAAAACGAAGAAGAAAAAGAAGAATAAGAATAAGAAGGGGAAAAAGAGGATGCAGAATAAGATGCAGAGTAAGAAGTAGAAGAAGAAGAAAAAGATGAAAAGAAGAAGATGAATAGGAATAAGAAGACGAAGAGGAATAACCAGAAGAAGTGAAGACGAACAAGAACCAAAAGAGGAAGAAGAGGTAGAAGGAGAAGAAGAAGAAGCAGATGGAGAAGGAGAAGAATACAAAAATTCAGAAGAAGAAGAATAACCACAGTAGAAGAAGAAGAGGAAAAAATGAAGAAGAATAAGAAGATAGAAGAAGTAGTAGATGAAGAATAAGAGGAACAAGAATAATAAGAACAAGAAGAAGAAGAAGAAGGAGAAAACGAAGAAGAAAGAGAAGAATAAGAAGGGGAGAAAGAGGATGCTGAATAAGAAGAATAAGAAGCAGAGTAAGAAGAAGAGGAATAGGTAGAAGGAAAAGAAGAAGAAGAAGCAGATGGAGAAGGAGAATAATAATTAAATTCAGAAGAAGAAGAAGAACCAAAGTAGAAGAAGAAGAAAAACAAGAAGAAGAAGAGGGAAAAAAAGAAGAAGAATAAGAAGAACAGAAGAAGTAGAAGAAGAAGAAGAATAAGAAGGAGACGAAGAAGAAGGAGAAAACGAAGCAGAAAAAGAAGAATAAGAATAAGAAGGGGAGAAAGAGGATGCAGAATAAGAAGAATAAGAATAAGAAGGGGAGAAAGAGGATGCAGAATAAGAAGAATAAGAAGCAGAGTAAGAAGAAGAGGAAGCACAGTAAGTAGAAGAAGAAGAAGAAAAAGATGAAAAGTAGAAGAAGATAAATAGGAATAAGAAGACGAAGAGGAATAACCAGAAGAAGTGAAGACGAACAAGAACCAAAAGAGGAAGAAGAGGTAGAAGGAGAAGAAGAAGAAGCAGATAAAGAATGAGGAGAATAAAAAAATTCAGAAGAAGAAGAAGAACCACATTAGAAGAAGAAGACAAACAAGAAGAAGAACAGGAAAAAAAAGAAGAAGAATAAGAAGAAAAGAGGAAGTACAAGAAGAAGAATAAGAGTAAGAAGAATAAGGAGAAAACGAAGAGGAAAAAGAAGAATAAGAATAAGAAGGGGGAAAAGATGATGCAGAATAAGATGAAAAAGAGGATGCAGAATAAAAAGAAGGGGAAAAAGAGTAAGAAGTAGAAGAAGAAGAAAAACATGAAAAGAAGAAGAAGATGAATAGGAATAAGAAGATGATGAGGAATTACCAGAACAAATTGAAGAAGAAAAAACAGAAGAAAAAGAGGAAGAAGAAGTAGAAGGAGAAGAAGAAGAATCAGATGGAGAAGGAGAAGAATAAAAAAATTCAGAAGAAGAAGAAGAAGCACAGTAGAAGAAGAAGAGGAAAAAAAGAAGAAGAATAAGAAGATAGAAGAAGTAGTAGATGAAGAATAAGAGGAAGAAGAATAATAAGAACAAGAAGAAGAAGGAGAAAACGAAGAAGAAAAAGAAGAATAAGAATAAGAAGGGGAGAAAGAGGATGCCGAATAAGAAGAATAAGAAACAGAGTAAGAAGAAGAATAACAGGTAGAAGCAGAAGAAGAAGAAGAAGCAGATGTAGAAGGAGAATAATAATTAAATTCAGAAGAAGAAGAACCACACTAGAAGAAGGAGAAAAACAAGAAGAAGAAGAGTAAAAAAAAGAAGAAGAATAAGAAGAATAGAAGAAGTAGTAGAAGAAGAAGAAGAATAAGAAAGAGAAGAAGAAGAAGGAGAAAACGAAGCAGAAAAAGAAGAATAAGAATAAGCAGGGGAGAAACAGGATGCAGAATAAGAAGAATAAGAAGCAGAGTAAGAAGAAGAGGAAGCAGAGTAAGAAGAAGAAGAAGAAGAAAAAGATGAAAAGTAGAAGAAGATAAATAGGAATAAGAAGACGAAGAGGAATAACCAGAAGAAGTGAAGACAAACAAGAACCAAAAGAGGAAGAAGAGGTAGAAGGAGAAGAAGAAGCAGATGGAGAAGAAGAAGAATAAAAAAATTCAGAAGAAGAAGAAGAACCACAGTAGAAGAAGAAGAGGAAAAAAAGAAGAAGAATAAGAAGATAGAAGTAGTAGTAGATGAAGAATAAGAGGAACAAGAATAATAAGAACAAGAAGAAGAAGAAGAAGGAGAAAATGAAGAAGAAAAAGAAGAATAA
This sequence comes from Wolffia australiana, assembly GCF_029677425.1. Classification (NCBI taxonomy): domain Eukaryota; kingdom Viridiplantae; phylum Streptophyta; class Magnoliopsida; order Alismatales; family Araceae; genus Wolffia; species Wolffia australiana. Next base: position 14,721,700 of record NC_135835.1, on the reverse strand, counting down.
GAAGGGGAGAAAGAGGATGCCGAATAAGAAGAATAAGAAGCAGAGTAAGAAGAAGAATAGGTAGAAGGAGAAGAAGAAGAAGAAGCAGATGGAGAAGGAGAATAATAATTCAATTCAGAAGAAGAAGAAGAACCACAGTAGAAGAAGAAGAAAAACAAGAAGAAGAAGAGGGAAAAAAAGAAGAAGAATAAGAAGAACAGAAGAAGTAGAAGAAGAAGAATAAGAAGGAGATGAAAAAGAAGGAGAAAACGAAGCAGAAAAAGAAGAATAAGAATAAGCGGGGGAGAAAGAGCATGCAGAATAAGAAGAATAAGAAGCAGAGTAAGAAGAAGAGGAAGCAGAGTAAGAAGAAGAAGAAGAAGAAAAAGATGAAAAGTAGAAGAAGATAAATAGGAATAAGAAGACGAAGAGGAATAACCAGAAGAAGTGGACGAAGAACAAGAAGAAAAAGAGGAAGAAGAGGTAGAAGGAGAAGAAGAAGAAGCAGATAGAGAATGAGAAGAATAAACAAATTCAGAAGAAGAAGAAGAACCACATTAGGAGAAGAAGAAAAACAAGAAGAATAAGAAGAAAAGAGGAAGAACAAGAACAAAAATAAGAGTAAGATGAATAAGAAGGAAAATAAGAAGGAGAAAACGAAGAAGAAAAAAAAGAATAAGAATATGAAGGGGAAAAAGAGGATGCAGAATAAGAAGAATCAGATGCAGCGTCAGAAGTAGAAGAAGAAGACAAAAATGAAAAGAAGAAGAAGCTGAATAGGAATAAGAAGACGGAGAGGACTAACCAGAAGAAATTGAAGAAGAAAAAACAGAAGAAAAAGAGGAAAAAGAGGTAGAAGGAGAAGAAGAAGAAGCAGATGGAGAAGAAGAAGAATAAAAAAATTCAGAAGAAGAAGAAGAACCACAGTAGAAAAGAAGAGGAAAAAAAGAAGAAGAATAAGAAGATAGAAGAAGTAGTAGATGAAGAATAAGAGGAAGAAGAATAATAAGAACAAGAAGAAGAAGAAGAAGGAGAAAACGAAGAAGAAAAAGAAGAATAAGAAGGGGAGAAAAAGGATGCCGAATAAGAAGAATAAGAAGCAGAGTAAGAAGAAGAAGAATAGGTAGAAGGAGAAGAAGAAGAAGAAGCAGATGGAGAAGGAGAATAATAATTAAGTTCAGAAGAAGAAGAAGAACCAAAGTAGAAGAAGAAGAAAAACAAGAAGAAGAAGAGGGAAAAAAAGAAGAAGAATAAGAAGAACAGAAGAAGTAGAAGAAGAAGAAGAATAAGAAGGAGACGAAGAAGAAGGAGAAAACGAAGCAGAAAAAGAAGAATAAGAATAAGAAGGGGAGAAAGAGGATGCAGAATAAGAAGAATAAGAAGCAGAGTAAGAAGAAGAAGAAGATGAAAAGAAGAAGTAGAAGAAGAAGAATCACAGGAAGAAGAATAAGAGGGAGAGGAAGATGAAGGAGAAAAAGAAGAATAAGAATAAGAAGGGAAAAAAGAGGACGCATAATAAAAAGAATAAGAGGAGAGTAAGAAGAAGAAAAAAAAGAAGATGAATAGGAATAAGAAGACGAAGAGGAATAACCATAAGCAGTGGAAGACGAACAAGAAGAAGAAGAGGAAGAAGAGGTAGAAGGAGAAAAAGAAGAAGCATATAGAGAATGAGAAGAATAATAAAATTCAGAAGAAGAAGAAGAACCACAGTAGTAGAAGAACAAAAACAAGAAGAAGAAGAGGAAAAAAAAGGAGAAGAAGACGAACAGAAGAAGTAGAAGAAGAAGAATAAGAAGGAGAAGCAGAAGAAGGAGAAAACGAAGCAAAAAAGAAAAATAAGAATAAGAAAGGGAGAAAGAGGATGCAGAATAAGAAGAATAAGAAGCAGAGTAAGAAGAAGAAAAAGAAGAAAAAGATGAAAAGTAGAAGAAGATGAATAGGAATAAGAAGACGAAGAGGAATAACCAGAAGAACTCGAAGAAGAACAAGAAAAAAAAGAGGAAGAAGAGGTTGAAGGAGAAGAAGAAGAAGCAGATAGAGAATGAGAAGAATAAAAAAATTCAGAAGAAGAAGAAGAACCACAGTAGAAGAAGAAGAAAAACAAGAAGAAGAAGAGGAAGTACAAGAAGAAGAATAAGAGGAAGAAGAATAAGAAGGAGAAGAAGAAGGAGAAAACGAAGAATAAGAATAAGAAGGGAGAAAGAGGATGCAGAATAAGAAGAATAAGAAGCAGAGTAAGGAGAAGAAGAAGAAAAAGATGAAACAAAGCAGAAGAAGAATAGGAATAAGAAGACGAAGGGGAATAACCAGAAGAAGTGGAAGAAGAACAAGAAGAAAAAGTGGAAGAAGAGGTAGAAGGAGAAGAAGAAGAAGGAGAAGGAGAAGGAGAAGGAGAAGAACAAAAAAATCAGAAGAAGAAGAAGAACCGCAGAAGAAGAAGAAGGAAAACAAGAAGAAGAAGAGGAAAAAAATAAGAAGAATAAGAAAAAAAGAAAAAGTAGAAGAAGAAGAATAAGAGGAAGAAGAATAAGGAGGAGAAGAAGAAGAAGAAGGAGAAAACGAAGAACAAAAAGAAGAATAAGAATAAGAAGTGGAAAAAGAGGGTGCAGAATAAGAAGAATAAGAAGCAGAGTAATAAGAAAAAGAAGAAAAAGGTGAAGAGAAGAAGAAGATGAATAGGAATAAGAAGATGAAGAGGAATAACCAGAAGAAGAGGAAGAAAAACAAGAAGAAAAAGAGGAAGAAGAGGTAGAAGGAGAGGAAGAAGAAGCAGATGGAGAAGGAGAAGAATAAAAAAATTCAGAAGAAGAAGAAGAACCAGAGTAGAAGAAGAAGAAAAAAAAGAAGAAGAAGAGGAAATAAAAGAAAAAGAATAAGAAGAAAAGAGTAAGTACAGGAAGAAGAATAAGAGGAAGAAGTATAAGTAGGAGAAGAAGAAGAAGGAGAAAACGAAGAAGAAAAAGAAGAATAAGAGTAAGAAGGGGAAGAAGGAGAAGATTAAGGAGGAGGAGAAGGAGGGGTGAAGAAGGAGAGAAGAAGGAGAAGAAGAAGGAGAAGAAGAAATAAAAGAAGAAGAAAAGAAATAAGAAGAAGCGGAAGAAAAAGAACAATAAGAGGATGTAGAAGAAGAAGAATACGAAGGCGAATCGGAGAAATAGGAAGAAGAATAAGAAGAAAAAACAGAAGAAGAAGAGGAAGAAGAGGACGAAGAGAAACAAGAAGAAGAACAAGAAGAAAAAGAGGAAAAAGAGGAACAAGAATAAGAAGGAAAAGAAGAAGAAGAAGAAAAAGAAGAATAAGAGTAAGGAGGGGAAAAAGAGGATGCAGAATAAGAAGATTAAGAAGCAGAGTAAGAAGAAATGAAGAAGAAGATGAATAGGAATAAGAAGACGAAGGGGAATAACCAGAAGAAGTAGAAGAAGAACAAGGAGAAGAAGAGGAAGAAGAAGAATACGGATAAGAAGAAGGAGAAGAATGTGATAATAATCAGAAGAAGAAGAACCGCTCTAGAAGAAGAAGAAGAGGGAGAAAAGGAAGAAGAGAAAGTAGCAGAAGAGCAAGAAGAAAAAGAGGAAAAAAGGAAGAAGAAGAAGAAGACAAAGAAGAAGAAGAAAAAGAAGAATAAGAATAATAAGGGGAAAAAGAGGATGAAGCATAAGAAGAATAAGAAGCAGAGTAAGAAGAAGAAGAAGAAAAAGAAGAGAAGGAAGAAGGAGAAGATGAATAAGAATAAGTAGAAGAAGAGGAATAACCGGAAGAAGTAGCAGAAGAACAAGAACAAGAAGAGGAAGAAGAAGGAGAAGGAGAAGGAGAAGAAGGAGAAGGAGAAGGAGAAGTAGGAGAAGGAGGAGAAGAACAAGAAGGAGAAGAAGAAGAAAAAGAGGATGAAGAAGAAAAAGAATAAGAAGGAGAAGAGGAAAATTAGGAAGAAGAAGAAGAAAAAGAAGAAAAGGATGAAGAAAAATAAGAAGACGAAGAGGAATAGCAGGAAGAAAAAGAAAAATAAGAAGAAGATGAAGAAGAATAAGAAGACGAAGAAGAATAAGAAGACGAAGATGAATAATAGGAAGAAGAAGAAGAAGAAAAAAGAAGAACAAAAAAAAGGAGAGGAAACAAAAGAAGAAGAATACGAAGGAGAAGAAAAAGAAGAAGAAGAAGAAGAAGAAGAAGAAGAAGAAGAAGAAGAAGAATAATAATAATAATAATAAGAAGAAGAATAAGAAAAAGAGGGAGAAGAACAACAAGAAGAAGACAATGGTGCTGAATTGCTGATGATGATGATGAAGATAAAGAGGGAAACAAATAAATCAAGCTCATACATGATCTACACTATGTCATTGAATCATAAAAAAATGAATACCAGGAGAGAATATGAAATTTCTGGAGATACTGATTCTCGTCATATGCTAAGAAGAGCGAGAGATAAAGATAGAGCATGATAATTAAAAACATAAAGATGAACAAAATAAAATTCCCGTCATCAGTACAGATCTACACGGAGAACAACAAGAAGAAGAAGATAAATATAAGGAAAAGGAGAAGATACTATCGGTGAAGAAGTAATACTAACGGTGCAGCAGTGGAGACTAGGGAAGAGAGGACTTAGAGGAGCGGCCGACCGGGGCAGCAGTGGGTAGACGACTCAGCAGGGGCCAGGGGGAGCCGCCGCGGACTCAGAAGGGGACAACAGTGGAGAGGAGGGGGGCAGCAGCAGAGAGGGGGGCGGGGGGTGGAGGGCGGAGTCTAAAGAAATTCGCACAACTGCGAAATTTCGCACCGCACTGACCCCTGTGCAATGTGCGGTGCAGTGTGCGAATATCGCGTGCAGTTTACCGCACAACCACACTGCACATACGCACAACCGCACGAGCAGGATTCGCTCGCACGGTTTGGACCATCCCTAAGAGATAGTGACACAAAGAAAACAGCTGATCTAGAGAAAGAAAATGTTGAAATGAGATAGATAGAGAAAATGAAGAAATGGTGTAGAAGGAGTTAGAGATGGAATTTGAAGGTGCTAATGGTGGAGATTTTCATTCAAATTTTGAGGGATAAAATTATGGATATGGGGGAGGTCTAGAAAGAGAAATATTTGATTCTAGAGAGAGAAATTTGGAAAACAAGTTTTTAGAGTGAGAAAGTGATGGATTTAATGGGTAAATGGATAGATAATGATGGGAAAAATGATATCTGGGTTCCTAAACCTCAATGCAAGTCTGGTGAGCCCTCAATGCTTCCTATCAATTCTTAATTTTTATATGTTTCCAGGATCAGGCATTTTTTCAATGCGAACAAGAGAAGAGATTAAATGAAAACTTCAAGAATTTTACATTAAAGTAGGTTGAACAACCTGGATTCTGAAAATGCCTTGTCCTGCTGGACAGACACTTGCTAGATCACGTCTAGAATGAGGTAAATGATCAACAAAGGGAGTATTCAAAAATGAAGAATTACTAAAATACCCCTTTGGGCATTTTCTATTCTCTTTTCTTGCCATTTTACCTCTTTTTCTGCATGGGTTGAGAGCTTCCCCTTGTGATATTCAACTTCTTTTTCTATAAGGCTTTTGAGAGCCCAATAGGAAGGTCAGGTCATGCCCCATCTCCCTCTGTTTTCTCTTTTGAAGGCCCACAACACCATTTGCTCATTGCAAGCCCTTTTTGAGAATCATTAAACGCCCAAAAATTCTCCAATTCCTTAAGAATTGTATCTTCTCATTCCTGTAAATTTCTGCTCTTGTAGAAGTATAAAATATTCATCTGTAATAAATTTCTTGACTTCAAAGAAGTCAAGCAGGTTACTTAAAAATAACCATAATGTTCAAAAATGAAATTTATAGCTAATGCATAAATTTTTATTTAATTCAACTAAAAACATGATAAATTCTAAATTAATAATGTCAAAATATCTAAAATGTATGTAAATACCCATGTGTTTATCATGTTATCAGTTATAATTATGGATTAAATATCAATATTATTTTTTGTAATCAGTTAGAACTTTGGACTAGTAATCACCCTAAAATAGAGTATATTCCATACAGGTTCATAAATAATACAACGAAAATATTGTAAAAAATTATTTTAGATCAAATAATCTAAGGTACATTCATTGAAATTAAATTTTTGAAAATGATGTTTTCTCTCTATCGCTATAACTGGATATACCTAGAAAATTTATTTAAGGAAAATCCACGCCTTGAAAGTTTTATAAAATGTTAAAATATTAATTAATGGTTATTAATCTTTCCCCATTGTGAAATTTGAAGGTATAAAATAAATGCATACTCTATATTTAGTATCAACTCTATTTTCATATTTCTGGAATTTAATTTTTATTCATATTTCTTTCAGGTGTTTTTTCCCAACATGCACTATGCTTATCCATGGGCTATATGAAATTTCATAACTAACTCAAACATGAAATTGCTTAAATATTCTCACTAGTACTACTATTCCATATATGATGTCCTTTAATAATAGTAATAATGATTTACAGATCCCATCCATAGAAATTATATGCACATATATATACCATAGATCTTTTAGTCTTACCAAAAAACATTAACAAGCTGATATAATCATTTTCAATGATGATCGATACATTTTAGTACAAGACAGATATTTTTATTAAATTATAAAATAAAAAGTAGGTATAAAAGCTAAATATTAAAGGAAATATATTATGAGTGGGACGCAATTATTTATTATTAACCTTTTATTTGATATAACGTACCTTCAACACATTGATTTAAAGGATATAAATCATCATAATAATAAAGTCATTAAGAAAAATTAATAAATATATAAGCAAAAAACTTATCTCTTTAATTTTAATTAATGAGAATTCAAAATATATTTTAGAACTATAATGATATTAAGGATACTAGTATTTAAATCAATATCAATTATAATGATTTTAGAGCTATCTGATTTATATTATTATATATTTTTTCCTGACTATTTCAGTGAATAATTTAGTAATAAAGTTTTAAAATATGTTTCCCTACATGTATAGTACTTTATATAATCGTTTCCCTAAAAATTGAAAAAAAACTCGGTGAGCACTAATATGTTAAGTATAGTTTTAGAAAATCATGGGATAGTTTGGTAGTTCACTATGCAGGGAAAACATCAGTAGAAACAATTTATGCATTAGGCTCAATGGCAACCATGGATTGGCACTGGTATTCAATAAGTGTGCCCTCGATATTAGGTAGTCATATAAGGGACTAGCATGGGTTTAGATCAGTTAGGGAACAAACTATGAGATACTTTTTAAGGTTATAATTTGAGTAACAATATTCATAGTAGTATTTTCCTTAATCCACATATATACTAAGCATCCATACATATAGACCAGGTAGAAAATCAATAAATGTTTTCTAAATTTTTAGAAGAATTTTGAAATTTGATACTAATTAAATTCAATACAAAATAAACTAGTGAATTAATTTAAATGTGATCCAAAACTGTTCCTTTTCATCATAGTTTATCTAAATGATGCAGAGTTGATGGTGTTTTCAGGTTTCCAAGGGAAAAAAGTTAAAACTATTTATCATATCTCTATTGGCAGTAGGCGGTGCAACACTACAACCGGTGATGGAAAAGGGAGGTAGAATGAAGGGATGGGCAGGCAGGTTGGTGTGGAGCATCACCATGGGCATGTGGGGGTAATTATATGCTGCAGAAGCTTTGGTCAAGTTCTGAGGATACCTACTTGAACAAGTTGACTTGGTCAGGCCAACTTAACAATCACCAAAATAAATGGATTGTGCAACTGATGTGTTATCTGGATTTTTAATTCCAGACCAAGTCAACTCGACATATGATAATATAAATGGTCATGTGGTGTGCTAACTTTTACTATTTATAAAGTTTCAAGGTTGATTGGGCTGGAAAGCTACATATATCTTCTAGGACCAACACTATCAAGGGAAGACCCCTTAAATTTGAAGCTGTCGGATCTGACTCCATAGAGTTAGAGGACTGAAATTATTTGAATTCAGCCTTGAGGACTGTTATTATGCATCCTCCACTAAGGAAGGAGCTTTAAAATTTTATTTATGGAGTCATTTCCATAAAACTGGCTGATATGTGCTCTAACGGGTACTAAGTTGGGCTTTTTCTCTTCCAAGTAATGTGCCTCCTACTCAGATCTTTGTTGTGGTTTGGACTCTTCTCCTTCTCCAATTCAAATTCAAAAATTAAAACTCAACCAACAAGATTATTGTATTTAAAATAAAATCATTTTAGTCTAGCTGGGTTACTTTTATAAATAAATAAATATAAAAAATGACTTAGTGAATAATTTATTGACGCAGTTCTTAGTGTACGAATAATGTAGGAACAGGACTTGAATCCACAAGCCTTTGCGTGTGGATTCAAAATAAGAATATTTTTGTACCCCCTTTGCTCCTCCTTAACCTCTGAATAAATATAAAAAAATCCAAAATAAGAATATTTTTGTACCCCCTTTGCTCCTCCTTAACTTCAAGAAGGTCCTATCTGAATGTAGATGAGAAGACAGAGATTTTCAAAATTTGGCTTTCGGTTGCTTTCCCATACAGACTTTACATTTTTCTATCCCGATATTTTACACTTTTACTTAGGCAGCGATACCCAGATAGGAAGAATTTTAAAATGCAAAACAAAGAACATACCAGAACTGTGGCTCCAAAGGAACTGCCAAATATGAGTAAAGTGCCTCCCAGAGCCCTCAATGCGATGGTCCCAGCCACCACATGCTTCATCTGAGCACAATAGTGTGAATAAAAATTGAGAAAAAAGACAGGAGAGAGAAGAAGATGAGGCTTTACTTCAATTTCTGGCACTTTGAATCTTGTATAAGAGTGGATGTGTTCAAACACGATGTCAAACTTGGGCTTCAAGCCCTTGGCTGCTGGTCCTCCATCCACTCTGAATTCATGAAACCTTTGAGATACAGGTGGATAAAATCTTCAGATTGAATATATTAAAAGTTGAAAATACGAAGCCGACAACTTCTAAATTTGATTGATTTAGAAGGTCCGTAATACTTTTGTTGCAATAACGAAAAAGAGGAAACTGAAATGAGAGGCCAAGCAATTACAAACATTTGCACGTAAAGTGGCACGTGTGGAGATTTTGTAAATGATAAGAGTAGAAAGTGGGAGATCATCACCGATCCTTTTCAAGAAGCTTTTGAAAGGCTGGAGAAGCAGGGAGCCAACCTGCTGTCTAGCAGGGGTAATCCTGACCGATTTTTAGTTGTTCATTTCTCTCAATTCATTTTCACTTCTTTTGTTTGTGATACACATCCCCCCTTGCTTGACACATCCATTTGAAGGAGCCAAGTCCTCAATCCACAGAACCAGGTTTTCCAACCCTTGAGTCCACCAGTGTTTTGTGCTTGAATCCACAAGCATTAAAGCACTCTTTAGCAAAGAGAACGCTAACATGAGATAAATAGGAGTTTCAACAAAACAATACACTTAAAAATGGGGATCCTTCAAGGGTACATAGGGTCCTTATATAGGCCACAATAAGTGCATAGTCATCCGTAATGACATTATCTATGAAAAGACAACTCAAAAACATTGAGAGAAACAACACTAACAACCTAACAGAGACAACCAGCAGCCTGCCAAGCCTGAGCACAGATATTCTGCTGATTCTTGGCCCTGTACTGAGCAGATGATTCTATCAGAGAAAAAATTATGTCAGAGGATTTTTGTGTGTCCCGAGGTACTTTTCTGCAGACCTTGTCAGTTCTAGAATGATCACCGTACCGTCTAGGGCCATCAGCTGTTGATGGGCCTTAGAAAATGGGCTTTGGGTTACACCATTCATTATTTTAAAAAATGTATCCATAAATGATGACTAATGAATGTATGTAATAATATTCTTATGTTTTCTGATGTTTGATTCCACCCAAGTCCTTATGTATAAATAAAATTCCAATATGATATGAGAAATAGTCATTTTACGTGAAGGAAGTTAAGTAGGGTAACTCTTGGAATGATAATTAAGCTGGAAAATTATGTGGATCTGAACTTAGGTAGTGAAATCACATTTATCATATTTTGGTTAATGAATCAGTCATAAATCTAGGTTCATTCAAATTTAGGTAAATGATCATAACCTATTTTTGGATTTTCTTACTATGTAATATTTGCAGATGATTACAGTAAATATGCTTGGTTGTATTAAAATTTACATCTAATTATATAGATAATAATGATAAAATTTTAAGGTGAATTATTATGGTTGATATTATATATAACAATTTAAATGCTTGTGGTTATGAAATTTCCTCTATTTCTTTGAACTTTCTTCACTCCCTTCAAAATTTATATCTTTAGTGCTTAGGTCTACTTCTATGGTATATAACATAATGTATATCCTTTTTGGGCTTTGGAAGAATGATTTAAAATTTTATTTCATATTACGTTTACATCCAGTTTTTATTTGATGAAAATTTATGAACTGTGCTGCATAAATTGTGGATCGATAATGAGTAGGAATCACCAAGGTAGCCGTCTAAAAAATATTGTGCACTTGGTTCTAATCTATGCTAAAGATCAGCGAGGATCTGAGTAAAGTTCACCTAATTGTCAATATGAGTAGATTTTTCATGGGTTATATATAAATAACTATGATGCAGTATTATATCTCACTATTTAATCATTTTTAAGTTGACATCACTGCTCTTTATCGAACATGAAATTACTGATCAAAGCCAAAAAATATTTTTAAATATCCTTTATAACTTAGAGGCAAGGAAAGTTGTGTAAGAACTTTCGCTTTACGTACTTTATTAAGAACTCCAGTGTTAAATTTTTATACCTTTGATCTGTTACATTTCTCCTTCTCCCATGTTTTGTGTGTGACCTTAACAAAAACTTCGTCTCAGGTGATATATTATGGAAATAATGCACTATAAATTATCATACCCTAAAACAGTGTTGAACTAATTCCCTAAAGTAAACTTTGCTCACACATGCTACCCCTCATATGCTGACTAATTATATTTATGTTACAAAAGTATCTACGTTTTTGTTTAAACTATAAGTTAATGTATCAAAAAATTTCTAAGGCAAACCACAATAAGTTCATTACAGCTTCAATGCATAAAATATACAAATACAAAGTTAAAAGCTTATTAACTTTTTATTTATATATACACTTGTCTGAATATAATGTGTATGGCTTTGGATGTATGATTATCAAATAACTGGATTGTGATACTTCCCCAATTTTCCATTTTGATTCAGCATGAACCCCATCACCCCCAAGAACTTAGCTATATCTTGAGGTGAACCAAGTGAGGAGATGAAGTTTTTTTATCTTTTTGCTTTTCCACAAATTTGCTGCAAAAAAGGAAAAATATAAAGTAAATTGTATTCTTGGTTGAAACTTATAAACTTACTTTTTCTAAAATTTTGATTCCATTAACTATTTTCATAACATCAGTCCTCATCGCTGTTTTCTGATTGTTCCATGATTCGATTCTGCCATGAAGGTGAGAAACTTTAAACTTGCTTGCTCTCCTGCGTGGTTTTCTTTTTTACCTATATATTTATTACAACTGATGTTATATTCTAACACTCACTCAATTTTGAAGATTTCCTGTAGTACCCATTTGAATCTTGATAAGAACATAATATTATGTGTGAGCAATTATATCCTCATTTGCATTAATTTTTGTGTGATCAGTATACTCACAGATCTCAGTTTTTCTATTCTAAAACTCTTACTATCTAATTTTATTTCAGGTCAAACCAATCGAGTAATTGATACTCTCGTACCATATAAAATAAAGATTATGCATGAAAATGGAGCTTGATGACCGCAAAATAATTGTTCTTGAATTCATAAAAATATATGTCAAGAAGAACATCTCAACCTACAAGCATCACCAGAGCATTTAAGCATGATGATGAGTCAAGGTCCAGTCCAAAAGATATTCAGGATTATCTTGATGATTTGACGCAGTCCATTGTAATTCAGAAAATAAGATGATATAAATGAACATAGATTTGGAATTGTGATGGAATGTGCTTTCCAATGTGCTCAAGATCACACAAATTGGGGATAGATAAATCAAATATCATGCGGAGAAGTTAGAGAGGGAGAGAGTGATTCGTATGGAGACAGAAAATACAATTAATGCCTGATTATGGACCTTATCATAAATAAAAAAATTCTAAAAATAATTCTATATCATCTTGATAGGTTTTTTAACCTAATCTTAGAGGTGTTGAGTGATCGATCCTTTTCATGCCAGATCATAGTTTTTCGTCAATCAAATGCTCAAACAATGCTCTAAAATTCTAGAGACAATTTATCTTCAAAAAGTAATTAATGGAATTTATTCAAAACAATCCTGCTGTTTGTGCTCAAAATGATGCTGAGGAGCACAAGGGATCAACCAGTTAAGCCAAGGGTTGAATACTCCTCATTTATAATCACTTTAGCATGGACTTTTTGCCATTTTATGTCCAACAAAACCCTCTTTCTTCAATTATTCACCTGAAATTTAAAAATAATTTAAACAACATACTTTTAATGTGCGTTATATCACATGATTCAACTTAAAAAGTAAAACCAAGTTCTTCATTACCTTTTCATTTTTTGGTTTACTTCTTATTCACTCAAAGCTCTAAACATGACAACACAAACAAATATGGTTGATTATCAATCCTTTGACCGTGGAAAAGGTCAAGAGTGACTTATGCACAAAAATACCGATAAAAAGATGCAAATGAGCAAACCAGTGAATTGACCTGATGAATGTGAAATTTTCAAGGAACATTGAAAGCGTGCATCATATGCGCCAGAAAAATAATTAAAATTGTTTAATAATGATGAAGATGAATATATCTAACTTATGTTATCATAGCTCCATTTATATTTGGATTACTACTAAATTAAAATTTACATTTATTTTTATAATTATGATTTATATTACTAACCATTTCATTTTTGATAAATTTATTTGGTATTGAAGACTAAAGCTTTTGGAATTTTGTGAATCTGACTAAGTTTATGTGTTTTGCTGAATGTTGAAAGGGTTTTGCGCTGAGTAAAGCTTCAGCTACGGGTTTTAACAGATAAGTAATGTTTATTCATATAAGTACTTTTCCATAACGAGATGGCCGACATAATGTGTTTCAAGCTATGCAACTTACATATGTATTCGATCACTACCTTCTTGTATATGCATACATGATATTTGACCATCCACTCAACAAGCCAAATTATCAAGTTAGGACACCATATTATTACGATAGGTCAATAACCAGGTGCTAACGACTAATAATAATGATAAATGCATGTGTGTCAGTTAACAAAAGTGATCAGGAAAAAATAACGTTTACATGTCCAGTAGGTACTTTTGCATTTAAAAGGAAGCTTTTTGGGTTATGCAATGCACCAGGTACTTTTCAAAGATGTATGACTGCTATGTTTTCTGATTTAGTAGGGGATTGCTAAGAAATTTTTATGGATGATTTTTCAGTCTTTAGTTCATCATTTGATAGTTGTTTATCTAATTTAACCAAGGCATTGCAGATATGTGTACAGAACAATCTGGTGCTAAGTTGGGAGAAGTCCCACTTCATGGTGGAGGAGGGAATTGTCCTAGGGCACCATATCAGCAAGGATGGACTAAGGGTGGACAGGGCCAAGGTAAAGGATATCAAGAACCTCCCCCTACCCACAATCCTAAAACAACTTAGGGGATTTCTAGAGCATGTTGGCTTCTATAGAAGATTTATTAAAGATTTTGCTAAAATTTCTAAACCTTTAACTAATTTAATTTCTAAAGATACATTGTTTGTTTTCAATGAAAATGCTAAAGAGGCTTTAATTCAAGCACCAATCTTACAAGCTCCCGATTGGAGTAAACCTTTTGAAATCATGTGTGACGCCTCTTACAGTGCAGTGGGAGCTATTTTAGGACAAATAATAGACAACAAGCCAGTTGCCATCTACTACGCAAGCAAAACTTTAGGAGGAGCACAAGTAAACTACTCAACAACTGAAAAAGAATTGCTTGCTATTATTTTTGACTTATAAACAACTGAAAAATTTTGTTCTTATCTGTTAGGTAGTAAAATAATTATCTTTTCAGATCATGCAGCTTTAAAGTTTTTATTAAATAAAAAAAAAACCAAGCCTAGATTAATACGGTGGATCTTACTTTTACAAGAATTTGATTTAGAAATCAAGGATAAACGTGGAATAGATAATACAGTTGCAGATCATCTTTCTAGATTATGTACAGAATTATCTATGCCTACCCATGATGATTTTTCGGATGAATATATTTTAGAAATTCAAGGTAAAAAGCTTCCATGGTATGCTCATATTGTACATTTTCTTGTCATAGGGTTACTGCCTAATGATTAGGATATTAATGATAGAAAGAAGTTTTACAAAGATATTAATTACTATTACTATGATGAACCTGAACTTTTTGAATTAGGTGTTGACCATGTGTTTAGAAGGTGTGTGCTCGAGGAAGAACAATGGAGCATATTAGATGCTTGCCATTCTTCTTTATAAGGTGGACACTATGCTCCAAAATTAACTGCATTTAAAGCTTTAAATTGTGGATTCTTCTGGCCAAGCTTACTTTCGGATGCTTTTAAGTTCTCATCTAGTTGTTTAAAATGTCAAGCTGTGGTAAATATCAAAAAGAATGATAGAATGCCACTACAGCCCATAATTGAAGTAGAAATCTTTGACCTATGGGGGGTTGATTTTATGGGACCATTCCCAAATTCAGATGGACATGAGTACATCTTGATGGGAGTAGATTATCTTTCCAGATGGGTTGAAGCAATCCCCACTAGGTCAAATGATCATAAAGTAGTCCTTAAATTCATTCAACAACATATATTTTGCAGGTTTGGTTGTCCGAGAGCAATTATTAGCGATGGAGGAAGTCATTTCAATAATTCTCAATTCAGGACCATGTTAAAGAAATATGGGGTTCAACATAGAATCACTACCCCATATCATCCACAAGCCAATGGTCAAATTGAGAATTCAAATAGAGAGATTAAGAAGATTATTAAAAAGATTATTCAGCCTAATGGGAAGGATTGGTCAAGTAGGTTGTATGATGCACTTAAGGCATATAGAACTGCTTACAAAACACCCTTAGGGATATCTCCTTATAGAGTTGTTTTCGGTAAAGCATGTCATCTTCCGGTGGAAATAGAACATAGAGCTTATTGGGCTATTAAAAAACTTAATCTCTCTTTAGATGCAACAGGAAAACAACGTTTATTTCAGATGCACGAACTCTAGGAGCTGAGGAAGGAAGCTTATGAAGATTCAAGAATTTATAAAGCCAGAATGAAGCATTTTCATGACAAGAACATTAACCGTAAGCATTTTCAGAAACATCAAAAGGTATGGCTTTATAATTCATGGTTGAAACTTTTTACAGGAAAGTTAAAATCAAGATGGGATGGACCATTTATAACTACTGACATGTATGATAATGGAGCAGT
Organism: Wolffia australiana; assembly: GCF_029677425.1. Taxonomy (NCBI): domain Eukaryota; kingdom Viridiplantae; phylum Streptophyta; class Magnoliopsida; order Alismatales; family Araceae; genus Wolffia; species Wolffia australiana. The sequence continues at coordinate 14,706,216 of NC_135835.1, read as the reverse complement.
TTTGATTTTTGATCCTAAGACAGGGAAGGAGTTCATAGTAAATGGCATGCGATTAAAGCCGAATGTGGAAGCAGAAGATTTATCGCAACCCACAACAACAATATTGTTAAACTTGATCGCACCCACCGAACAGGAAGCACCAACTTAGGATTTGGATTCTAGAACCTTTTTCTTTATTGCATTTTCATTTCGCAAATAATGGGAATTAACCAAATTCCCTAGCTTTCATTTTTGTTTATTTTGTGTTCACTATGTAGTTTTTTCCAGAAATAAAGAAGAAGAAGAAGAAGAAGAAGTACAAGTCATACACATAATGAGATGTCGGCTCACCAGTAGTAAGTTCTTCAAAGATCACGCCTAAGCAGGTTTGCAATTCTGAACTTCTGAATTATATGCGTGATTCATTCTCATGCATTGAGGACATTGCATATTTTAGTGGGGGGGGAGAACATTTCATGTGCTTAGGAGTGCAAACCTTTGTTTTGTTTTTCTCATATAAATTCCATGTATAACTGAAAACCCACCTTTAGGAGACCTTCTTCATCCATGAATTCGAATTACATATGTAGGGAAGTTTGGCTTTATATAGCGGATTATGACCATGCAAAAATAAAACAAACCTTGATTTTGGATAACGTGGGAGTCAATGTCCAAATGGCTAGGGTATCTAGTGGGTGTGTAGGGGATAGGAAAATCAAAGGATTGAAGCACTATGCCTCAAAAAGGTAGAGAGTTGAGTGAATTGAGGAACCCCACCGCGCCACCATTCATTAAGCCGATCCTACTTGAATGTTTTTATTCTTTCATTGAGTCAATCTTACTTTAGGGTGGAAGATAGGCATTTCTCCAAGTCTTTAAGCACGGAATTTCTTTTTCTTGATTCTTCACCCATCTTGCCATTCCACCATGCCATTCTATATGCCATTCCATTTTGCCATCCTATTTGTTATACCATATGTCATATACCTATCCACTTTCTCGAACCTTTCTTTAACCAACAGCCTTTCATGGATGGTAGCCATCTCCCAAGCCATTGTATCTCCCTTTCCATGGGATCACCTTTATCCCATCTCTATCAACATTTCTGTCTAATTTCACTCTTCAATTTCTTATTACCTCTTCTTCTCTTCAATGATTTTACATAATACCCTTATCAGAGTCAATGATAATTATATTCTCTTTTCTCTTTCACAATGTTTTAATATGTTCTTTATCCCTTAAAAAAAAAAAAGAAAGTCCTCAAGTTCAAGCAAAATATGAGGAATTTAAAAAAAAAAAAGGGGATTTCTGTGATAGGCATTGTTAGTACATTAATTTTGCTTCAAGTTATTGAATCTAGTGAGGGCATTACACATGATTTCTTTCTTTCTATTTCTTTCTCATTCGTCTAAGTCTTGGGAGAAGGCAACCTGAAATGATATATCCTTGATGAAACCTTTCATTCGAAATCCATCTCTTCCCCTTTGAGCATTCTATCTTTCGTTCATTCTTATTCTCTCACCATGTCATCACAATATTTGATATTCTGTGCTAACTGGGAGGCGGAGAATGCCTAGCTTTTATCGTATTGTAGGAGGAAACTTAGTGGAGAATTTTAACAATAAGTAGCCGCTACCCGGAAGAGAGTGACCTTGATATGAGAGGGGAGAGATCCACCACTTGAAGAGTGCAGTGTGGAACCTTTTGGATCATAGTGTAATATCTAGAGAAGTACATCTTTCTATCTCATTTCATTAGCTCTACCCAAAACCAAGAGGATAGCGCCCATATTACTGACAAGGTAGAATCCAAATTTTCGAGGGGAGTTCTGTTTGAGCATGTTATTGATAATTCTAACACTTCATGCAGATGAATGACTATTGATGGATGAAGAAGTCATCTAAAGAAATAATGGTACATTGCTAAGGGATTAGCAATGATTTAAGTGGGGGGCTATGATAACTTGCAAATTAAAATGATTACTTGATGAATCTTACATTATATTTATGTGTTTTAATGACCATATTTGCATGTTATCATATTAAAATGGAGATAAATGACTTACACTTTGATTTTCTTATTATTTCTAATTTTTTATCATTTTTTACATGGTATTTAACCTCATTTTATTCAAGAAATATTTTTTACAGGGCTTTAAATACTTGGCTAAAGGTTGGTAAGGGCTCTCATAATTTTTCTGGAATTTTTCCATATTTTTATATAATATTATGACCAATATTTAGCCGAGAAATAATTTTTTATTTGAAGAATATATATGCTATTTATTTAACATTTTTATAATAATAATAATCTATATATATATATATCAAGAGGCATCCACGTCATTCGCCCAAAATTCGGGCAAATACGTGGATGCATTTTTATGTATATATGAAAAAGAAAGAAAAATCGGCGAAAAGGCTATAATTTCATTATATATATATATGCACCTTGTCGGTTAGCCGCGTGCATTAAATGCATGCTGCAACCGACAAACGTGATCTTTTGCACGTGAATCGATTAGCCATGTGCATTTAATGCACGCGCTTACCGACACACATGCAATGTTTACTTATATATTTTTTAGGTTGTTAGCGCGTGCATTAAATGCACGCGCTAACTGACACACTGGAATAAGTGCATGCGGCGTCGATTCGCCGCGTGCATTAAATACACGCAGAATCCACGATGCGTGTGGGTCAAATATTGCAGCTATTTTGTCTTTTTCTGCGAATTTTACAGAAAAAAATAAAACAGGGCGACGTGGCTTGTTTCTGTCCATTCAAAAGGGTTTCAAACACCCAATGATTGCGCGCTCTATAGACGCGAACAAATACGTGTCAGAATGCGATCAAAGAAGGGGGGAAATGAGGAAAATTTCGGCAACCAATCAGAAAGCACCATTTCCAAACTTCTTGGAGGAGAGATAAAGTAATCCAACGGTTGAGATTAAGCGCTAGTAAAATGACGATATCTTGAGATCTAACCGTCTGATTGAGCTGAAATTTTGAGGGCATGTTTGTCTTTTCACCCTCTACATTCCCAAGGCTGGATCTTTAAATAGAGGTCTGGAAAAGGGTGAAATTGACTTTTTGAAGCTGTCTACAAGGATTTGGCCAGGAAGGACACAATAGTTGCTTTCGAAGTCGACATTCTTGATTCTGCACTCCAATTTGTAAGTTTCTGATTTTTATTTCAATCTTCTTCTTGAACGATTTTAAAACGCCAAGGCATGGGCGAAATGAACATACCCTAGAAGTTGTTTTGAATGAAATTAGCACTGCATTTTGATTCTGATTCAAGATCTCATTTTTAATCTTTAATTCTACATCAATTTTAAACGTTTCTGCAATATTAGATTTCTAATTTAGGTTCGGATTTCATCATTTCCCCAAATTCTTCACTTTCTTTCTCTAGGTTAATTTGTCTAGTTTCTCTCTCTAAATTTAAATTTTTTTTTTTGGAAATTTAACTAAATATATAAAAAACCTAAAAATAAGATTTAATTTGAAAATTCATCCATCTTGAAGTCCAATTTAAAAATCCCTTTCTTGATTATTTAATTCCCAATTTTAATTCATAAAAAATTGTCTTAAAATTTTATAATAATTTGGAAATTAATAATCTGAATTAGTCTGATCTTATATTGAAATAATTCTATCTTGAGCTTTTTGACCGAAATATTTAAAATCAAAATTAAGCTTTTTACTTTATTTTGATTAAATAAAATTATTAATAAGCATGATTAAGGTTTATTAATTGCAAAATTAATTCATCTTTAAATTAATTCATTAAAATTGGATAAAAATTCTTACTTTCCATGTGGTTCGACCCCTTGCTTGCTCTATATTCTATATTTAGTGATTAAGGGTACTTATAAATCTATTGTATAAGTCTAAACATCAAATCAACGACATATTTACACGCACTTTTAGGCTTGCCAGGCACATATTAACACTATCAGTAACCTAGGCCTGCACATGTTGACTAACTATTTTCAAATTTTCTTAAAATTAAAAAATTTTCTAAAATTCATTAAAACAATTATCATCAATACTTGTTTGTTATATTTGATGAAGGATTTCAGAGTTTTGATGGTAAAAAATGAGGACATGAAAAATCATACAAAAAGAAAAATTGTGGGAAAATTTTCACTAGACTCTAGTGCAGTATTTAAAATGTTACGAGCAATATTTATATGAAAAATCCAGAGGGGAATGAAAATGTTTCAGGTGAGGAATCTTTATTTCATGCATCTTAACTAGTCGTGACTTTGATTACCATAAGGATTAACTAAGGATATAAAAATAATTTTAACAAGAAATCATGAAATAGGAAAAGTGAATCATATTGTGATTATAAATTAAATATTCACAATACTTTCATTTGAATTATTCAGTGATTACCTCTTATAAATATCCTTGAATATCTATATGGGTGAAACTAAATTCATATCTGTGTGTTTGTAGTAACTTATATACAGACTTTAAGTGGTTCCTAGTAAGCTTTGGGGTCAAATTGGTGAACGCTTTGGGGACCGAGTCGAAAGAGATCAAGCGACATCATACCGTGGAAGAACTAAAGGGCTGAAAATGATTAGGATTAACCAAATATTTGTGTTCTTGGCATCATTTCTTGTTCATTTCCAAGTTCTTTCCCTGGGGGTAATTTCCAGAGAGACTCTTAGGGATCATCCACACCTTCGGGCCATACCTCTGGACAACATTAAGAATTATTTAATATGTCTAACAAAAAAACGGAGTATACCTTATTCTCTATCTCATTCAATAAATAGGTAGAAAATATATCACATAATTAACTAGAAAATATTGCATACAATTTAACCCAATCCTACCTCCCTCTTAGTTTTTACCTTAGTCACTTATATTAATTCAAATCTTAGTAATTTTATTGATTATTGTGTGCATAACGATTGCATAACTGATAGCATACATGTTGATAATAATTAATTAGGATTAAGAGAATTACCCTGCGGTGGAAACATTCATGTTTACTCGGTGGAACATTATAAAGGGTAATGTTTTTTAGAAAAAGGGAAATAGACTGAAAAATGTGTAGATCAAAGAACAAACTGAAAAATGTGTGCCCGTCTTCAAGGGCTTTTAGGGTCTGCCTCCAAACCTGGAAACCGACCAAGACTTATCATCTTTTTCAATTTTCTTGTCTGGAAATCAACACCCTGCATTGGTCGTGTCACTATTCGGTTGTTTGTAATTCTTTTTGCTTGATGCATGTAAAGAAACATGAATGCGGCTGAACATAAGGAAACACTAGGAAGGCCAGTTTAATCAACATCTAGAGTTATCCATGGCCAGTTTATCCCTAAAAAAGAGCCCAGGAACCAGGTTTTTTAAGTTAGAAATTAATAAATGACAAAAGAGAATGAATTTTTTTTCCTTTTCTAGAGGGAAATCAAATAAAATATACATTTGGAAACACATCACCGAGAGGAAGTAGGGTACTATACATTGTTACGTATATTCATAATTTTGTTTTATTATTTTGAAATTCAGATAATAAATTCAAAATATGATCTTATCATTTTGAAATCCGGAATATAAACACAAAATCCGATCCCACAAATGTAATTTTTTTAATACACCTGAACCAAAGATATGCTCTATGTTTGTGTTTTTTTTCTATAATCTTAAAAAATATATAATAAAAAAAAATATATATATATATATAGTTCATTTTATTTGTAGGCTTACTTTATAATTGAGTTTGACATCTGCATTCCTAATCTGGGATGTATGACAATGTTGATCACAGATGTAATCCAGACATCGTACACATGAAGAAGAAACAACATCAACTGGTGTGATAATTAGGTTAGTGTATTCAGTATATATTTAATCTATTTTCTATCATCTATTCTTCATTCTAAAAGTATACATGACCTAAAGCTTAATTATATAGCAAAATTTATAAAAAAATCTCCACTACACTAGACATTGTTGGATTCTGTGGCCTTGATTGGGATGAAACTACATTGATTCATGCAACACAAGATTATGAACACGATCATAATGAAATTCAAAGGTTATTAATCAAATTATATATTCATGGAAAAAATTTGTGGTTTCTTAGTTCCTGGAGTGAGACATTTTAGGATGTTCAAGTGTGCCGCCTTTAGATGTATCCATGGAATTCCTGGCATGTCAAATCTCCTCCATTTGGAGAAGCTCTTTTTTGTTCCTCCATCTCAATCACACTAAGAATATAGAACAGAAAAAGGGAGAAGGAGAAGAAGGATAGGGTCCTCAGTGATTCAGGCCTGGATGAATTCCGTTCAGGGTCTTCTCCTATCTATACTTGATAGTTTTTTTTCGCACAAATTGTTTAAGTTTACGTATATCTTTTGAATTCCAAAAGACCATTTGCGTATGACCTAGTAGGTCACTACAGAAGTGTAATTAATGACTCTAGAGTCCCAACAACCTTTATTAACCTTCCTAACTAATTGGCCATATCATCATACAGATTAATTAATCACCTATTGATTTAACACAACTGATATCTCAAGTTTCCAGCCCTTGGGATACCAAGCTGCACCTCGTGCTCTAGAATATATAGTAAAGTGTATCTTCACTCACAAATGGAACTTTTCTGTTATTTGAGGAATATGCCTCATGTCCCTCTTGTGCTTGATTCATGGTATGTTCAACTACCAAATTCAAATCAGACATTCGATTAAGTACTGATGCAATTCGTTGCTGGAACTGGATGATACCATTTGGACTAATCAAAAATTTTCATGAACTTCTTACCGCACCTCAACTAATCCATGACAGACTAATAAGTCATAGCCAAATTACAACCATTTATCTACAAGATGTCTTTGGTGCCTTAGGTCTACGTTCTCTTGCACAATTGTGACATAAATCAAGCTGATTGACAGTTTGGTACAATACCATTGAACAATTCATACATATCAATTCAGTAAACTCTTTCTACTAAAGAGCACCGAGTATTCATTCTTTTTGTCTTTAATGGCTATGTGATCAGGCATATTCCTAAAATGAGTGGGACTAGATCTATTCTATCTGGATACTAAATGTTCCTATTTAGTATAATTTGAATAGGAATATTTCAAACATATAGTGAAAAAATAGTGATCTTTGTATTATGATCATATCATAATTCACTAAATCCTTTCACATATTCATGTAATTCGTTATATGAATCACAAGTGCACTATAATGAATATAATGAACAATGACAAATATGTGGGATATATGATTGGATTATCGGTCACAAAAGTTTCCATCACCTCTATCATCCAATCAACTCAAACACACACCCGCAACTAACCCCGACTGCCCTCCATTCTTCTACAACCTGCATGACACTACCTATCGCCAACCAAGGTAATCTAAACTAGTTTTTAATCAATATTTTCATTCTAAGAATTCTTTACTTTTGTTTTAAAGTAAATTAAATTCCGTAGTTTGCTTCCATTTTATTTTATTTAATTTTTCAATAAATATAAAACTATTAAAAATCACTTTTAATCTATTTAAATATGTATTCTCAAAAACTTCAATAATTAGAAAATTTAATATATGTGGTTCGACCCTTACACTTTGTTAGAAAGGAAATTATTATAATATTTTTGCTTAAAGCATAACCTTAAAACAAATATTTTATGAATAAACCTCAAAGATTTCCATAAAAAATATTTAAGTAACTTGATCATCATTTATAAGTTTATATGATAGTAGTAGTGGTGAGGAATAAATTCGTTTAATGCTCATTTGTCACTTTAGACTCCAGGTCTGATTGATTATGGTTCACAATTAACTAAAGTTTGAAGATAATGTTTTATATCATTTATTTAAGTTATTTTTATTTCAAAATACGTAAAAATGATCTATAAAAAAATCATAAGACATTCAGGTACACAGATTTTTTATTCAGTATGAAATAATGTCTCCATAATATTTCAATTTATCAAGGATATAAAAATAATCCCTACATTACTCATCTAAAATAATAAATGAGGTAAATACTCAAAAAGTTTGACTGGATTATAATAATAGTGTGAAAGTCTTGTGTAAACGGTAAGCAGATATAATATATTAACCTATATGTGGAGGCCTAAGATTAGAAATAAATTTGCAGAGAAATTTTGATTTTATTTTTTTCTGTATTTTAAATTAATCATTGGGAAATATTTGTGGCCCAAGCTCTTATAGGAACATAATTAGAGAGTGAGGCTTTGGATTTTATAATGTCTAAAAATCTTGGAAAGCATACAAAACTTGTATGATAATAAGAGTCTCTCTTCTTGAATTGAAAATATTTTGACAGACACATTTAACTTTACTTTATTTTAAATATTATTTAAATATTTATATCAATAAATAAAATTACAAATGCCTAATGAAAACTTCCAATCCATTCACTAACTCTTGTAAAATGACATCAAGCACAACCTAACAGGAATACATAAATTCTCACTGAAATATCTCCAAATTTTCCTGACTTTTAGTACCATAAACAATTCTAACAGATAATTTTTAAGACATTATCATAATCTCCACCTTAAATATTTTTTCCTTGGTAGATAAACCAGTATTAATTTTTTTATAATTCTATTTTTCAACTAAAAGTTTCCATACATTATTAAATGATTTTTCATCTTTGTAAGAAATAAAGAAAAGAGATTTCCTCCCCTTTCCTCCTCTCCACTTTCTAGTGTGCTCTAGAACCCGTAAGTTCCCACTGACCACTTGTGGATTTAAGGGCTAACTATTTGAGGAGTCATTAACCTATTAACAAAGTAAAAATTAGACATAAAATGAAGTTTTCCAAGGGTTACCTGCTGAAGAGCTATAGCGTACTTGACTCTAAGAAGTGACTCCCTTAAGACATATTCTTTAAATATAATATCAAGGTAGCACCCGATATCTTTTGATGGTAGTAACTAAAGATATTGTTGGATTTTCTTTTTAAGGCTGCTCGATGTCCATATATATATATGTCTCTGCTCATAAGATCTCTCAATACCTTTAATATTGTCTTCTATGTATGGGCTCATTTCTCATTAGTACCTTACTGAGCATGTGACTAGCTCCTATTTAAACCCATAAAACTGATGGAAACTTCCAAATTTAAACACTCTTTCTGTCCAGAGATTTCCTCCCCTTTCCTCCCCTCCACTTTCTAGTGTGCTCTAGAACCAGTGAGTTCCCACTGACCACTTGTGGATTAAAGGGCTAACTACTTAAGGAGTCATTTCCCTATTAACAAAGTAAAAATTAGACATAAGGTGAAGTTTTCCAAGGGTTACCTGCTGAAGAGCTATAGCGTACTTGACTCTAAAATACAGGCCATGAGGACTTGAATTGTCCTGCAATTAGGAAGTCACCATTGATTAGGAAGTCACCAATGATTAAAAATTATAAAGTCACCATTGATTAGTTGGCTTGCATTCTTCTCAGCCAATTCCCAGCAATATAACATGTAAGTAAATTTAAATATTGTTTCCTTTTTTTTTTTTTGCTTAACCGAGGTCGATGCTTTTGAAGAAACTCACTAATAGAGATGGAGGATGGATGATGGTTTCATCATCCGTCATTTCATTTTCGTCATCCGTTTTCGTTCTCATAAATTGACGGATGACTGAACCGTCACTTGTGACGAATGACAAATGACGAAAATGACAGATGAATGACGGAAACGACGGATGACAATATCGGTTGACGAGAATATTAATGTATAATTTTTACATAAACTCATTGGCTTCTATGAGGAGAGAGAATTCTCTCTCTACATTTCCTCCATCTCCAATGAGCTCGGAGTTCCTGTTCGGTGAGCGGATCCTGAGTGTTGGTAATCTTTATCAGAACACAATCCATACATTTCATCAATGAAAATCGGTGATACCCTCTCGCAAGCAGAAATCGGGTGGTGAACCATTGGCTGCCCAGCCAACGTGAAAAGAGGCTTCGGCACATTCAGAGAAAGAGGCCGGAACCGAGTTCCTGAATCAACCAACACAACCAGCTCGAAATTTGAAACCAAAATCAAACAAGAGAAGATTCTGCTACAATTCCGACTACCTTGGGTAGTACCGCCAACCATGATCACGGCAACTATCTTCTCCTACGGGCTTCCCATTCTCGCAGGCCGAATTCACCTCCGGTAGCAACCAATTCTTGCAGAATCTTCTCCGCTAGCAACCAATTCTCCCTCTCCTTCCCATTCTCGCAGGCCAACATCGTTCGGGCGTGCCCGAGTCCAACCCTGTCAAACCACCATTGTTACTCGTAGACATGGTTGTTCTGTTCTGTTATTTTAAAATGAACAGAAAATTCGCACAAACGAACCGCACAGGGGTGTGTTTGGTGTGCTGTTCTTTTTATGTGCAAAAATTCGAAGAAATGTTCAAACAATTCGAACAAACGAACAAGATTCGCACATCGGAACAAATTCGCACAACCGAACAAAATTCGCACAACCGAACAAATTTGAACAAATGAACAAATTCGAACAAACGAACAAATTCGAACAAACGAACAAATTCGAACAAACGAACAAATTCGAACAAACGAACAAATTCGAACAAATGAACAAATTCGAACAAACGAACAAATTCGAACAAACGAACAAATTCGAACAAACGAACAAATTCAAACAAAACGAACAAATTCGAACAAGCAAACAAAATTCGCACAAGAAGAACATAATTGTTTGGAAATTTCATAAAAAGCTATAAGTTGCAAAAAAAAAGTTGTGCATAAAGAATAATTTACTACGAATAATCTAATTTAGTAATGACGTTATCTTAATTTACGAATCGCAAGTCATGAATCACCATAATCAGTGTAAAATTTTAAGTATAAATATAACAGTCATCAAATCTAGTGATAACGGCATTTATGCCATTGATGTAACTTAGATTTAAGAAAAAAAATTGGAATGATTTAACGAATTCATTTGGCAATTTAATCAGAGGAGATTGTACTGAATTCATTTTGGTAATTCATCTCATTTCATTGGGTGACATGACTGAAATCACTCGTTCTAGAAGGAAAGGAATTAATTAATTTAATAGATTTTTGAGAATTAATTTCATTAAAATGACATGCATGAAACAGAGTGTACTTCCATATTTTCTAGTACTTGGTTATATGGTAGAAAATTAGGTTTGAATAAAAACATATTTAGGTATTTCAACAATAAAAATATACCTTTTGTTAACTTCTCATACAGTAACAAATTCAAGATGCTGTTTTTTAAAACAAATGTTAGTGTTCCTGGTTTTGTCAGGAAAGGGAGAGGGAGAGGGAGAGAGGGAGAGTGAAAGAGAGAAGAAGAGGGAGAGCGTGAGGGACGGAATTTAATAGATTTTTTAGTATTAATTTCATTAAAATGACATGCATGAAACAGAGTGATTAGGTTAGAGGGTAGAATGATTAGGTTTCAATAAAAATATATTTAGGTATTTCAACAATAAAAATATAACTTTTGCTAAGTTCTCATATGGTAACAAATTCAAGATGCTGTTTTTTAAAACAAATGTTAGTGTTCCTGGTTTTGTCAGGAAAGGGAGAGGGAGAGGGAGAGAGAGTGAAAGAGAGAAGACGAGGGAGAGTGCAAGGGTGAGTAAGGGAGAGGAAGACAGAGGGAATGAGAGCGATGGTGAGAGTGTGCGACAGTGAATTGTAGAAGGAAAGAGATAGGGAGGTAGAGAGATGAAGATAAAGGGGGGATTAAAAACAGACAAAGGGAGATTTTGATAGATAGAGAGGGGGAATAAGAGATAGTGACAAAATCAAAGAATTAGGAATAGAGAGAGAATCAAAGTGCGCCAAAGAATTGTACTGCAACTGTACTTATTTTGCTCTACAGTCGCTGCACGACCCCTATTACGGGTCGCACAGAGCTTGCATGTGAATACCTTCGGCGCCACCTCTGTGAAGTGGATCCGTGCAGCGCATTCATTCTTTCTCTTTCTCTTCTTCCCGCCCTGGCCAACACTCCCCGTGGACGATGAAGAGCTTTCGTGTGAACCAGAGGCATGCGATAGGGGTTCCCTAGTCATCCTAAATTACAATTGGAAATGTATATCATTTAAAAAATTTCATCCCATACCAAACTAAATTCGGACATTTTTTATATGCATTACTAAAGCACATATGTTCACGCAGATTATAAATAGGAAAGTAAGCAACTTATGAGAACTACAAAGCAAAAATGTAAAATCCTACATCATACGGTTACATAATAAAGCAAAAAAATGAAATATATGCCAATTAACAGGAAACTGAAAATCCTCCAGATCGTGTCCCATTCATCACATAAGTGCGCACCTTTTTAACTGCCTCGGAGCGAAATTCAGGAATTAATCAATAGGCAGATAAGTGCTCTGAACGTTATCGAGATAACAGAGAACGCCGCTTATAGCTTTATATCGAAAGGCAGAGAAATAATCAGATTACCAGAGATGATTCTCGGCTGAAATAAGAGGGAATACGTTAATAAGTGAATTGGGGAAATAAGTGAGTTGGGCTGATATAAGTGAATTGGGGAAGTAGGGATAGGGTGAAAAAGAGATCTAGAGATAGACAGAATTATAAGGATGAACAGAAAGAGGGGAATTAAAGTAAGAGCAACAGAGAAATTCAAAGACAGATAATAAGGGAGATAAGAGAGAGAGAGAGAGAGAGAGAGAGAGAGAGAGAGAGAGAGAGAGAGAGAGAGATAGAGAATCAGTGAATTTGAGGGATAGATAAATTAAAGATAGAAAAGGAGACAGTCAGAGAACATTTGTAAGATGTAAGACGATTACTAAGGTGATAGAAAGAGAGAATAAGAAAGCCACATAAAGATGGAGAAAAAAAAAAGAGTAAGAGACAGAGAATGAGAGAATGAGAGAGAGATTACGACATAGGCAGAGATGAAAAAAGAGAGAGAGGAAGGGGGAATGACCGAGAGATAAAAAAAGAAATCCAGAGAATTTGATAGATAGAATCAGGGAGACGGACAGAAAGAGGGAATTAAAGAAAGAGCAACAGAGAATTTGAAAGACAGTTAATAAGGGAGAATAAGAGACAGAGAGAATCAGAGAGTTAGAGGGAGAGAGTAACTTAGAGATAGAGAAAGAGGCATTCAGAGAACGCTAGTAAAAAAAAGAATAATTACTAAGGTGAGAGGAATAGAGAAGAAGAAAGCCACATAATGATGGAGAGAAAAAAAAAAAGAGTAAGAGACAGAGAATGAGAGAATGAGAAATAGATTACGACATAGGGAAAGATGAAAAAAGAGAGAGAGGAAGGGGGAATGACCGAGAGATAAAAAAAAATCCAGAGAATTTGATAGACAGACAATTAGAGAGCGATTGAAAAAAGCGAATCAGACATAGAAAAAGAGGAATTCGGACAATGAGAGTACCCTTGGGAAGGAAAAAATTAGAGCGCAAGGGAGGCGAAGATAAAAATAGGAAAGAGCATTAGATTTAGACAGAGAGAGATGAACGGGAATAAGAGAGACACATACAGAATATCAGAGAGCGAAAGAGCGAATAAGAGAGTTTTTGGGAAAGAACTGAAGAGAAATAAAGAGAGAATCATAAAGCATCAGAGATTTAGAACGAAAGAAAAGAGAATCAAAGAAAGACACAAGTCTAAAAAACTTGAAAAAAAAACGTACCAAATGCCTCCACTTTGACCCCGTCCCAATCCGGCGCCAAATCGACTGGGAGGAAGTCCGATGGTTTCAAGCTCGGGGAGAAGAGACGGGAGAAAGAAAGAAAGAAAAAGCCGCTCTGGAGACTCGAGAGAGATGAACGAGAACGAGTGATTCAGAGTCACTGAGAAGTGAGAAGTGAGAAGTGAGAAGTGAGAAAGATGGAGAACGAGGGAGGGAGAAGGAGACTCTGGATTCGCACATACCCAAATAACGAGAACTAGAACGAGAACGAGAGTAACGAGGGATTTTTTTTTCAAAAAAACCTTAAAAAAAATTCGCGCAATTCGCACAAAGCGAACCGCACAGCCGTGTGTGCGAAGTTGTGTTCGTTTTCAACATTGTTCTGTTCGGAAATCCGAACAGAACGCGCAATTCGCACCAAATCGAACAATCGTCTTATTTGTTAGTCCTTCACTAAAATAATTATTTATTCTTTTTTTAAACACGATACTAATTGAATGTTAGTTTTGGTCTATCCGGACGGAACTCCGTAGTTTTGGTCTCTCCGTCGTAGTCAATTATTTTCTTCACAAAAAAATCATAGTCAATGATCATTTGTCGTACAACTAATGCATAACTTTGGTTGCGGTTGCTGCCACTTGCTCCGGTTGCACTTATTCATTCCTTGTGTCTCAAATGTTGCAGACGCCTCTTTTATGGCTGCATGGAATAGATGACAGGACAGTCCTGTGTTCAGCTGGACAAGCTGGTCCCCCTTTTCTTGAACAGGCCGGGATGAAGTGCGAATTTTAAGTATGTTCAACTTAGAAAATCAACCCAGAATTCTTTAAAAAAAAATCAACCAAGAAATGATGAATAACTCTTTTATTGATATTTTCTTAATCATGGATGTTTCAGGCCTACCCAAATCTTGGTCATAGCATCAGTGGGTAGGAATTATTCTCTCCGGAGTCATGGATCAAGAGTAAGATCGGAAGCTCCTCTTAAATCCGTCTCAGGGCAGAGGGCACCTGTTCTATCTAGTTCTATTAAAATGGTAGACAATGGGCCGTCAGAGTTCGCAGTTGTGGGATTCTTTAATCAACCGTAGGATTTTCAAGATGACTAATCAATACTAACGCATAACGAATGTTGGCCTCCGCTAGCAACCATATTCTCCGCTAACAATGGTGGTTTGGCAGGGGCGAGATACGGAGACAGCGGCGAAGGGGAAGAGAGAACTTAGTGCAGCGACAGACGCCGGGGTGGGGGGGTGTTTTTCGTTTTCCGTCACCGAAGCATCCGTTCCGTTCCGTTTACGTGAAAAGACGAATAACGGAAACCAGCAGATGACGGAACGATGACGAATGACGAAAATGACGAAATTTTTTGCGAAAAACAGATATCGGAACGGAATACCGTTCCGATACGTTCCGTCCGTTCATTTTCGTCTTCCGTTCCGTCCTCCAACTCTACTCACTATCCTGCAGGGTGACAAAATCTTGGGCAGATTTGTGATAGCTGGCAGTAGCCGAGGGTCTCTCTCCAGAAGCAAAGGTGGAGGCGGCGTAGCTGCGCAATAGGACTGGCCTCGTCTTCTTCCTCTGAAAGCTTCAAAGCCCATCGCTAAGCTTTCAGAAGAGAAGGATGATGAGAGCCACGCTCTGGTGGAGAACAAAACGCCCATTATCCATATCGAGTGGACATTTCTCGTCTCAAAAGAGCGGCCTTTCCCCATGCGAGCAGATAGATATATCGTCGGCAAAGAGGAAGAGAAACCGGAGTCATGCCCCAATCTTGGGGGTCAATCTTCCAGACGTATGGGACACCAGCGGACCCTCTGATACTCCAGAAGAGAACCCGCATAACTCAGAAGGTACTCCTATTTCCGTATCTAACTCAGAATTCCTGACTATCCATCGAGAGTGGAGATTATCTGAAAAAGGAAATATCTTTATTGCTTATTATCGACAAGGCCTGGCACCCATTATCATCGACGGGATTTCCATTGCGGCGGAGATAAGATCGGGGATAGCTGAAGAGGTACGTCGGATGAGAGAAGCCACTGGGAAAGTGCCCGGGCTGGCCGTCGTCCTCGTGGGTCAGAGAAGGGACTCCGAGTCTTACGTTAGATTCAAGACAAAAGCCTGCGAGGAAGTGGGTATCAAATCCCTGGTGGCCAACCACGCCGAAAACTGTGAAGAGGAAGACGTAGTCAGAGCCGTGAAGGACTTCAACGATGACCCTTCTGTTCATGGCGTTCTTGTCCAGCTCCCGCTTCCGCAGGTCAGATAATTTCTCCCCTAAATTTTTTCCTGTACCGAACGGGAAAAACCCAGTCCGTCATCAAACTCCGCTCTACTGTTCAATTTTACGCTTGTTCCATCTCCGTTTTGAATATTATTGAAATGGGTGTGGGTTCTTTGAGCAGCATATGGACGAGGAAAGGATCCTGGGGGAAATCAGCGTGGAGAAGGATGTGGACGGGTTCCACCCTTTGAACATGGGGAACCTTGCAATCAGATGGCGAGACCCTCTGTTCATCCCTTGCGCCGCCGAGGCCTGCATTGAGCTTCTGCTTCAGCATGGAGTCAAGCTCTGCGGTAAGAACGTCGTCGTTATCGGACAAAGCAAGGTGGTCGGCCTACCCACCTCTTTGCTCCTGCAGGTAATCTATCCGGTTCTACAATTCTCCCCCGTCTAAGTGCACCCACTGAAGTTGTATGCCATCATTTTGAAGAGACACAACGCTACAGTCAGTGTAGTCCACGCTCTATCGAAAAACCCAGAAGAGATCACGCGGAGAGCAGATATCGTCATTGCTGCGGCTGGCGTTCCTGGCCTGGTCCAGGCCAGCTGGTTGAAGCCAGGGGCGATTGTGGTTGACGTAGGGACGAATCCTGTTGAGGTAGATCATTTATCTAATGTATTCTTGAGTATAGTTCCGGATCGTCCCGGACGTGGACGATGGACGGGACGGGACAAATTTTGTCCCGTCCGACGTCCAGATTCGGTGCAGGGATGAAGGACGGGACGAATTTTTGTCGAACGGTTAGAAAACCGTCCAGTCCAGTCCTCCCGGGATGAATTTTTGCCCCGTCCCTTGTCCGGGACTGAAAAACCCATTTTATATTTTTAATATATTAATATAGATTTTCTAAGCTTTTTAGGGAATTACGGAGGAGAGAGAATGCGAAGGGCCATATGTACAATTATTTCTGGGTGGGGTCCGTTTGCACTCACCTAAAAAAATAGGGACTTTGATGCAAATTGTCATTGCAAGGCCTCGTGCCTACATCTCAACCGTCGGATGTGAATCCGGCGGTTTTCCATCCAGATTCGTCCGTCCAACGTCCGAGACCTCCGGACTAACGGTTTTCCCGTCCCATAGGATGATACCGTCCCGTCCAGTGGTCCCCGGGACAAATTTTTGGACCGGACGAAAATCTTTGGACCAGACGATTTTACGTCCCCGGACAAAAAAATCGTTGCGTCCGCGTCCCTGCTCTATATTCTTGAGCTTGATCGTCTTGTAATTTGTTGTTGATGGTTGTAAAAACCATGGCAGGACCCTCATAGTGAGCATGGGTACCGACTGGTGGGGGACGTCTGCTATGAGGATGCCTTAAAGGTTGTTCGTGCAATTACTCCTGTTCCTGGTGGAGTAGGTCCTGTCACCATAGCCATGCTCCTATCAAACACTGTCAACGCAGCCAAACGTGCTTACTCCCTTTCTTAATATTTTTTTCTCCCAATTGATTTCCTTTTTAATGTGTGCGGCTGCACTGCACTGTCCCAAATGGGGATAGTCACCAGATAGGCAATTTTTCCATCATTACAAAGTCACCATTGATGGGCGGTTTGAACATGGGGCAGAAGTTCAAATGGCTCATTGCCCAATTCAACCCTGTTACAGTACCTCATGCACTTCACAGAGACATGGGTGTGGCTCACGGCAACATCGGCAGCCCTGACGACCGAAGCAATTGTGACTGGCTGCGACGGGAATGGCCGCAAGTAGTGCCAACATGAGTGGTGCAGCAGCTGCTGGGTGGTGTTGTGAGCCTGGGTCGTTTGGACACCACTGTGGGGCACCAAAAGGGAAGGCAGGTGGGATGCAGTTTTGGGGTAAGGGAGCCTGTACACATCATACTAGATGTCTGCTGTAGGAGGGATGATAAGTCTAAATTTATGGAGTTTATGTCATTGTTTTAATTTGACATAAGCAACATGATGCATTAAGAATTTTCATTTAATGCTCTTGAAATAATAGAGAGTAAGTGGGGGATTGATCCTCAGGTAGGCAGCTATTAAACTTCTCAGTTTTTTGAAGCTTGGAAATGAAACAAATAAGCTTCAAGTGAAAACTAAGATTTAAGGATTTTTTGGATTTTCTAGAATTTGTGTTACAGCAGAAAGATAAAAATTTGGACGAGGTCAAGGGGGTCCCGACGTAACCAAAGTTTAGACGAGATCTAGAAATTGGGTTTTCAATGGAGAAATCATGTCTTATATTTGTGGAACACGTCATAGAACCCTGTCTTGATCAAAATTTGGCCAAGTTGAGACAATGAAATTGGATGGGATGCATCCAAAATAATAAAATTAGCGGGATGTCAACGAAGAAAAAATGGGAGAAGTTGGGAGGGTAAATGGATGAATTATTTTGTCAAATGTTGCTTTTAGAAATAGATAAAGTATGTAAGTTTTAAGGACATAAATTTGATTCTATAGAGAGAAAGTAGTAACAAATGGGTGGATAGAGAGAAAATGATGTAAATAGAGGATAAGTGGGGGAAACACAAGAGATTATTTGTAAACTTTTGATCAAGGTTCCTTAAGTTTTGATGCATGTGCCTTGAGATCCAGTGTCACTTTCTAAACTTGGATGCTTCTATTTCACCAGGATCACACATTGTTCTCTGCAAGAAGGGGATGAATGCTTCAAAACATTTACTTCAACCATGCTGAATGCCCAAGATCCTGGGTGAGCCTTGTCATGCTGGCTAGCCATTTCTAGACCGCATCCAGAATGAGGCAAATAAATTGAGGAAAAGAATATTTATCATAGGGAATGGTCTAAAATGTCCACTCATTTATCCTGTTGTATCTCCTTGCCATTCCTTCCTCTCATCTTATTGATTTAATCCAAATTTCTCAATTTACATTTGAATTTAATGCTCTTATTTAAAAGATAATATGTAGAGAATTTTTAAAAGTATCCAAGACGTGCCAGACACCCCTCTAACATCTCCTTAGAAGCCCAAAACTGAAAGCGTACGAATTGGGCCCAATATCTCAAAGAAATAGCTCCTAAATTCATTCCACCTAGTTCCTGTAATTTTCTGCACAGATTTGATAAATTGTCTGCAGACATATCATTAATAAAACTTTTTGACATACTGTCAAGTAAGGTTAGTTGACCATTCCCAGAATGTGCATAAAGTGTAGATTATTTCAAATATGGAAATATTGAAGGTAAAACTAAGAGGAGTGCAAATTAGTTTAATTTTATTTATATTTTATAATGTATTTTTACAGATTTTTAGATTTATTACTTAGTGTTTAATCTCACAGTGCACTTCATTTTTATATTGGTTTGGGGACCTAAAAATCCCTTAAGCGCAATCTCAGGTATGTCTCCCTTGACTCTAATCCTCACAAGGAAACCTAATATGTGCATCCCTCACTTGGGTTGTAAGATTACCTTGATAAACACACAAAGAGCTCTCCCCCCGGACTCCCTACTACTCATCTTTGTCATATAACCTTAACCACTTTAGTGTAGACCTCTTTAATTGCCAAATGCTTCAACTCCATAGAGCCGACTTCCTCACTGAAGTCTCGCATCACCACAAACTTGTCCTTCGTCCAATAAATGTGAACCTCAACTCAGGTAGACTCTCTTGTTATCCCTGGAATCTTGATCCACAAAGAGTCAACAAGTAAAATAGTGTCAGTAAAACCTATATATTGTATATATAAGGTAATTCAATAAAATAAATAACTACTTAGTTGAGTACGGCTTGTCCCTAACACCTTAGAGTGGCCATTTATGTTGATCTCAACTTGGCTCAGTTTGAATTTTACTTTACTCGTGATTTTTATTAAATTTGACCAAACACCTGACTTTGACTTGAGTTGATATTGACTTTGGTTTGACTTTGACTTCACTTGGCCATTACTTTAATTGACTTTGCTTAAGTTGACTTTGACTCAAGATTGAACTATGACATTGAGTTTAGTTGGCCTTTACTTAAAATGAGCTCCTTTATTTGATTTTGACTTTTATCTGGAAACGTTTGTCTTACTTAGGTTTGACCTTGATGAACCCACCAGTTTTGGAGCTTAATTGATCATCTGATAAACTAAACAATAATTATAATAAGAAAACTTAAATCTAAAAAATATCAGATGAGGTAATACAACTAAATAAATGAATGAAATGTAGGTAAATAGTTTAATTAAATAAACATTTGATCTCATAAAAGAATGAACTAGTTAAATGAAATAAACTAGATGAAAGAATGAACAAATTTGATATGACAAAAGAATAAGTGATATAAGGATATAAGATGAGTTTATTGACAAACTTAAAATACCTATCCTTGAATTAGATGTCGAAAAATCTGTGAAAGTTGACATAGTTAGATATATGAGTGATAAAATAGATAAAGGAAATATAAGAGTAATGACATGTTGGTAATAGTTTGAGATAGTTCTATAGTGGATAATTACATGTGCACTTAGTGAAATAGGGTACCTTCATATATGGTTTTTGAGAAAATAAAAATAAGATTCAATCTGCAGGAAAATACCTTTGAAGTAGGATTTATACATTACTGAATACAATAATGAATATCAAGATAAATATAGAAACAGTGGAATAGAGCTTTTGCGGAAAATAAAATACCAGAATGGTCAAATAGAAAAACATTGTGATACAGGTTAAACTGAATAGATATAGGGTCACTCAAATGAGAGAGATACAGATAGTACGAAGAAGAACCATGAAAATCAAAATAGATTATTAAAATAAGATATGGAGATATATGAGTGATAAAATAGATAAAGGGAATATAAGAGTAATGAGATGTAGGTTATAGCTTGAGATAGTTCTAGGGTGGATACATGTTGACTTTGTGAAACAAGGTACCTTGGTATATGATTTTGAAAAAATAGAAAGAAGATTGAATGTGGAGGAAAATGTCTTTATAATAGGTTTTATACATTACTGATTAAAATAATGAATAGTGAGATAGATATAGAAACAGTCGAATAGAGTTTTTTTGAAAATCAAATAGTATAATGATAAGAGAGAATGACGAGAAACAAATAGCATAATATTAGGACATGTCGTGATGCAGGACGACGTCGCTGACATAGTCCCAAAGGTACTGAGATGATACTCTGATACCAAGATGATGTAGGACGACGTCGCTGATGTCATCCAGAAGGTACCGAGACGATGCTCTGATACCAATTTGATGCCGGACATCGCCTAGGACGTTGTCCGGTCGATACTGAGACGATGCTCGGTTACCTAGATAGTGGTGTCGAACGTCGTCAATGACGTTGTCCGACGGATAAACCCTAAAGGGTATGTAACAATGAACGATACGATGCATCCTACATGGTCGTACTTGCAGGCCCCAACTTGATGAGGTGTGCCAAACTCTAAGTCCCGAAGGGGTCGTCGGGTGACGAAGACGATGGCCTCACGAGCCTCGTTGGAGGCACGAAGGCGTCTACGATGCCGAACAGAATCAATCCGTAGGGGCTCGCAGGTAACAGAAGGGATGGACTCGTACCTGTAAGATGCTCAAGTTCTCGTAATTTACTCTCAATTCTCTCTCACCTATCTCTAGCCCGAGCGCGGTGGAGCCAAGCTGACAGTATACTGCAAGACGTAATATAACAGGCAAGTGGATGACAGTGTACCTTGTCGGCGGGATGCTTGCTGTCACGATCTTCCTTGATGGCAGCAATCGGTGCGGGTTGCGGTGGAGAGGCACCGGAGGGGTATCGTCATGGCTCGACTGGCGATAGCGCACATGAGCGCGTCGGAGGAGTTCGGGACGACGAGCCAAGGGGAATGTGGTCAGGGAGTGACTTGAACAGATGCCTGGGGCTCAACGGGCATGTCCAAATAGGTGGATTGATGTGGAAGGAGCGGTTGTCGGAGTCGTAGGCAGTGATGTGGTCGCCATTAGCAGAGGATTACATCAAGCGGCAGTCAGGCAGCAGCCCGGCGATCAGGATTTGCCTTGATGGGGCGCTCAACCAGAGAGCAGATGCAGCCAAGCGTCGCTACAGTCCCGGCATGCAATACGAGCAGCTAACTGGAACGGGCCTGTCAAGTGGCGTCAGCAAATAGGAATTGGCGTGCTGGCGGCGGTTGGAAGGGACGCAATCTCGATTTGGCGTGAGACCAGCCGGTTTGTCGACTTCCACCACCTCCTCCAACTCAGGCAATTGCGTAAGGCGAGTAAGTGCCGGAGAAATTTCGTCGAGCTGCGGCACAAGTGCAATAGCGGCTCACAAGTGAAGTGAATTACAGGTTCTCACCCATTGACTGTGTTCAGTCGATCAAGCGGTCCTGGTACAAGGTGACCCCTGTGCAATGGGGAACATGGAATCTTCACATGTGGCCATAATCTGGCAAACTGGTGGGGCTGGTGCAACAGTGGTTCCCATTGATTGGCCAATGCAGGAAAGGAAGAGAGGGTCGAACGGTCCGAGGGAATCTGGCAAGAGCATAACCACCTGCCGTGCGATTTTCCACCCCCTCCTCACTCTTCTTCTCGGCGTCGATTTTCCTCCTCCGATCCGTATTCCTCTTCCCCTTGTCTTCTCGTCTCCTTCCCTGTTCTTTGTGAGACCAAGCACGCACAAACAACTTCAAATTGATAATACATGGTCTGAGTTCTCCTAGGGCAATACTCTTTCCTTATAATGGGGGGGAATTTATGGGCCCTAGGAGATCCATAAGCCGGGGGGGGGATATGGTCCATTGAGGGGGCCCTTATATAATGGGCCCCTGTTTACACCAAAACATAGGCAAAATAACAAAACAAAATGAAAACATAAGAAGATTGATACGGATGCATGACAGACGTGTAATGACTCGACGAAAATGACTAGACGAGACGGAAAACATAAATGAGACTAAACAAAGAGGCGAAAGAAACCAAAACCCGATGAAAAAACGAAAGTAATTTCACCCGGGATGTTCGAAGCAGGGTGTCTTCTTTGGTGCCTTGGCATGCCAGTCGGGCGGAACGCTAACCCGCGGGCCGTTGATGACGAGTAGGACGGTGCTGAAGGCATCTCTGAGGGAGCAAGCTGACGTTCTCCATCATGTCCTCACAATAAGAAGTGAGAAACACAGAACTACTAGTTACTCGGTAAAACATGTTTAATGATATATCACACATCAACGATCTCAAAGTAAGTCCCATATATTGATGTATCCAAACTCTCTCGCATACATAGGTATACAATAGGAATACAAACCAAAAAATATGAAACTTTGCACTATGATATGGATAAAATAATATGAACTTGTATGCATCATGATGTGTACCTTTCCAATAAACCTCATTATTATGTCTCATGATCTAAAATATATCACTCACTATGGTGAGCATATGTTCGTGCATTAATTTGGATAAGTATTGATAAGTTAAAAAATGTGTGTTTATTCGTTGTTATTTTAAGGGCTTTTGAACTTAATCAATAAAAAATATTTGTCCCTTAGTGTTTAAGGGGTCGAACCCTAGTGAGGCGATGGGGAAATTCAATTATTATCAGATTAGGGAATAGCAATTATTATCAGATTAGGGAACAGATTTTATGATTAGTTAGGAATTCTTGATGAGAATTACTAACTAATCCCCTAACTAGGTTATTTGAGTGATGAACTGATCCTAGATTTATAGAATTTTAGCATTACGTTTTATTAAATTGTTTAAATCATTAAACTCCAAATCAACACCTATCACTAGTGTTCCCTATTTATTTTACCCAAGAACTTAATTCAGTTTGGATTATGTTTTTGGGTTTTTTTTAGTGAATAAAAAAGATTTAGAGAAGAAATTTGATCTCAAATCATTGCCAATCTTTTTATTAGGATTTATCCAAATTTCTTATGGACTATAAACCCTAAGGTAATATTTTCTAGTGTTTTGTATTTTTATTTGATTTATTTCTCATGGATTTAGAATGTTAAGAATATCCCTTTTATTTTATTTTTATTTTATCCTGATTGATTTGAAATTGTAAAGATGTCGTAAATTAGCAAATTGTGAATACGATTCACGATTTGCTAATTTAAGAAACACAATATTAAATAAGTCAATTAAGGTATGAGTATGATTCGAAATTGTTAATTGAGAACCAAGGGATACTAACTGAATTAAAAACAAGCTACATTTTATGAATTAAGGTAATTAAAATCGAAATTTGGGCAAAACGGCGAACATGAATGGACTACAAATTTAGGAAAATTGAACAAGTAATTAATTGTAAAATGCATTCAGGATAAACCTAGAAGTACCAGGAATTGCTAGAGAGTCGATCTGGGCGAACTTCGAGCAACGAACACCCAAAAGTTTCCACGAATTTGACTTGAACTTGCTGAAAATTGCGGTGACAGATCTGCAAATTTCTTCCCCAAATCGAGCTCCAAATCCTTCCTGGTTGAACCTTGAGTCTTCAAAGGAGCTAGATAATCGCTCCTTGAGCTTAAAAATCAAGAATGGCTGCTTAATTTTTTGATTTCCCCTTTTATCGCCACAGAATCGGAAGAACAGTTTCTTCCGATTCTGTTATTATTATTTTTTTTTGGTGTTGTACGCTGGACGTACAACGCATCACCATTCACTTTTTTGGTGTCATGTATGGGTTTTCCTCCGTGCGCACCGCACTACATGCGCGCTCTATGCACGGAAGAAAACCCGCTCAGCACTGTGCATGCGCTTAACTCGCTGCGTCACACGCAGCGAGTTAAGCCGCATGCGATTGGTCACCGCGCGGCTGCGTGCGGTGTGTGACACACACGGTTCTGTGTATGTGCGTGTCGTGCACCCAAGGCACCAATCTGCGCGCTGATTGTTCCGCGGTGGTCTTGTACGCCCTGCACCATGTAACACCCATGTGAGCACCAAAAACTGGCCCAATAAGGGCCAGTTTAAATTCGTGAAAAACATTTTTAATTGAAAAACAACTGGAATAAACTGTAGAAAATGTTTATTAATGTGATAAAAGAGTTTTATTACTTTCTAAAATGCATTTTATTGTTTAATTTATTTTTATTTATAGAAGTGGTCAATTAAACATTTAATTTCTTTTAAAATTCATTTTAAAACCATTTAAAATGTATAAATTTACCTAATTATTCTTCCAAAGTATTGTTTCACATGAAATTCAAGGAAATTCTTCTTTTAACCTAAAAACATGAGAACATGCATAAAAAATTAATGGTTATAAGCATTAAAATCTACAAAAATATGATGAAATTAACAGTTTATCAGCTCTTATTTGCATGTTATCAAGTATCATATTCGAATGATACCCTATAATCACAGTGAGATTTTGAAAATAAAAAAATACATTGGGTGAATTTGATGGAAGAGATCAAAACATTGAAAACCATAGTCAAGTTATGAATTCACCTCTGCTTAATCAGGATCTAGATTGCTGGGACAAAGCTGCAATATTTCTATTATTGACATTTTTAATATCACACTTTATATTGGTTTTTATTGAAGATGTTAGATGTCAACTATAGTTTCTATGAACTTGAATTCTATGTCACCCTTGGTAATATGATCATGAGTAAGAGGATGTCAGATCTAATTGTACTTTGTGAGGAAATGCAAAATTGGGTTATTTATCTAGCTCAATTACTCTGCTGTTGTCATACAGAATTGGGATTTTTTCAAGGTGTATCCGATACTGGTTGAGTTGGTTCTCAATCAATAATATCCATGTTACACACATTCCACTTGCCACATATTTATCATTGGTCATCTGGAGAGCAACATAATTGTGTTTCTTTGAACTCCATATTGTAAAGTATCGTCCAAAGAAATGTTAGGATCCACTTGGGCTTTTCCTTATGACAACCTGTAAAGTCATCATCACAAATCCAAGAATCTTATGCTCTTGACCTTCATTAAAAATATTATATGCCTTTTTCAGTTCCTGTAAGGTACCTAATAATGCATTTGAATGTGTCATCAATTGTGATTCATTTTGATTGCTTTGGAAACAAGAACAAATACATACATTAAATAAAATGTTTGGTGGAATTTCTGTTTAGTATAAGAGGGAACCAATAATTCCATGTAATTATTTTCATCCACACTTTTTACCTTGTCATATGCATCAAGAGTCATTCTAGTTGGCATTGGTGTTGCTTGGGCCTTAATGTCTTTCACATTAGCCTTCATAAGTAGTTCCTTTGCATTTTTTTCTTGTTGGGCGAAAAATTCCAGGAGTATTTATTTGATTTTAGGGCATAAAAATTAGGTGAGTTCCACCATCAATCTCATCTCAAAATAATTCTTTATCAATTATGCAAAAAACATCACAAAGAGTATGGCAATGCGATCCAATCATGATGACATCGACACATATTAGAGCTACAATCACATGTTGATATATCAATTATACTTATTCTTTGATTAATCCTTTTATAAATTCATCTCTAACATCCATTTAAAATATCAAAAAATCATTTTTAAATGCTATAGGTAGTATAACTTGAAATTGTGCCACCAGAGCATGTATCCTTGTAGTTTAATTCTTCTTCTTTTATGTCATCTTGTGACCCTAATCGTGCTTTGTTCAACATCATCTTCACATCTTCATTTAGCTTATTTTTGAAGATCACTTGTGATGGCGCGGCACCGTCCGACACCGCAGGGTCATCACGCGAGGAGCCAGCACCGTCATCGAGCCCACCACCGACACGTGTCCAGCCGACACGATGAGCCGCAACATAGACGCGTGACCCCGGGTTCAGATATACGGCGTAATGACACGCCACCTTCGGATCGTTTTACCTGTTTCCTATTTTCTCGTCATCGCTTTTCATTTTTATCGTTTTATCGTTGTAGCGAGGGGAAGAACCCATATGAGGATATCTTCCCCTCCCACCTACCTTAGTGGGCCTTACAAGCCCTTCTTGTTTCTTTTTTCTTTCTTTTTCCCCTTTGTAGTTTAAGGGGGGCCCAGTTCATCTTTCCTATATAAAGGAAGGGTGGGCGCCCCCCCAAAGTACTCTTGATTTTTTTCATTTGAAAGTTATAACGTTTTGGGAGACCAAGAGTCACGTTCGTGGAGGAGAAAGAAGAAGAAAGAAGAAGAAGAAGGAGGAGAAGAAGAAGGAAGAGGAAGGAGAGGAGAAGGAAGAGAAGGAAGAACCGCTGCCAGATCCACTGCCACCGGCCTATCCGCCACCGCCCGACCCGCCGCTGCTCTGCCATCGGCTTCTCCGCGGCCGCCGTCTGAGTTTGCCGCCGCCCGAATGCTTCAGCTGTCGTCCGACGGTCTTTCGGCCGCTAGCAGACGCCTCCGCACGAACTGCTACGCTGATGACCGCCCGGTCTCCTGGTTGCCCCACCAGTCAACGCGCCCGCCGCCCAGACTCGACGCGTACTGCTGGGCTCTCGCGCGTACGCGACACGCTACCTCCGCCACCCCTTGCGGCTCGCGGCCGACGCTACTAAGGGAGACCTTGCTCGCCATTGCCACGGACAGCTCGTCGCTGTCTGCCGATAGTGCTGCCAGCCCAGCGTTCGACGTGCCTTGCCGGCACCCCACCCGCAGGCTGCCCGTCGTGTGCTCGCGCTGAGCCTGCGCAGCGCACGTGTCGCGCCCGACGCTGCCCACACCGCGCACTCTCGCCACACCTCGCGCTGTGCCCTTCCCCCGCTGCGCCCGTGCCATACCTGACCACCGCACCGCCGGCGCTGCTCATGCTGCTCGGTCGTGCTGTGCGCCAAGGCCCCCACTCCTGCCTAACATGGTGCATCGCTCCATCCTCCGACGGACGGCACCCCCGGCCTACCTGTTCTCTCCTGATCTTGCTGATACAAAGTATCCGTTGCCATCGCGACGAAGGTACTCCCTTACCCGCTACCCTTTGTCTCTTACTTTCTTCAGTGCATCTTCGATTCGCCTCCGCGCTCGGGTTAGATATAGGTGAGAGCGAGACAGGTTGAGAAGACGACACTTCAACGAGAGTCTTACCTGGCTGGTACGAGTCGGGCGAGCCCGACGAGTGTGAGCATAACAGCAGGACATTCCCATTCGGTGGCGTACTCGCCCTCGACCCTCTCGGGCGAGGTTCAGGAGGTCCGTTTGACCTCACCCATAGCGACCCCGTCAATTTCTAGAACCTCAACACCGCATCTCGGCACTCGTACGTACTACACGTAGGATTTTCTCCCATTCACATCATCATTCATACCTGCTCATCTACACTACTCGGACGATGCTGAACGTCATCATCCGATCGAGCTCCTGATTCGATACCGAGCCGCTATCCTCAGTGTCGACCGGACGACGTCTTGACGACATGCGGCATCAAATTGGTATCAGAGCCCGGGTGTGGTTGCCCACAGCACGTCTCCGACTTTGCATCCGCATTTAGTTGCATCCGCATCGCATCATCTTTTCGAAAATTCATATAGGATTCTCAAGAATGGCCGTAGAGATGCGATCCGCACGGATGGCGCAACGCGGAGGTTCTACCTCCCTACGACGAACTGAACCATCTCATGACGAGAGGGGCAATGATACTGCCCTCTCGGGACCCCAATCCGCGACCCCGGTAGCCGACCCTGCCCTACTGCATGTCGAGGCCACGCAAACCACACCCGACGGTACGGGTGCTCCCTGTACATCGGGCCCACCGGAACTTCCCAGTGCGTCCCGCGAGCCGCAGCACTCTCCATGCGGCTCACCGCGATTCCTCGACGACGCCTCGCCTTGTGATTACGAGGATAGGGCGACCGTCAGTCGACGACCCCACACGGGGTCGAGGACGAGGACGGGGAGGAGCACCATGCTAGTATCTGCTATGAGAGGAGCTACCGGACGAGCAGGGAGCCTACTTCTGCGCCATGACGGCTAGGATGGAGCGCATGGAGCGTATGTTCGCCAACCAACGGACGCCCGAGCATGGAGCTGACGTGGGTCCGGCCGCCCAAGGGGGACCTCGCAACCCGTCATGGGTTGCTCGACAAGGACCCCAGGGGAGACTCATCCACGACCTCGATGACGATTACGAGGGTTTTGATCACCGTTCAGACGGCGTCCCTCTACAGGGGCGCCTAATTTGAGAGCCAGCACGAGAGCCCCAGGATATCCGTGCTTGGGATATGCAGCACCCGTTGGACGACCCCGCCCGGGGGTATGACGCGGACCGACCGGTCCGCCCGGACCCTTACGTCCGTCGATATGATCGCGACATGGACCACGACTATCCATTCCGTCGATACTACCCCATCCAGCCCCATGATCCTAGGATGGTTGACCCACCGGCGCGCCGTGACGACTATTTTCAGCCGCCCCGCCACGACACTATGGGGTTTACGATGTCCCCCTACATCCACATCGCACGATGCATATCGACCGCGCACCACGGGATGGTCCTCCCCACCTTTGGGATGACCGCGGTTACGAACCAATCCCACCCCCTCGCCACATGGAGCCGCGACGTGGAGACTACCCCGTGCCCGAGCGGCACTTGGACGACGATGAACGTCGGCGTGAGGAGCACCGTGCACACATCCAGAGGAGTGTGTGCGCCGACGTCGCCGTCTTTGAGGGCTCTCGGAAGCCCAAGGAGTTCATCGACTGGGAGTCGAACATGAACTCGTATTTCTGGTGGTATCGCATGGATGACGACCTATGTGTCGAGTACACGGAGACGAGACTTGGTAGACAGGTCAAGACCTTTTGGGAGAATGAGCAAGTCGCCGCCGAGCGACGAGGACGACCCATCAC
Organism: Wolffia australiana; assembly: GCF_029677425.1. Classification (NCBI taxonomy): domain Eukaryota; kingdom Viridiplantae; phylum Streptophyta; class Magnoliopsida; order Alismatales; family Araceae; genus Wolffia; species Wolffia australiana. The sequence continues at coordinate 14,676,558 of NC_135835.1, read as the reverse complement.
ATCCTGGGTGGAAATGGCGCAGAAGCTAAGGAGCAAGTACGTTCCTCGGCAGTACCAGATATCCCTCTTTCTCTCGTGGCTTGACCTCAAACAGGGTCGACTCGCAGTGACGGAGTACATCGAAGCCTTCGAGGAATGTCAGATGCGCTGCCGCTTCGTGGAGAACCCACGGATCATCATTGGACTTTTCGCCCATGGCCTCAGACATGCCATGCGCAGCAAGGTCCTCGAGTGCCAACCGGCCGAAGTCGAGGAGGCTTACCACTTAGTGGAATATATGGATCCTCCCGCCGATGACACCCCGGCACCTAGCGCGAACACCGCGCCCCGGAACCCACCCATCCGGACCCTTCCCACTCGTGTTACACCACCCGCGACTACACGAGTTACTCCGACCACCAGGGGGCAAGGAACCACCCCTGTTACCTCCATGGGGTCCACTGTGGGGGCCACCACCAGCGATTTACCAGCCCGGAGCACAGCAGTTAGCCAAGCACACGTAACGTGCTACAAGTGCCAAGGGAGAGGACACCGGGCCAATCAATGCCCTTCCTCAACACTTCTGATCGACGCCGGAGATGTCGAACAGGATCACATCGATGGAGCAGACACACCGTAGGAGGATCACTACCACGGAGACGAGGAGTACGCCCTTGAGTATGAGGAGCCCGATGGTCAGGTCGGGTACATACAGATTATCGAGGCACGCGAGACCTCTGTGGCACCCCGTGTGTCCAACCGGCTGTTGGCCAACATCGCCGTCGACACATCCGGCTCTAGCAGAGCGCAACCATCGCCGCGGGTTACCAACCCCGGTAGGACCCCGCCGGCTGCACCACAACCGACATCGTTCGTTGATGCGGCCCTCCGCACCTCGATCTTCTATACGTACGTCAAGATCAATGGAAGGGCGTGCAAGCTGATTGTGGACAGCGGGAGTTGCATCAACGCCATCTCCGATACGATGGTCACCGGACTAGGGTTGGCCGCGATCGATCACCCTACCCCTTACGACGTCTCATGGATCAACGCTTCTTCACTACCAGTGAAGCGTCAATGTCGCGCTCCGGTGAAGGTGAGCGCCTATGCCGAGGACGTCCTCTGCGACGTACTTCCCATGAAAGTGGGGAGCATCATCCTAGGCCACCCTTGGTTGTATGACCACGATGTCACCTTAGCCGGGCGTACGAACACCTGTTCGTTCATGTACTAGGGATGGCAGGTTACATGGCACCCATATGCCATGAAGCTGGCAAACAAGCCGGCCGCGACCGAACCCGTAGGGTTAATGGTCGTTAGAGGCCCCTTGTTCACCCGTGACCTGGGTCGCGAGGGTGATGACACACCCTTGCGTCTCGCCGTCACCCTCGACGTTCCCACCATTCCTCCAGTTACACCTTGTTCACCAGAGGTCGAGGCTCTCATATCGAAGTTCGGAGATGTCTTTCCGGATGAGCTACCAGGTGGATTGCCCCCAATGCGGAACATACAACATGCAATCGACCTAGTACCCGGCGCGTCACTACCGAACCTACCGCATTACCGCATGGAGTCGTCGAAGTACGAGGAGTTACTACGGCAGGTGAGGGAGCTCTTAGAGAAGGGCCTTATTCAGGAGAGCCTTAGCCCATGTGCGGTTTTGGCACTCTTAGCTCCGAAGAAGGATGGCACGTGGCGTATGTGCTGCGATAGTCGTGCCATCAACAAGATAATGGTCAAGTACCGTTTTCCCATTCCCCGAGTCGAGGACTTATTCTACATGATGGTAGTGATAAACTCAAATAAGGGTAGTTATTTCCATGCATTAATCATCTTATATCTTCTAAAAGTAAGTACATCATTGCCAAAACTGCTTGTTTTTGCATAGTAATGAGATCATGCCTTTTCACTACCCTAAAAATGAAAAAACTTACATTTCTACTTAATTAGTGTTTCCATCAATGATTTGACATGAATTTCACAAGTTAAACAGTTCTGGATTTACTCTTAATTGGATTTGAGGGATATTTCTAACCCCCACTTGACTCATTGAGTGAAGTGGGATATGAATCTAACGATTTCCCTAGTGTGTTGACTTTTCAGGTCAAGGTTGACTTTTCATGGTCATAAAATTACGAAATTTAATGGGAAAGTCAAGAAAGCAGTCTGAAAGCTTGGGACCAAAATTCAAGTCAAAAGGAGCAAAGATCAAAAAGATACACGCTGACCAGTGGAGCTGACTCAATTGATAGGCTTGGTGCAAAGGAGCTTGAATGAGACCTTCTAGAATGTCCTTGGAGGCTTCCAGGTTGATCAAGACATATGGGGGTGACTCCAGATGGCAGATCCTGGTTGGATGAGAGCCCAAGGTCGAGATCCAGGCCAGGATCCATGAGGTGAAACCCATCCATCCATACATTCCAGCCCAAATCCAAGGGCTAGAGATGATTTGTAACAAACTCTAACCAACTCTAACCAACTTGTTCTGTTCCCTCCAAATTCAACCTGGGGGGAAAGAATCTGGTTGGTTGGGGTCTGTTCACCTGGATTGAAGCTTCAAGAAATCAATCCTGGACGTTTATCCATGATCCAACCACCAAGTATGACTGAAACAAACACATGTACCCCTATAAAAGGGCCCCTCTCACCCTCTTTGAGGGCATCCAAGAATTGAGTATTGTTTTCTTTACTTTGTGTCTTTCTTGAGCTTGTTCCTGGGTCCATCTTCATTCAGAAGGTGCAAGGAGTCTTCTAGAAGCGTCCTGGATCTTGAAGCCAGTTGGTAGGGAGTTGGAGCAACAATCTTGGGCCATTTGTGGTGTGATAAAAAGGTTACGCTGTTCTTTCCACCCTATCTCCTTTTAGAATTCTCTTAAGCTTCTCGGCTATACTTAGGCAGATAGCCAACGTCTCAAGCTTTCCAACTCCTACTCACACATGTCAAACCGATATCTGGAACTCCAGATATCGTCGTTTTGGTCCATAGCACGTGAGAGGACCTCCACAAGTGGAGCGAAGCCCAGCGCACAAGCAGTGGCGGAAGCGCCCAGGCTTGTGCGCTATCTCTCTCCTCCTCTTCTTTTTTCTATTCAATTAATTCAGAATTTTTTATCTCTCTCTAGAGACGATAAAAAATTCTGAAAAAATTCTCAAAAATCACTTTCAATCTAAACTTTCTACGGAAATTTTTTTATACTTGGTAAAATTCATATCATCCTTCTTAATTGAACATTTACCTTCATAATCACTAAAAGCTTTACAAAAAAGGTTATATGAATCTTGAACTTGCAATACTAGTTGAAAATCTTTCTAACTAACTACCTAGCTCCCTGAGGGATCGACCCTTACTAAAATACTACTAGTAAGGAAATTAAATTGTTGATTGGTACTTAACTATCCTTACAAACGACTCTCAATCAAATTGTACCCCTTAGTTAGGACCAATCAGGTAGGATCTACTATCTTCTCCAAGATAGATTTGAGGAGCGGATTCCATCAGGTTCAGAGTCGTCCCGGCGACGAATGGAAGACCGCCTTTAAGATAAGGACAGGTTATATGAGTGGAGAGTAATGCCATTCGGCCTCTCCAACGCGCCTAGTACTTTCCAGCGCCTCATGAATGAGGTACTACGCGCGTTCATAGGGAAATTCGTAGTTGTCTACTTTGACGACATTCTCATCTATAGTCGATCAACAGACGAGCACCTCGACCACCTCCGGCAGGTTTGCACCGTCCTGCGGTGCGAGCAGTTATACGCTCACCCCAAGAAGTGCAGCTTCCTCACCTCGGAAGTCACCTTCCTTGGGTTTATCGTCTCCCCTCAGGGCGTTGCCGTGGACCCGGAGAAGGTCCGGCCCATCACGTCGTGGCCGACACCAACCAATATGCACGACGTTAGGAGTTTCATAGGTCTCGCAACCTTTTACGAACGATTCATACGGAACTTTAGTTCCGTCACGGCTCCCATCACCGACTGCCTCAAGGAGGAGTCGTTCACCTGGACACCGGCAGTAGAACGAGCTTTCTAGCAGATAAAGCTCATGATGACACAGGCGCCGGTACTTCGCCTACCCGACTTCGGGAAGGTGTTCGAGGTCACATGTGACGCCTCGGGCATCGGGATTGGTGGCGTCCTTAGCGAGGAAGGTCGGCCCGTCGAGTTCTTCAGTGAGAAGCTGACTAACGCCAAGTTGTGTTACTCCACGTACGATAAGGAGTTCTATGCCGTCATACAGGCCTTACGGCATTGGCGGCACTACCTCCTATCTTCGGAGTTCGTCCTCTTTTCAGACCACGATGCGCTTAAGTATTTGCACTCGCAGCAGAAGTTGAGCGACCGACACGCCAGGTGGGTCGAGTACCTACAGCACTACACGTTCGTCATCAAGCAAAAGAAGGGCAAGGACAACGTCATTGCCGACGCCCTTAGCCGGAGAGCCCAAGTGCTAAACGTCATGAAGGTGACAGTTCTAGGGTCGAGACCGTCCGAGATGGGTACGACAGCTGCCCCGATTTCAGCTCGATCATCACCGAGGTCCGACGAAGCCCGTCCCAGGATTATAGGGACTTCGTCATCACGGATGGATACCTGTTCTATAAGAACAGGTTATGCGTGCCTCGCACGTCGTTGCGTGATTTCCTCACTTGGGAGTGTCACGCCGGAGGACTTAGCGGCCATTTTGGCCGCGACAAGATGATTGCGGACGTAGAATACCAGTTCTACTGGCCTTCGCTGAAGCGTGATGTCGGCAACATAGTTGCCCAATGCCGCGTATGTGCCTTGGCCAAGCAGGTCAAGAAGAGCGCCGGGTTCTACACCCCGCTACCGACGCCCAAGCATCCTTGGGACGACGTGAGCATGGATTTCACCCTAGGATTGCCTCGCACCGCAAGGCACCACGACTCTATCATGGTAGTCGTGGATAGGTTCTCAAAGATGGCACACTTCGTGCCTTGCATGAAGACATTCGACGCCGTGAAGGTCGCCCAGCTCTTCTTCAGGGAGATCGTGCACCTCCACGGCCTGCCATCCTCGATCGTGTCCGATCGTGACGTACGCTTCACAAGCTACTTCTGGAAGACCTTGTGGAGCCTCTTGGGCACGAAGCTCAAATTTTCGATTGCCTACCATCCGCAGACCGACGGTCAGACGGAGATAGTCAACCGAAGTTTGGGCAACCTTCTCCGTTCCCTAGTTGGCGAACACCTCGTGTTGTGGGACCTTATCATACCGCGCGCCGAGTTCGCATACAACTCCTTGGTGAAGCGTACCACCGGGTTGAGCCCCTTTGAGATCGCCTACGGCCAGGCACCCCGTTGATGATTAGACCTAACTCCCATAGATCCGCATGTTAGGGTTTCTGAAGACGGTCTTGCATTTGCCCAGCATATTTCTGCATTACATCATCGCATTCATGATAGGATCACACAGCAAAATGCATTGTACAAGCAAGCCGCCGACTTGCATCGCCGACCCAGAGATTTCGACGTGGGAGACTTAGTGATGGTTAGACTTAGGCCGGAGAGGTGCTCTCCCGGGGTCGCTACGAAGCTGCATTCTCGTAGTGCCGGCCCGTTCCCGATCCTCCGAAGAGTGGGCGACAACGCGTACGTCGTCGAGATTCCCTCCACTTGGGGAATAAGCTCTACATTCAATGTGGCGGACCTAGCTCCGTATCGGGCCCCTTCTCACCCCCCACACCCAGCCTCTCTAGACCCCATCAGCGTGAGTGAGTTTGCCACAACCACTCCCCCGATTGTTTCACCCGATAGGCACGAGGCAATCGATTGTGTACTGCAAGAGGTAATTGACCATGCAGGTGAGGGGATATCGAGGAGGTTCCTGGTGTGCTGGGCGGGACAGACTTGCACGGACGACACTTGGATTTTAGAGCAGGAGCTCCAGCGCCTTTGGCCAGGTCTACTTCCACCGCTGCCGTTCATCCACCCTGACTCGCCAGAGTCGAGTCCTTTCCACCCCGGATGGATTGATGGCGCGGCACCGTCCGACACTGCAGGGTCATCACGCGAGGAGCCAGCACCGTCATCGAGCCCACCACCGACACGTGTCCAGCCAACACGATGAGCCGCAACATCGACGCGTGACCCCGGGTTCAGATATACGGCGTGATGACACGCCACCTTCGGATCGTTTTACCTGTTTCCTATTTTCTCGTCCTCGCTTTTCATCTTTATCGTTTTATCGTTGTAGCGAGGGGAAGAACCCATATGAGGATATCTTCCCCTCCCACCTACCTTAGTGGGCCTTACAAGCCCTTCTTGTTTCTTTTTTCTTTCTTTTTCCCCTTTGTAGTTTAAGGGGGGCCTAGTTCATCTTTCCTATATAAAGGAAGGGTGGGCGCCCCCCCAAAGTACTCTTGATTTTTTTCATTTGAAAGTTATAACGTTTTGGGAGACCAAGAGTCACATTCGTGGAGGAGAAAGAAGAAGAAAGAAGAAGAAGGAGGAGAAGAAGAAGGAAGAGGAAGGAGAGGAGAAGGAAGAGAAGGAAGAACCGCTGCCAGATCCACTGCCACCGGCCTATCCGCCACCGCCCGACCCGCCGCTGCTCCGCCATCGGCTTCTCCGCGGCCACCGTCTGAGTTTGCCGCCGCCCGAATGCTTCAGCTATCGTCCGACGGTCTTTCGGCCGCTAGCAGACGCCTCCGCACGAACTGCTACGCTGATGACCGCCCGGTCTCCTGGTTGCCCCACCAGTCAACGCGCCCGCCGCCCAGACTCGACGCGTACTGCTGGGCTCTCGCGCGTGCGTGACACGCTACCTCCGCCACCCCTTGCGGCCCGTGGCCCACGATACTGAGGGAGACCTTGCTCGCCATTCCCGCGGACAGCTCGCCGCTGTCTGCCGATAGTGCTGCCAGCCCAGCGTTCGGGCTACGAATGCGACTCGCCGCACCTCGCCACGCCCAGGTCGCAACGTTCGCCATGCCCTGCCGGCACCCTGCCCGCAGGCTGCCCGTCGTGTGCACGCGCTGAGCCTGCGCAGCGCACGTGTCGCGCTCGACGCCGCCCACACCGCGCACTCTTGCCACACCTCGCGCTGTGCCCTGCCCCCGCCGCGCCCATGCCATACCTGACCACCGCACCGCCGGTGCTGCTCATGCTGCTCGGTCGTGCTGTGCGCCAAGGCCCCCACTCCTGCCTAACATGGTGCATCGCTCCATCCTCCGACGGACGGCACCCCCGGCCTACCTGTTCTCTCCTGATCTTGCTGATACAAAGTATCCGTTGCCATCGCGACGAAGGTACTCCCTTACCCGCTACCCTTTGTCTCTTACTTTCTTCAGTGCATCTTCGATTTGCCTCCGCGCTCAGGTTAGATATAGGTGAGAGCGAGACAGGTTGAGAAGACGACACTTCAACGAGAGTCTTACCTGGCTGGTACGAGTCGGGCGAGCCCGACGAGTGTGAGCATAACAGCGGGACATTCCCATTCGGTGACGTACTCGCCCTCGACCCTCTCGGGCGAGGTTCGGGAGGTCCGTTTGACCTCACCCATAGCGACCCCGTCAATTTCTAGAACTTCAACACCGCATCTCGGCACTCGTACGTACTACACGTAGGATTTTCTCCCATTCACATCATCATTCATACCTGCTCATCTGCACTACTCGGACGACGCTGAACGTCATCATCCGATCGAGCTCCTGATTCGATACCGAGCCGCTATCCTCAGTGTCGATTGGACGATGTCTTGACGACGTTCGACATCAACTTGTCTTTTTAATCATGTTCTGGTGTTCCTGTGTTGGAAAAATATTCCATACTTGTGCTCCAACTTATCGTGCAAGGAGTTTACCCATTCTTAGAGAATTACAATTCAAGTGAACGATAAAATTTTAGTGTGATGTGTGGCCCAGTTTGAGCCTTATACCACAAATTGCACACTTGCTCAAAAAATTGCTCCTCACACTATATTGAGTGTTGTACAATGCAAATGTGTGATTTTGTATTAATTTTGTATCAAAATGTTATTGGTTCTCTTCCTCTCAAGTCCCTGTCTCTCTCTCAATTGTTCATCTATGCCTCCGTCGTTGTTGCTATGGTCTCTCTCTTTCTCTCTTCATCAGTATATCATTATTCTCTCACTCTCTTGCTCTTCTCTTTCTCTCACTCACTCTTCACGCTCTCTCTTGATATACTATTCTTTTCTCACATTCTCCCTCTTCACTCCCTCACTCTCTCCTCTCCCTTTAGCTTTCTCTTACTTTGTCCTCTCCCTCAAGCTTTCTCTTGCTTGTTCCTCCCTCTCTCCTACTCTCTCACACACATGCACGTGTCTCCCTCTAGCTTCCTCTCGCTGGCTCCTATTTCTCTCTATCACTCTTCTCTCTCTCTCTTCATCATTATAGTATTTGAACTCTCTCTCATGAACGCATGACCATCATAATAGTACTTGAACTCCTCCTACTCTAGAAGATACATAATAGTATTTGAACTCTCTCTCATGAAAGCATGACCATCATAACTTATTGTAGATTTATAATTCTTTGTTTGTATAAAACTGCTGAATTTCGTAGGGTATGTTTGTCATCAAACCATACTCTGTCACTTATTTACTACTGATGTGTAATGAATGAGAGTCATTTGAGAATACCTTCTCCAATATCCCTACTGTCCTCACCAGATATTTGATACATCTTCTTTCTCAAGTCAATCTCCATCATGTAATCACCATCATGGATGTACAGTCCTATCTTGACCATTTAATCACCATCATGTAATTCTTTCTATGTCTGAACTGAGACATGTTTAAATCCCATGATTTGATACTTTTACATCTTAGTCAAAACAAGTTTGTTATTTCCTTGCTGTCTCATCTGAACATACCACTCATACAACCGTGACATGAAACAACCTCATTGACGGTTAGATATACTATTATTATGGGATTTATACAGATCAAATCAGTTAACTCCTTCCCTAAAGAACACCAACCAATTTTCCTTATTTTATTCAAACCAATGGCCACAAGATCATCCATACTTCTCGTAGAAGTAGGATTGGATAGGACTATTCTATCAAGATAGTTCAATTTTACATGTTGAGTATCCACTGAATATTTATATTCATTTTAAGAATTTAAAAATTAGTGATCAATTTAGGGAATGTCAAAAGTCATCTGTCACATCATTCATGATGGTGATGGATTGGTGACAGATGTCATTTTTTAATGCAGTGACGATGACAGATGAAATTCATGTGACATGAGATGTGATGGTGTTATAGTGTCTTAGACAGGTGACGTGATGGAATGTGTGTCACAGATGGCAATGGTGATGTAATTTTAAATGATTAAAAATGGGAAAAAAGGAAAACTAAAAATAAAAGTATATAATGTTTAGAATAAAAGGAGAGATACCAAGAGATAGGGAGATTGATCAAGACAAAGAGGGGGAGATCAAAAGAGGCATAGACAGAGAGAGAGTTTGACCAAGAGAGAGGGAGGGAGAGATGGAGATTAAAAAGGAAGATCAAAAGAGGAAGAGCCAGTTTGAGTGGGAGAAAGAGGGTAGGGAATGAAAAGAGAGGCAGATGGAGAGGGAGAGAGCGAGAGAGAAAGTAGGGAATGACAAGTGTCATCTGTCATGTAATTTAACACAATGACGAATGATGTTTTTTAATCTGGTGATGGTGACCAATAACATGACAAAATAATTGTGAGGCATGACGTGGTAGTGACAGAGTATCTTGGACAACTGACATGATGGGAAAGACAACATCGATGATGATGGTGATGGAATTTTAAATGATGAAAAGGGATAATGAATGATAATAATAATATTGTGTTATATCTAGGATAATAAGAAATGTACAGAGAGAGAGGGAGGGAGGGAGATCGAAAGAGAGGAGAGAGAGGGAGAGAGTGACCTAAAGAGAGAGAACAGTCCAAGAGAGACACTGAAAGAGGGAGAGTGAGTCCAAGAGAGAGATTGAAAGAGAGAGAGAGAGTGAGTCCAAGGGAGAGAGACCAAAAGAGGGAGAGTGAGTCCAAGAGAGAGGGAGCAAGAGTGAAAGAGGGAGATATATTCTAAGATAGGAGAGGGGAGTTAGAGAGAGAGACAAGGGGGAGAGACTGAAAGTGAGAGGGAGATGGATGGGGAGAGAGAGAAATAGAGGGAGGAAGACCAGAAGGAGAGGGAGCCTGAGAGAGAGAGAGGGAAATAGAAAGGAAGACCAAAAGCGGGAGAGGGAGCTAGAGAGGAGGGGAGAGACCGAAAGAGGAAGAGGGATTCTGAGTGAGGGAGAGGGAGAGAGAAAGGGAGACCAAAAGAGGAAGAGGGACTGAATGAGGGAGGGGGAGTCAAAAGGGGGAGGAGACTGAAAGAGAGAGGACGAGGGAGAGGGAGTTAGCGAGTGGTAGGGGCAAAATAGAGAGGGTGAGGAAAACTGAAAGAGAGGGAGTCTGAGAGAAAGGGAGAGGAAGTTTGAGAGAGAGAGGGAGATCAAGATAGAAAAGGAGGTAGAGAGAGAGACCAAGACCGAGAGCTAGTTATTGCCAAGAGAAAGAGATAGGGGAGGGAGTAGAATAGATGAGACTGAGACTGAGGGAGAGGGGAGTTTGAGAAAGAGGGGAGGGAGTCGAGAGGGAGAGAGGAGATGGAGAGAAAGAGCGGGAGTTTGAGAAAGAGAGGGAAGGGAGTAAGAGAGATGAACAGGGAGATGGAGAGAGAGCGGGAGTCCAAAAGAGAGAGAGGGAAGAGAGTCCCTTAGTGAGACTCCAAGATGGAGCAAGAGAGCGGACTAGAGAGAGAGGGAGGAAGTAAGAAAGAGGGGAAGGGAGATGGAGAGAGAGCGGGGAGGGAGTACGAGAGTGGAAGTCCGTGATAGAGAGAGAGCATGAGTGTGAGAGAGAGAAGATGGAGAGAGAGAGAACTGAAAATGTTAAAAAATACAAGGAGTATTCTCTTTGCATTTTTCTCTTTCTATGGCCTACAAACTAATACAGTAGCCGATGCTATGGCGATACGTGATGGTTTACTCCTCTGTGAGGAACGAAACCTTCACCGAATCGTTGTAGAATTGGACTCACAAGTGTTAGTTGTTATGCTTCGTGCAGGTACATGTTCCTAGTGGTGACTACATCGTGTATGGCGGGACATCATGCGGTGCCGCCCTCGCACAACCAGTGTTTGTCACCAGCTGCAAGAAGGCAACCAGTCAACAGATGCCCTCGCCAACCACGCGGTACACACACGACACCCTTCCTCTCTTTTTTCTTTCATGGTAGGCACTCCCTCCAACCGCTAGGGGAAGCTATCGCGTGGAACGCCTCGGCTTGCCGACCCTTTGTACGCATCCCACCCTATCGAAGGAGGGCCCACGAGAGTGGCAGATTGCGTGGAGCACTTGAGGTGGGAGCGCACCACCTCTCGCCTGATCGGACGACTTATGACATCACACGACAACGAGGTGAACTGCGCACACTTCCACCAACACCCCTGCTTCATGGGCACCACACACTCCGCTCCCCACCTTCGCTTGGATGGAGCATGGCCGGGTGAGACGTCGGCATGCGAGAACTTTTCCGAGCACCTGCTAGGTATCACTTATGTATCTTTTCCTTTCCTGCACATGGGCGTGGACGAGTGGGATCCGAGTGCAAGTGGGATATTTATGCTCGCTCCACACATATGAACGCTGATAAATGCTCCATTTTATATATAAAAGCCCCCTGGGTGGCGTCCAGGGCACAACTGGATCGGTCTACGGGCACAACTATAGGGTTGGACGTACCTGACACCATGTTTTTTGCCAAAAAAAGAAAATGTCAAAAAATAAACAATCAAAATATTAACTGTGTGAATAATGTCCTTTTATTTCCAATAGTGGGGATGCTGTCTAGTGACAGGAGAGGATGGGAGGACAACTCTAGGACAGGTGATGAAAATGTGATAATTTTTTTGAAAATCTTTGGATGTCTTACGGGTCGAGACATCCTAGACATGATGTTCCTTGGATCATTATATCATGAACTCATCGTAATTTGCAACCTCAGTGCATATGTTCAATGACTTCATTATTAACATCATACGCAAATAATAATGAGTAAATATTTATTCGAATCAATTTATGAAGGATATGCCAATGTGCTTGGCTTGACAGCCAGAAACTATCCATATCGAAGGATTATACAGAAACAATTACTCATAATAGTAATGGTCCTATGAGAGAGTTTAATTAGTATGCATCTTCTTCAACACAATGTGTAGCTTCACACCCCACTTGCTAGAAACTGAACCTATCAATCGGGTTAAATCAATATTTAGTTAACTAATTTGTATATTGAAGTAGTTAGTAATAAGATTAAACAATAAATGTTATTCAGTCAATAAAATTATTTTTTATTTTTATTTTTTTGGCAAAATACACGGTGTCGGGTACGTCCAACCTTGCTGTTGTGCCCGTAGACCGATCCAACCGTGCCCTGGACATATGTAGTGGATTGTTTATCAGCGCTTATAGACGTGGAGAGAGCATAAATATCCCAATTATACTTGGATCCTACTCGTCAACGCCCATGGTGCAGTAAAAAAAACATACATGAGTGTACCTAGGAGGTGCTCAGAGGAAGTCGCTAGTGCCGGCATTGTGTAGGGGCCCCCGCAGCGGCGTTGCTGATAGATGGACCTAGAGGGTCACATGCATATGATCTATAGACATCGGTTGATATACTTCAAGTCTAAGAACTTTTATGAAATCTCCTTTAATATGTCGTACTAGAGGGGTACCCATTTTAGGTGTCAATGCCAGCCATATATGCATTTTATTATATTTCTTTGAAATCCACTCACTCCACATTATAGAATATGGTGAGAAGATCTACAAAATCTTGAAGAAGTCAAGAAAATAGGGAATCCATCATCACAGCAATTGTATCAATATGTTTAGCGGCCAGACATGTAAACGGCTTGAAGAGACCCTCCCAAAGATCAAGTCAAGTGGCATTAGATTATGTAAAATTTTATAGATAATCCTGAGTATTCTTTAATGTTTTTCTGCATACAAATTTGTTTTCAAGCAAACAATCAAAGCCCATCATACATCATACTAACATATTATAATAAATCTGACAAAATGGAAAAATATTTAAGAAAACCCTCGTTAGACATGAATAATCCATGTGTCAGATTCTTCTTATTATACATCAGATGTCTCATTAATAATGTGAAGGAGACAAGGTCCATTGTTATAAAATCAAATAAGTATAACTATGGAATTAATACTATTATCTTTGTTATGTTTCTATGATAACAATCTGGCATTACCACTTGTAGTAGGAAGAAGAGAGAGAGAAAATGACCTAAAATAACTTATAAAAGGATGATTATTACAAAAGTCAATATAGCACTAGGATGGAAAGGAAAACACACCAAAAAGAAAAGATAAAGAGTCTAGAAAAGGAAATAGTTCCTAAAAAACCAACGATTGGTGAGTTCAAACTGGAACCAAATCTCATTTTCAGACACCTTAAAAGTACATCCTACGAGTGATTGACAGGTCTGATTGATCAGATTACATTTCCATCATCCACATCTGATGAAGAGAGAGAGGAGGGAATGATGTATAGATAATAAAAACTAACAGAGATACAAAAAGGAGTGAAGGATATTGGAGGATATCACCAGGAGACAAAGAGAAAGAGAGAACATAAAACCCCCCCCCCCATGAAAACTTGGAAATTTTGATGCATATAATTATGACTTATGCTTGATATTTATAAGATAATTTGCACCTATTCACAGCTTGATATTTTCCTTCTCGATACCCTACACTCTCACTACAAATCTCCATCCCTCACTCTTGGCACTCAAGCATGGACTCATGGATTCTTATAGATCCAAGTCACTCTTTGCCAAGAGAAGTTGGAAGAAAAATATAAGGATAGAGTTCCAAATGATGAACAATCTTAAATAGATGAGTTGTCGTGCATTCATTCCAAGGCTTTTCTTGCGGTTATTTTATGATAAACAGGTTTGACCTCACAGCTATCAGTGAACAAGTTAGCCTCGTATCTTTCAAATAAAGGATGCTCTCTCACACAAGGTGTCTACTTAGTGCTTGACTTCTCCATTAATATTCGTCATGAATGAGCCCAGAGTTGTGCAATCTTATGTTGTTTAACATTGAACACCAAACGTGTATCAATGGCATGTGCGTGGTCAGAAAATAATAATTTAAGGGTAAAATACAAGAGACAAATGTGGAAGGCCTAAAAGAAAGGTGTTAGGATGTGTGTAAGTCCCCAAAGTAGGCGGCATTCCTGCGCAAAGGTCTACGCCTTGATTGTTCTAGCTGTCACTAAGAAGGGCCTTCCTAGGATGATAGGTGCTAAACTTAGATCCCTTTCACCTTGACCTCAGTTACAATAAAATCGATAGGGATCTCACAATTTTCAACGTTTATCATCACATCAGATAATCTACCCTTTGGCTATCTAATTGTTCCATCAGCTAGCAATAGATGCATGCAGATTTCCTCTAATTCCCCATAACAGTATTCCTCATGTAAAACTTTTGGAATAATACTAATATTAGCTCCTGTATCTAATAATACTCTAGTAAAAGTCTTTTCACTGATTTAACATGTAATAAAAGGAGCTCCTGGATCTCTCTTTTTAATTGGAACAGAGTGTAAGATACGAGAGGCATTTTCAGAAAGTTTAACTACCTCCTTGGTTTTCCTAGGTGTGTATGAATCCTTAAAATATTTCTTTAAAGAAGGTGCACATTTAATCATGTCCTCTACGGCTACTGACATAGTGGCTTTCTTAAAATTCTCTAAGAGTCTATACTCATACTTAGAAGAAGACTTATGGGGTTTTAAGGCCGACGGATAAGGAATGGGAGGGGTGTAGCTTGAAGGTAGGGGTTCTACACTAGGTGATGGAGCCTCTACTTCTCGAATTATTTTCATCCAATTTTGTTTTTTCCTTGCCTTGGTAAGGATCTTGAAGTTCCTTGCCATTTCTCAATTTTGAAATGGCTTGAATTGCTTCAAGATCTTCCTCATTGTCATGATATAGGATTTGCTCTTGTAAATGACATAAGTCCTTGGGGTTGATGGAAGGTTGGGTTGGAAATTGACTCGAGTGTGAATTGGATTCAACTCCCTTACCTCAATGGTCAGCTTTCCTTTGCTTCAAGCTCTCCAAAATTGGTCTCATCTGCTCTTTAGCGTCCATCATTATCTTTGTATGTGTTACCATCATGGCTCGCATGCGCATCTCCATTTCATCCCTTAGCATTCGATTATGTTGCTCTATTATGTGAGAGATCATAGGCGTTAGAGTAAACAAATCTTGTACTTGGTTTTGTGCAGCTGCTTGATAAGGCTACTGTGGTGGGGTCTGAAATTGGACTCATTGCTGACAAGGTGCCTTGGTCCCTTGGGAGTAGATTTCTTGGTTGTTGTAGATGGGCCTCTTTGGTCCTCCCCAAGGCTGCTGGTTGTAGTTCAACACATGCACCTCCTCCTCTCCCAGTTGGCATGCTCCATCCTCATGATCTCTGCTAGAACATAGAGAACAAATATTTGCTTTCACAAGGGATGAGTTAGGGAGAAAAGCATTATTTAGAGTAGAAGTCAATTGTTCAAGCTTCTTGTAGTTTTCTCTTATCCTTTCATGAGGATCATCTTCCTTTGAAGTTACTTGTAGCCCTCTCCCTCGTTTTGGGTTGGCATTTCCTCCATTTTGACTTGCTCCAATTACCTGTAAGTCAGTTTCAGCCACCCTTTCCAAAAGATCAAAAAATTCATCCTGACAAGCCATATAGAATGAGCCACCAGCTATTTGATTCACTTTGCTTTTAAAAATATCAGGAATTGATTCATAAAAATTTCAGCTAGCTAACATTTTTCTATTCCATGGTGAGGGCATTTTTGGATTAATTCGTTGAACATTTCCCATGCTTCACTAAATGCTTCATGATCATGAGGATAAAATTTCTGAATTTATTTTCTATAAAAATTAGTTTTGGAAAGGGGATAAAATTTATGGAGAAATTTATTCTGCATTTCTTCCCACGAGTTAAATGTTATCCCTAAATTTCTTCACCATGAAAAAGCCTAATCTTTCAAAGTAAGCGGAAGATATTTCATTTTTAATGCTTCAGTAGTTAAACCAGGACTATTTTGAGAGGAACATCGAATGTGAAAATCATCAAGAAATTCTAATGGGTTTTGAGAAGAATGACGAGTAAATTCACGGAGAGAGTTAAGTAGGGCATTGTCATACCTAAACATAGCCCCTCACCTACTTTGATGTTGATGCCAGTTTGCCTTAGACTTCTTGACGGAGTAGATCTGTCCAGCATCGTCCTTCTCCTACCTTGTTGTGGCTGACCATCTTCTACCATATCGACTTCTTCTTTATCTTGAGCTGCAAGTGTTACTGGAAGGGCAGGATATTGAGTGTCTAGATCTTCCTCAGAACTATTCCCAGCCTTTAACCTTGTTAAGACCGTCAATCTCCAAAGAAGAAGTTAGAAGTATTATTTGTTAAGGGTTATATGCCCTCAACTTCACCAAAAGAGGAAAACAAAATACAAATTCCCTAAATAAAGTCACTGTGCTCCACGGCAGCGGTGCCACTTGATAACTCAGATTTTAGAGGTAATTAGTGATGATTTAACATCACTAAATAGTGTCATAGGTTTATCTGAATTAAAACAACAAAATTAATAATAAACTTACTAGCCAGCGAGAGTAAGGGTCGATCCATAGGGAGCAATGGTTAATTCTAATGAATTTGTACTTTACCTATAATTTTTTATGAATTTAAGAAGTGGGTTTACTACCTATGAAGATAAATAACTAATAAAAATATAAGCAAAGAAATTTTAAATAAAATTAAAATATTTATAAAAGTATTAGTAGGCAGAAAAAGAATTTTTGGGATTTTTGAAGGAATATTTTAAAGCCAAAATAAAATAAAAAATGAAAGAGTCTGGCGCTCTGGACTTAGGCAAAATTTGGCTTAGTCCAGATGCTAAATGGGGCAAGTGACTTGGCGGGGGAGAGAAAAAAATGGGTTTGCACTAACTTCACTCTAGAAAATTTTTTTGAGTGTGGTCGAATGCGCTGGAACCGTCTGGATTTTGGCTAGCTGCTCCAAGACTAACTGATGGCATAGCCCTCAGTTATCTAGGTATTTTCTTTCCTCTAATATCTAGTTTAATTCCTAGGTTTAGCTAAATTTTCATGTTAAAATAAGCCATGCACTAGTGGGCTTAAGAGGGGACCCTTTCCTAATGGGTTCCCCCTCTTATGATCCCTTCTTAGGGCCCATTACCCTCCCTACATAAGGGACGGAGAGGGCCCCAGTTCCATCTTATGTCTTGTTTAATTTTTGGAAAAGAAGTCCGTCCCGTTCCCGTGAGAGAAAGAAAGAAGAAAAGAAGGTGAGTGAGTGTAGGGCGGAACGGAACGGGGCAAACTTGGCCGCCCGTCCCGTTCCACGCCCCCCCCCCCCTTCCTGTCCGTAGGCCTCACCCGACAAAACCCTAGGCGGGCACAGCCGCCGCCGCCGCAGCCCCCGCCGCGCGCCGCCAGCGCCGCCGCGAGCCTCGCGCCACCAGCGCGCGTCCGCGTCGCCTGCGCGCCACCCGCGCCGCGCCTCGTCGTGCCGTCCCGCGCCTCACCACGCCGCCCTGCGTCGCGCCGCCGCCTCGCGCCACGCCGCCTCGCGCGCCGCGCCACGCCGCGCCGCCGCGCGCCGCCGCCGCCACGCCCGCGCGGCTCTGCGCGTCGCCGCCCGCGCGCGCGCTCGCCGCGTCGCCATTGCTATCGGCCTGCTGAACCTATCCGCCCACCGGTTGTCAGGCCCACCAATGCCTCTACGGCGACCCGTGGCGTTGGTGGAGAACGGTGACCCTCGGCTTCTACGAATTGAGGCCCCGCGCAGGACCTTTCCGGGACACCCACCGACAAGGCGGGCGTGCCGCCCAAGATGAACGTCCCCGAGAGGGACGAACGGACCTCACGCTTCCGCCGCAGGACGTGGACTGCGTCCGTCCTGCATCACTAACCAACAGACAAACATGAATAGTTCAGAGTTAAAAGAAGAAATAAGAAGGTAACCCCTTTGTCACACCCTCCAAGGCCCAAGGGACTTCTTCTCCTTTCCACCAGCTTCTTCAGCCCTGGATCTTCTTGCTCAGCCTGCCTCACTAAGATGAATGGATCTATGACTCAATTGCACTTAGGCCACCAAACATTACTTTGGATGAATCACAAAATGAATATTACAATAGGGTAAAGGGGTTTTTATAGGGAGAGAGAGCAAATGAGAGCCATTGGATTTTTAATACATTGGATGGCCAGATCTTCTTTTATGGGTCATGATCCACGTCCATTATGGTCCTCCAATCAGCATTGATACCTTTGAAATACCCCAGGGATGTTCAAGAATTCTTTCCTTAATTAGCATTAAAGGTGTATCTTTAAGTCTCCACCCTTGGACGATTTATGGATTGAATGTCTAGATCTTCTTCCCTGGCTTGGATGTCCTACAATCATCATCCAAGCACCTTAAATGCTCATAAATAATCATGACTGGACGTTCCCCTTGCCCTCCTTTCTTTGGCCCGAGATGCCTCTCATAGTGGGCTTAAAGGAGCTTCTTTAGTGGGCCTTTAAACTAGAGCGAGCTGTCTTGATTTGGGCCTCCTTTCTTGGCCAAGGGTCACGGCTGGGCCTGCTCCTTTGGGCCAAATAGCTATTGCTTCATTTAATTATCCCCTTTAGTCATCAAAGTTTCACCTAATTCCTGCATCTTCCACATAAACTAACAAGAGAGTGAGATTCATTCCACTTAACTCATTGAGTTAAGTGGGGTTAGTCCCACAAATGACAATAATTAACTGAAAATTAGAAAAAAGTGATTTTATTCATGATTTTTCACAACTTAACATAAATTTTGATAGTATATGCAGATAAAGATAAACAAGTAGAAAAATTAGGTAGAAATGCACATATTTATCACTATCAGTTTGGAGTCATCAATAGACCAATTGAATGTTTCATATCTAAAATCATAATCAAGATCGAATGTATTCTAAAAGTTTGGATATCAAAATCTAAACCTTTAGAGAAAACAAATACCCCCATTCTATATTAAATAACTAAAATTTAATATAGCACATGAAACTCATCCCTAGCAGGAATAATGCATTGCCCTTAATGCTATAAAATATCATTTATATACTCACTTTGAGGCATCCCAACCAATATATGATCTTTAATTACATCATCATTCTTTGTTTTGAGTTCTGTAGTGGTCTTCTAGGAAACATCTTAAGCTTCTAAGATCAATGCATAAAATCAAAATTAAAAAACCAAGAAATGAAAAAAATGAATAAAAGGAGAGAACATGGCAATAAAATGTGAAAATATGTTTAACTGTAAGTCTATTGCAAATAAATCAAAATTATAATTTTTATAATAAGAGCATAAGAAATACTTTCGAGTTTTGCTTTCCATATTTTTTGATGGGTTTTTCTCTTCAAAAAATTACTCTTTTCAAAGTTCTTCAATTTAGTTTTTTACTTAGTTTATTTAGAGATTCATTTGACTTTTGTAAAATTTTCTTGAAATCTCTATGTATGTTGAAACTTAAAAAATAATTATGTAATCACCCTAAAGTTAACCAATGAATTTGAAGAAAAAAATTCGTGGGGCATGGATTTTATGGGACATTTCCACCATCATATGTACATGAATATATATATATATTCAATGTGGATTATGTGCCTAAGTTTTTGGAGGCGATTTCCACTCAAGAAATGATCACAAAGTAGTGTGGACTTTTTTGAATTTACATATGTTATTCATATTGGATGTCTGATAAACTCAAATAAGGGTAGTCATTTCTATGCATTATTCATATTAAATATCCTAAAAGTAAGTACAACATTGCCAAAAATGCTTATTTTGCATAGTAATGAGATCACGCCTTTTCACTTTCCCAATGATTAAAAAGCTTACATTTTCTACTTAATGAATGATTCCATCAACGCTTTGACATGCATTTCACAAGTTACAGATTTTGGGATTTACCTTTAAGAGGATTTGAGGGATATTTCTAACCCCCAATTGACTCGTGTAGTCAAGTGGGATATGAATCAAACAATTCCCCTAGTGTGTTGGCTCTTCAGGTCAAGGTTGACTTTTGATGGTAATAAAATTACAAATCTTATGGGGAAGTCAAGACAGGAGTCTTGAGGCTTGGGACAAAATTTCAAGTCAAAAGGAGCAATGAACAACGTCCTTGGAGGCTTCCAGGTTGATCAAGGCACATGAGGGTGACTCCAGCTGGCAGATCCTGGTTGGAGGAGAGCCCAGGGTTGAGATTCAGCCCAGGATTTATGAGGTGGAACCCATCCATCCATCCATTCAAGCTCAAATCCAAGGGCTAGGGATGAGTTGTAACTAACTCTAACAAACTCTTTCTTTTCCCTTCCCATTGGTTAGAGTTTATTGTAACTAACTATAGCCAGTTGGAATCTGGTTGGTTGGGGTCTGATCACCTGGATCGAGGCCTCAATAACTCAATCCTGGACATTCATCCATGATCCAACAACCAAGAATGGCTGGAACAAACACATGTACCCTATAAAAGGGCCCCCCTCACCCTCCTTGAGGGCATCCAAGAATTGAGTATTGTCTTCTTCACTTTCTTTCTTTCTTGAGCTTGTTCCTGGGTCCACCTTCATTCAGCAGCTGCAAGGAGTCTTCTAGAAGCGTCCTGGATCTTGAAGCCAGTTGGTAGGGAGCTGGAGCAACAACCTTGGGCCCTTTGGGGTGTGACAAAAAGGTTACGTGCTTCTTCGCACCCTATCTCCTTTTAGAATTCTCTTAAGCTTCTTGGCTATCCTTAGGGCAGATAGCCAACGTCTCAAGCTTTCCAACGCCTACTAACACGTGTCAAACCGATATCTGGAACTCCAGATATCATTGTTTTGGTCCACCGCACGTGAGAGGACCTCCGCGTGCGCGACCAGCGGCGGAGCGGCGAAGCCCAGCGCACAAACAGCGGCGGAAGCGCCCAAGCTTGTGCGCTATCTCTCTCTTCCTCTCCTTTTCTCACTCAATTAAATTCAGAATTTTTTATCTCTCTCTAGAGACGATAAACAATTCTGAAAAAATTCTCAAAAATCATTCTCAATCTAATCTTTCTATGGAAATGTTTTCACACTTGGTAAAATTCATATCATCCTTATTAATTGAACATTAACCTTCCTAATCACTAAAAACATTACAAAAAAGGTTTATATGAATCTTGAACTTGCAATACTAATTGAAATTCATCCTAACTAGCTACCTAGCTCCCTGAGGGATCGACCCTTACTAAAATACTATTAGTAAGGAAATAAAATTGTTGATTGGTACTTAACTATCCTTACAAATGACTTAAGATCAAATTTTACCCCTTAGTTTGGACCAATCAATGTCACAGACCCACAATTAGTGATGGTGAATGTCATTCAAAAATTCACATTTGAGGTCTTTACATGATTCTTACGGGGTTTAACATAACAAGAAAACTCCAAAATATCCTCATCTCAATTCTCAGTTTGAAGTTCGGAATCAGGAAATCAACAAAATCCTTAAAATATATAATATGACTGGATAATAAAGACTCGAGTGAAAGATTACCCAATGCATTATGGCCTTTGAGAACAACCTATAAGGAACTAATTAGAATGCCCCATTATAGCATGGTATTTGGAAACTCATGCCACATTCAAGGACATATTGAACATCGAGCTTATTAGGCAATTAAAGAGTTAAATCTCACTTTGGAAGATGTAGGGAAAAAAATTATGCTCTAGCGGCAGGAGCTTCAGTAGTTCAGAAATGAATCATAAATCAAAAGGTCCCATAGAATTTTAGAATAGAAGGAAATTTAAGGAGAATAAAAAGATTTAGCTTTATAATTAACATTTTATTTTATTTCTAGGGAAGATTACAAGTCAATGAGATGGTTCACTTATTATTGCTTAAATGTTTGATTATGGAGTTATTTTGATTTCAGATCCAAGGGAAGTTTGATAGTTTTAAGCCAATGGACAGAGAGTGAAGCAGTACTTGGACTTGGAACCTCAATGTAGGGAAGCTATGGTGAACCTTCATGATGATCTTGAATACTGATATTGCATTATCTAATCATCTCTAATTATTAGACATTCTTCTAGGACTTTAATTTTTTGAACACTGATTTGATCATATCTTGAATACTGATTTCATTTTATTAGACATGTCTAATTATTTAGTCATATCTTGAATACTGACTTGGCAACGACTTTCATTTTTGTATTTTGAACTGAATAAATGGCTATTAATATGTAAGTAATATGATCTGTTCACATCTCTTTCGCGCGATTTAATTTTTCAGGATTCTGAAAAGGAAGGGATAAGTTGAATAGACAAGGATTCAAGGATTCAAGGAGAAAGGAGAAAGGAGAAAGGAGAAAGGAGAAAGGAGAAAGGAGAAAGGAGAAAGGAACCATGCTTTGCCATTATTTTCTTTAATTTTTTCTTAATTTAAGCGATGCATTTTTGAAAATGTGAGCGAAAAAACTGCATTCAATAGTTCCAAATTATTCTTATCCTTGCATCATTCAAGTTTTGGGGTAAACTTGCAAAAAAATATTAATTTTTTTCTTAAATTATGAACCTATAAAAAATCACTGATGTGAATTTAATAATATCCACCTTAGAAAACCCATTCACCCCACATCCTTATAACAAAAGTATTGTGGGTAGGCACTTATGACATATCAAGTGCATCCCTTGATGATATGAGCCATGATCTAGACTCATGTGGTCCTCTCTTGACTGGCTAAGACATGTTATTTTCTTTGAGTGATGAGTGAGCCGCCCATCATATCACCTTCAACTAGTTGGTCCTATTTAGTTTTAGGATCTCCATTAATTTGAATATCATTTGGGGAATGTGTGATCATCTATTTGAATCTCTAAGCACAGACTCACCTTTATCTTTGAAACCTGTATTTTTATAATAATTTTCCTTTGTCCTGGCCTACCTCACACCATTTCACATACTGTCACTTTTTTTCTATTGGAACCCATCCATCCTATATAAGCCCCAATTACTTATGTTATGCTTTACTACCAAATACTTCTCTTCTTTATCCTTGTGATATCATTTTTCATTCTGATATATTTTCCTTATTATCATCCTCTTTTTTATCTACATCTTCTTAATCGATTCTAAAATTTTCTTGCTAGTCCGGGATGAGCTCTATAAAGAATATTTATGTGATCAACATTTCCTTATCTTTGGAATAAAAAATATCCACTTATCTTATCTTTCAATAATTTTCATATTAAAAAGAAAAATATAAGTTTAGTTGTTTTGGCAGCATTGACATTATCACGATTGTACTGGATTTGTTGATTAGCACATTTATTATCCCTCACTTCGGCGGATGGATGCCTATATTATCCACTTTTTAAGGATTATTTTTTATCCGCTTTTTCTCTACATCCTTCTGTTGTATTATGCTCCGCAGTTTAAGAATTATTTATCTGTATATCTCTTACTTATTTTACCCATTATTTTGAGCCATCCATTGTTCTCTTGCTCTTTTCACATTGTAAGATGGGAGCTTCACCAACACATGTTTCATTTATTCATAGTTGATTTTATGTGCTGGAGCAAAACCAGAAAGTAGGCCATCCTTAAATTTCAGGTAGGAGGAATGTTAGTGGGGAATCCTAAATGATAAGTACTCACCACATGGGAATGACTGACCTAAATAGGAAAAAAGGTGAGAGCATCCACAAGATTATTGTATCATAACCAACAAGAAATAGTATTCCCTCCTTAGGAATACCAGTTATTTCAAAAACCATGGGGTATTTTATCATGTGTGCTGTAGCTTACTTACAGACATAACATATTTTACTCTTCATGCTCATGTTTTTAGGTTTACTACGGGAGTGGACAATCCACGGAAATTCAAGATTATTGCTAAGAGACTAATGAAGATTTAAGTTTGGGGTTCTGATAACACTCTAAATATTAGATTGATATCATGAGATTTACATATTTATCTACAATAGCATGATTATGAATGTGTATTATCAAGAAAAAATAATTAACTAATTTAAGAGTGAGATTCCGATTTTTTGGACTGATGGCATCTTTTTCAATTTGCCAACATGATACTCTTAAAGAAATAATTTTCTGAGCTTGAATATTCATTTTATGAATTTTCTGACATTATATCTTCTGTATTTTATGAAATTTATTTTATTTTATTGGAATTTTTATGGGGTTTGTAGTTTAGCTTTTATATCCGCCTGCGTGTAGCCATTTGATTAGACCAAATGGCGACCAATCATCAAGAGATGTGGACTCATAGAAAAAATGACAGATTTAAATGCAGAATTGCCATTGTCTTCATTATTTTGGTGAGTAAAAGTTTCCAGAACTTCAGATCACTCTTAACATGATTATCCAAACTGGGCCCAATTTTTCATAAATATAAGTGCTGTTTTCTTAAAGCTAGTAATTATAAATATGTGTTGATCTATTAACCTGGATTGGCGTAAAAACATACGACGTAAACATAATATTAAAATTTTTATTGCCTGAATTACCCTAATAAAAAAGATAAACGAAAAAAATCACTAAATGAAGTTAAGGAGCCGAGTTGTACCCTGCCACCCAGCTGACCTCTCTTACCCGGGTCTGATTAGTCTACCAACGGGTAGGGCCTGTCTTCTTTACCTAACATCCGACTAGCCCTTACGGTTAGGTCTAGTAGTCTACCACCGGGTCAGTGGGGCATATTAGATAAACTATAAACAGTAAACCCCACCTGGGATTATCTTGAGCTTTAGTTCCCAATAAGCAGTCCATACATATATACTATGTCGGGCCAATAGCATGGGAAACATTCAAATTCGAAGGCTAACGGCAGCACAGTTCAAGGACAAGAACTAACTATGGAGTATCTTTTTTTTAGATTAATCTCAGGATTAAAACAGAGGGAAATTCAACACATTTCAACTTGTGCGTTAGATTGGTTGAATATTTGACCAGGAAGAGCTCGTCAAGCTGCCGACCCTCGCAGCCAGTAATGGAGCACAACACGTCACTCATATTTAAAAAGCAACGTGACGCAAGTGCTCCTGTTCAACACGCACTCCCACTTCATCTTAGTCGCCTTCGTCAGCTCATCGGGTGTGCCCACTGACTGGATCCAAACAATGAATCCTCCGCATCTACCTTAGAGATGACCGAATTTAACTCGCGAACAGAGCATACTCTTCCAAAACTTACCGTGTTCTGGATTAAAATTATCTTTTTAATTTATTTTTGTATAACTTATCTTATCTACATATCTATCTTTCAATTAGTAGAGATACATTTATGTGTCTCTCTCTCTTTATACGCATATATCTAGACGTCAATTAATTTATTTATCCTTCTGTTTAACTATCTATCCGTCACTCGTAAAAAAACTACTCTTCTAGGTTCCTTAAAGATTGTTGACCATAATTTTTACATCTGAAGTAGCATTAATACATAGGGTGATATATGTATTTCGCCAAACTTTTTACATGGAGTCCTATCGACAAACTTCCTGTCAGTTCGCCCATCCCTGAATTGCTCCCATCCCACCACGTTTAGGTTAGGGAGTTCCCTTCTTGTGACTATAGAACTAGCTTTCCTTAAATACATGTATCTATTTGTATTAACAAGCTATAGCTTTCTGCCTTTTATCTATATTCGTGTATCCATCCGCCTATTTATCTATAGTTACATATTTGTACACATTTATCAGTTGACAAGTCTATCTATCTATCTATCTGTCTATCTATTCATCTTTCCAGATTTACGAACATGTTAATTTGCACGTCACGTGGGTATCTGGAAAGGCGTCAATAGGATTCTTCTCGGGGGATTGAGGTGTAGAAGTCTCAGTCGCTAAGACAAAATACATCATCTTTCCAAGCGAATGCTCAGAGAGAACGCCTTCTTGATAATCCCTAAGTTTGGTCTTTGTATCCGCCGCTTGTCTTCCCAACCCTCGCCAGATTTTTTCCCTGTCCTCGAACTTTTCTTCCCGCGAAGCAATCATCGATTGGTAGCGATGATGTGTACGTCTTTGGAGTCCATTCCACGTTACCATCACCCATCAACTTCGTGAAATTCCCACAACTGGGAGTATTCCATAAAGCCTGGCGGCCATCCGTTCTCTATCACAAACAGATGGAATATTGACGGTAGGAAGAAAACCTCGATTCGAGTTACGTAGTTTGGAGCTCCTTTTCTACTGATTAATCAACACAATCTGAAAGCACATTTAGCATAAGCTTGGGTCAGCGGTGGTAATTGAAGATGATTAGTAATGAGAATGGTATTTGTGTTGACAGCGAGCTTCGTTAGTATGACATTTCCAGTCGTAATCGTCGAAAGCTCCATTTCTTGGCTGCTTCTCCGGCGACAGATCGCGGAAAGAACATCCACCAAATTCCCTCCAATACATCGCTGTTATTAATGGAGACGTCCCCAGGAGGCGTTTCTCTTGTCTTGGCATAAACACTTTTTCTCTCTCTTCGCTCGCGAGAAATTTGATGCTGATGCTTCAGAAACTACTGGATGGCAAGGTCTAAAATGCCTTTGAAAGTAGTTCAAAGCAACGTGAGGAAGCATCGCTCAACAAGAACGCGACAAGAATTTTATGAATTTTCATGGAGCCGTTCTCTTCAAAGGAGAAAGGCGGCAAATTCGAGGGATTTTCCTTGCTTGGAGAGATATGCACGCATTCGATTTCAAGTGTTTTCCTGTTGTCTAGAGCGGGATCCTTTTCCAGTCGCACTCTCTAGCTAGAGTAGTCGACCAAGTAGGGCGACAGGGCATGTCTGATTCCCCACCATCAATCCTCGCTCAAACCCACCACGTGGGCGGACCCAATTTGGCTCTTGTCTTCGTCCCAACAAAGAAACTTGTCGCGTGCACAAAATCGCATATATTCGGTCCTCCATTCATAGCTGTAAGGGATAAATCAGTAAACATGATGATTACGGGAATTTCGGTCGAACTCGTGTCGAGATTTTCGATGGAATAATTCAGTATACTAAAATACGCAAATTTCAATCATAATTTATTGGAGATGGCGAAATAATCGACAGTGCTAACAGGTCCCAGCGATTGCGAACAAAAAGATCTTTCTGCGCGTGAGTTCACGGAAAAGGCTTTCCTCGATCGCGTCGCCAGCACGGCGGACTGGCCTACTCACTTCTCAATTGTTATCGTGGGATAAATAACCTTGCAAAGCCATTACGGTGGGTATTCAACATGCTTAGCCAGATTATTTAAGTAAACCTCAAAACCTTTATGGAAACATATTAGCCACGACTTAAAACAGAAAAAATGGCCCCCAGTTGTCAAAAAATAACAAAATCTTTCTGTAATGAAAGTGAAATGGAGTGTATTGATTCAAGAGGAGGACGGACCACCCATTTATGGCTAGCAATTGCGAAAATTTTCGCGTGGGAGGGAACCAAATGAAAAGGACCGTTAGCCAACTTGGCCAAGCCAAAGACTTCTTCTTTCCCGCCCGGTCTCATCTTCATCTCCGATTTCTCGTGAGTGGTCAGAGACGAGCCGATGAATCTCGAATTGAATGAATTGACTGTAGTTCTTCTACGCCATGCGCAGTCGATTCTGCGCAGGGATCTCGTCATCCTGACCCCTAATACCGTATACTGTTTATGGCTTCGTCCCTCATTCTCTCTCTTGCTTATTTATGTTCTTGATGTTTCGGGACGGTAGAGCTTGTCGAGTATCTGATCTTCCATAGCTGCCTTTTACCTAAGGAGAAAAAACGTTGTGGAGAAGGTTACTTGGTCGTAGTTCATTTTTATTTTGAAAGTGAAGTTAGATTCTTGATATCTGGAATACGTCGGAGCCCAGCGTGGCCCGGCTGTGAAGTATTTACCTTTCCTGTTCGGCGTGGGGGGTGGGCCATAAGATGATGACGCCTTCGGTTGAGGATGTTAAGGGTATCCTACTTGGTGGGGCTCGTTCTGTTTTTCTTTATTGTGAGCTTTGGTGACGGGCAACCGTCTATATAAAGGGCTGCTTGGTCTCGCGGAAGAAGCTGATTCCTCTCCTCTTCTTCACATGCTGAGGAAACGAGGAAGAGAAAGAAAAGAAGAAGAAAAGAAAGTTTTTTCTAGAAGAATTAGGATTTCATAGAAGAAGAGGAAAAAGAATATTGCACGAGAAGAGGAAGAAGAGAAAGAGATTTTGTAGGAGAAGAGGAAGAAGGATTTTGTAGAGGAAGAAGAAGAAGACAAAGAGAAAGAAGAGATTTTGGGGCAGAAGAAGAAGCTTTTGAGGAAGAAGAAGAAGAAGAAGGTTTTGGGAAGAAGCAGAAGAAGAAGAAGAAGAAGAAGGTTTTGGGGAAGAAGAAGAAAAAGGTTTTTGGGAAGAAGGAGGTTTTGTAGGAGGATTTTGTAAAAGAAGGAGAAGAAGAAGAGGAAGAAGGATTTTTAAAGGAAGAAGACGTAGACGAAGGAGAATAAGAAGAGGAAGAAGGATTTTGCGGAGGAAGAAAAAGAAAAAGAAGAAGAAACTCGGGTGGGATGCCGAAGGTTCACCCCAACGCAACTGCCTCAGGGCCAAGTTCATTGAGTCGCAGTCGGCAAGAAGCGATGGCACTGACTGTCTGGAGGAAATCACTCCTCTTCAACTGCGATGGCTTTACCGTCTTTGACTCAAGCGGAGACCTCGTCTACCGCGTCGATTTATACAACTCTGCCTGTAGGCGGGAAATTATCCTCATGGACGCTGCAGGCGTCCCTCTCCTCGCTGTCCGCAGAAAGGTAAATAATCCATTGTCCAATAAACATTCATTTATAATGCATGAATAACCCCTTATAATGGCGCAGAGGTTGTGGTTTGGAGACAAGTGGCTGGTCTACGAAGGGGAGGAGACCAGGAACCCGCTCTTCTCCGTTAGGAAACACGTTCAACTCTGGCAGAGAAACGCCTTGGCGCAGATTACGCCTAGAAATCTCGCCAGAGGTTGTGGGGGCGGAATCTACGATATAGAGGGATCCTACACGCAGAGGCGTTGCTCTATATACGACGAGAGTCGGCGTGTGCTGGCAGAGATCAAGCAGAAGGAGGCCGTCAAGGGAGTTGCCCTCAGCGTGGACGTGTTCCGCCTTGTTGTTCAGCCTGGCTTCGATTCAGACGTCGCCATGGCGATCGTTATCCTTCTTGAGCAGATGTTCGGATAGATAGATTCCGCGTCCGCGCCCAAGCTTCTTCGTTTGAAAGCCGTCGGAGAATTGATCACGTCGAACAAGGCTTTCGTACGCGATGCAGTCCCATCACACAATGTTTTTGCCTCTCGAAGTACAGAATGGAAAGATGATGGAATTTCTTGCACTGACTTCACCAATTGTGCTTTAGCCTGTGCGTTGTTGATCTTTCCTCTTGGTTATCATGGTGAGGGGTTTGGTTGCTCCTGTAACCGGCAGGGAGACGATGTGCTTGTCTTGAATTCCGCTTTATAAAAGGATAATGGAAATTATAGTCGTTTTGATGGGGATGTACAGCTGAATTGGTGTTTCTATCAATACTCTTTTTGAGTATTTTAATCTATGCTTATTTTGATGATATCTCTTATTGACGTTTGCATGGTGAAAAAACAATTATAGTTTGATATATTAGAGAAAATTACTGAGATTTTGATGTAGGTCTAACCACGTCATTAAAGTATAACTATTGGTTAGTATCCTAGTCCCGCCATGCAATTTGAATATTAACTGTAGTTATATTTTTCATTCATAAAAATTATCACGTGTGGAGTTCCATAATAAAAAAGGAGCACAGTAAAAAATGAACAAAAGATTTTGGATGCATTTTTAAAACTAGGTGGAAATCATACATTAGGAGAATAGTCCATTCAATTCTAACTTCATACCATATTACAGGAATCAATATATGTATTCTTAATATTCATGATATAGACTATTTGTCTTATAAATTTTAAGTTCTATGTTATTTGGACCATTTATTTTGAAATTATTCAATTTTAGTTTTGAATAGTTTCTTGTTATCTATTCGATTTCGATAACATCCAAACACTGGAATATTCACAGTATGCTAACTATTAGAAACAGGGCAACAGTTAGATACTATAAAAGTGGTTGATATTCTAGATGTTCAATATTTTGAGGTATATATTTTGTTCTCAAAAAATAATATTATTCACAGACTCTCATAAAAATCAATGATATTGTAATTCGAATATACCTTATATTTATCTTTATTCCACATTTACCCTGTGATAGGTTTCTCAAGTCCACCTGAGCACAAGGAACAACCGCTCTGCTAGTCTCAACCACTTTACGAATAAAGTCTACTACAAGAACAATTAATAAAAAAACACTCTCATGGTTTAATGACCTGTCAGATTCTTTGACTTTCATTGTCAAGTTGAAATCAAAGTTCATGCAGAGGAAGATGAAAATCAATGCATAACTGATCAAATAAACCCTACATGATCACATAACCTTGTGTGGAACTGATTCTACTCCTAATTTTTCTCACTGTAAGAGTTTATTCAAGCGGTTCACGTACCCAGCCTCTAGACATGTCCATGTGATTGATGCGACAATGAGTCTCCTCTTAAGCTTCTTCAACTCTCGTCGAATATCTCGTAGATATTCTCACTACCAGTCTGATTAGTGGAATGAGTGATTTCAGAAGAAAAAATGATGGGAGGCTAATCAGGCATGGGTGATAACACACTATTTATTGGGTTGATATGTCCACGTGTACATGTTTACTTGCATTAAAATAATTATATATGGGTACTATCAAGCCTGAAATGATTCCATTTTAAAAAAAAAATGTTTTCTTGAATTTTATGTATTGCATTTATTTTGGAATTTTTTGACATCATATTGTGATTTTGGATACTCAAGTATGATTTGACTTTGATATCTAATCATGAGATTACATGCGGTCTTAGCTTGGATGTAGAAAAAAGTTCAAGATGGTGATCAAGTAGTCAAGTTGCAATTTTTTCCCTTGGTATAAGAGGAGATTATTGCATGGAATATGAAGTGGCGAATTCATTGCTAAAGTAGAGGAAATATAAGAAAAAGTGTCCCCCAATGATTTCCAAAGTGCATAAATTCTAACTAAGATGACTAACTACGGTTTGATAATTGATGGTATCAAAAGTCATTTTAAGGATTGGCACATGTTGGGTTCTAGAGGCATTGATGATGATGAAGAGATTAAAAACATTCCGCAGTAGAAGAAACAGGAAATCATACGGCATCGATAAAACCATTGAAACGAAGTACCTCAATACGGATCGCATCTGTGATTTCTTGGGTCTCGAGCAAGACGAGTCAATCTGCTCAAGTGTGCAGCCTCTAGATGTATATACACTGTTCTCGGCAGGTCGGATCTCCTCCTTCTCATTAACGAGCCCCGTTCACACTCAGTCATCGTCATTACATTGTCTTGATTGCATCGCGAGTGGAGAGGAGATGTGGTGAAAGGGAGAAGGGGAAGGCCCTTGAAAAACTCTGGCCTTGATGAATTTCATTCAGGGCCTTGCCCTATTTATACTAATGGATATTTTTCATAAAACTCCAAAAATTAAGTACATCTTCGAACGTCCAAAAGATCATTTGTGGGTTACCCTCTAGGCCCATAACAGTCTAGCTAACAACTCCAACGGCCCAACCACCTTTATTGGCCTTACAAATTAATTAACTATATCATCATACATATTAATTAGCACCGGATCAATTTAACTTAATCGATAAGTTGAGTCTCTAACACGTGGGGTGCCAAGCTACACCTCGTGCTCTAGAAGATACAAAGGAGTGTTTATCCACTCACTCATGGAACCTGTTCATCATCGATGATCGTGTATGTAAAGTCCCTCATCCACTTGACGCTCCTTGGAAGACTTAGGGTATGGTCAACTGTCAAACCCTACTCAAGCATCCGAGTTAGTACTGGTCTATTCAGAAATCATTGGAGAACTCTTCTCTGATATTTCACTACCTTGGCCAAGGACTTCATCGCATCGTCATCCTTGAGATGCCACCTATTATACATAGCGTGGATGATACCATCTTGACAACTCAAACGGCTTCATGAACTTCTTGATGCGCACAGACTAAAACCATTTGGAATCCCATGATTAGAGACACGTAGGTCATAGTCAAAGTACAATTGTTCGTCCACAAGACATCTTTGGTGTCTCAGGTCTAAGGACCACTTACACAACTGTGACACGAATCAACCTGATTGACAGTCGATATAATACCATTCAGGGATTCGTACGAATCAATTTAGGGAACTCTTTCCACTAAAGAGCACCCACTATCTATCCTTAGTGCATCCACACTAACGGCTATGGGAATAGCCATACTCATTATATGAGTGAGGCTAGATAGCATTATTCTATCCAGATACTTTGATGTCCTTGTCACATATCCTTCGAATAGGAATATTTAGAACACATGTTTAAAGACTAGTGATCTCAGTATCATGATTTCATCATAATTCACTGAATCAGATCATGTATTCATGGACTTCATTATAGCATCACACGTGCATTATAATGAGTATGTTCTTTTTATGAATATGGAACAAGATGTTGGTATGTGTGATTGGTTTGCAGACCACATATATTTCCGTCAGCACATAGGTGAGGGATTATATGAACATATTGACTGATCAAAAATTATTTAATTAGAGTTTTGATGAAACACTTGTACCTTCTAGAGCATGCAGCAAAGGTTAGCATATCACATTCTGGAAACTTAAGCCTATCAGTGGGGTTAAATCAGTCCAAGGTTAATTAATGTATATGTTGAAAACAACTAAATAATTAGGTTAACCAAAAAGGGGTTTTGGACCTATGGAGTCATTAACTTGACTTATACATGACCCTAGAGAGTCACACTAGTAACATTATTAGTCCTCCAAAGTTAGGCTTATAGTATTGGGGTCTTTATGATTTTTTTAATAAGTATAAACAGAGATAAAGCCCCCAGAGTAAAAGGTGCATGCAAATTTCTCTTGGGCACCATAGAGGGGTTTTCGCCTCTCCTCTTGGTGTGATTAGAATGACAAAAATATATTTTTGGGATTGACTATGATATTTACTGAGTATAATTCAAAGAGATCTGACTTACCAAGGACCACACTGATACATATAGAGTCTTGACATAGGTTCGTACTTGTTCAAGGTACCAAATTGTAGCATATTTAATTCCTCCCAAGGTGATACAATTGTCTTGTTTTTATGTCTTAGTTGTAAAGGTCCAAATTTGATTTATTTTATTTCACTTAGGTAGTTCAAAATTATAACATATTGAAGCTATCCCATTCTGATATGACAAATTACTGTATCTATGAATGTACCCCTCTCGATAATCTTTGCCAGTAATATACTCCCACAGACTCAGACCTTGTGAAACATCAACATGGATTCAAAGTGTGATTTTGGGTTAATTTGAATTATAAGATCCTCAAGTTTTGATTGTGTGCAAGATCATGTGAACTACTGCATCAAGGAGGAAGCTAATTGAACTTGAATCAAGGGCCGTGTTGGAGAGAAAAATCAGTGTAGAGTTGAGATCTGAATATAGTCATTGGGTTCATTACCAGTTTGATTAGTTTTTAGTTTATAAGCTGTATTTTTTCATTTTGGGACATAACATGGTTCGAAATTGGATTAACCTATCAATTTTATCTCAACTTTGTAGCATTTTTTCATTTCAAGATCATAGTTTACAACCAACTTTAAGACTATAAATAACACACGTTTGATTAGTAAATTTCAGAATCTGGGTAATTTTTTTAAAATTATCCTAGGAAAAAAAAGGTTCCATTCTGACCCTTGATAAAGTCCATCTTTTTGACATAGAACTAAAAAGGAACAAAAAAGCTTTAGCTGATGTGATGAAATACCAATCGTCATTGCGAAAGTACAAAAATCCATATAGTAACAAATAGACTCTAATTTTAGTGGTGATAAAATAGATTTTCAATATTTCAATAATTGAAATACCAAAATCCTTCAAATTTCATAAAATATATTGATCTAATTATTTTAAGCAATTGTTTTTGGATTTATTAATGGGGTTCCCTACTTTCCTATTGTTTATTGAAAAGGAAATGAATGTCCTAGATTTTATTTCAAATTAAAGCTAATTGATAGGCTTTTCAAATACACTTTGGAGGTCCTTGATTATTTTAGTAGGTGGATTTTTTTGTTCTTTTGTTGGTCCCCTTTTAGCTAGTTATCACCTTTAGGTTAGTTGATGATGCATAAAGTGTACTTAGGTATTTTTGGAATTCATTATGAAGGTCGAACAAGCACGCAATGAGATCACAATCAATTTTTAAATATAAACCATTGAAGATTATACTTGACTGCTGCCGTTCTGCTATGAGTCCATTTTTCCGCCCCCAAAAATCTCAGATATAGATCTCGTAAAGTCATAACTTATAGGAAAATTTTTTCTGTGAATTCAATTATTGAAAGGCTACTTTAGCACGCGGAAAAATCAGAATCTCAACTTATATAATAGCATAGCAACTATCCATTGGATAAGAAAACAAGAGGGGAGAGTAGAGAAGATAATGATTTATTAGAAAATGTGTTGTGTATACTTTTACAGCGAGTAAGAGCATCTCAAGTCACTCTTAAAACAATTGTGGATGGCCATAGTCCATCTTATCAGACTTTGGGTTCACTATGAATCATCTGTCAATGGGCCAGTTTTGTTAGTTTTGTTCAAATTTACTTTGATCAACTCCCATTTTTTAATGCAAAAGATGAAAAGAACATTTGGCAAAAAATAACTTCGAGTGGATTTGTTTATTTATGTATAAAATGTTAGAAACATTCGCATACGATAGGTAATGACTGCTAAAAAATATCCACACATACTTCTATAAGAATAGGTACATAAGTTCCATCACTTTCATGTCAAGAAATAAATCTCTCTCAATATTTTCTCAACTAGAAAACTATTAAAGTGTTAACCCAACATCGACCAATCTATATATTCAAGATCTCAAGATGAAATTTGAGAGGTCAAATGAATTCCACTTGAACTGAGTTCTGATCCAAGACAAATTCAAATCCATGTCATGAAAATTTCAGGCCCAAACATAAAGAATTGTAAGTTGATACTGCTTCTCATATAAAATTCTGGACTAATTTAACTGCCCTCACTATCTATATTAAAATCTCCATACTATAATAACATTTTCCTCCCTTGCCATTATAGTTCCGGATCGTCTGAGGCGTGGATGACGGACGGGATGGGATGAAGATCATTCCGTAACTTCTGGAATCAGTGCAGAAACGTGAACGAAAATTGAGATGGAAATTCATCTCGAGACCTCAGGACAGAAAGGCTTTTTGTCCTGGGACACAAAGACCGTGCAGTCCAGAGGTCTAGCGACAAATTTCCTTCCCGATTTTCGTCCAACCTGGCGGATGGGACAATTTTTTCGTCCTGGAACAAAAAAACCATCCCGTCCTTGTCCCTGCACTATACTTGCCAGGCTCTAGCTATAGTTCCGAATCGCCCAGGGCGTGGACGATGGCCGGGACGAGATGAATTTCATCCCGTCTGATGTCCGGATTCAGTGTAGGGACGAAGGATGGGACGAAGGATGGGACGAATTGTCGTCCTGCTGTACGAAAACCGTCCCGTCCAGTCCTCTCGGGATGAATTTACGTCCCGTTGGAAAATATTAATATAGATTTTTCTAAGTTTTTAGGGAAATATAGAGGAGAGAGAATCCAAATGAACATATGTACAATTATTTCTTAGCGGCACCAGTTTGCATGTGCGAAAAAATACAGGGACTTTGATGCAAATTGTCATAGCTAGGCCACATGGCTACATCTCAACCATCGGATGTGAATCCGGTGGTTTTTTCGTCCCCGGGACGAAAACCGCCCCGTCCGGTAGTCCCAGGACGAATTTTCGTTCCGAATTTAGTTCTTACCCTTGGACGGACGATTTTTTCGTCCCGGGGCGAAAGAATCGTCCCGTCCGCGTCTCTGAACTACAGCTCTAGCAGACCATGCGGTGTTCTTTCTTCTTTGCCGTCTGGTTTTCTCCACTGACCCATCTGCGTCTTCGGCAATTATAGCAGTTTCTGCCATTTATACCATCTCCCAGAGTTTAAATCACGAGAAGTGCAACGCTAATTTCTCCTCAGCAATTGGCCAACACCGTGCAATTCCATTCCAGTTCGACCAAACGTTCTTCTTCGGCTAAATGCCCACCTGCAAATGCGGTCCTCCTCTACCCACCTTCTTCATCTCGCGAAGCTTGCTACAAATCACCGCCTGCGTTGCTTCTCGACTGCAGCGAACTCTCCCTCTCTCGGCGGCGATGGCGAAGAATCTGCCACTTTAATGGGCAGAATCTGCCGTCTAGTTTGCGAGTCGTGCGAGGCAGGAGACATGAAACTCCGCCAAGCTCGTCTCAACGCTAGCGACCTTCTGCCCGAGCAAGTGGGTACAGTCTTCGCCATGATCTCCGACACGGAAGGCTCTGTAGCGGCCATGAGCTTCTTCTACTGGGCTACTTCTCAGCCCAAATTCAAGCACTTCCTTCGGCTCTACCTCACCGCTGCCTCCGCCCTCCTCCGCCGCTCTAACTTTGAGAAAGCTCAGGAAGTGATGAGATGCATGGTGACAAGTTTTGCTGAGATTGGTAAGTTGAAAGAAGCTGTGGACATGGTCATTGAGATGACTAACCAGGGCCTTCCTCTCTGCATTCACACAATGAACAGAAGTCTGAGCGTGGCTGCCGAGCTCGGTGCCGTAGATTTTGCCCAGCAAGTGTTCGATGAAATGCCTGGCCACGGAATTGCACCCAATGATTGCAGTTATCGAACTCTGATCGCTGCCTGCTGTAGAGCAGGAAGAATTCTCTCCCTGGAGAAGCTCTTGAAGGAACTGCTCGACCGCGGGGGGATGGTCGACAATGCGACGTGCTCGATGGTTATAATTGCCATCAGCAATGCCAATTGCTCTGCTGATGTTGTCTCCGTGTTCGAGACTATGATAGAACGAGGGCTACAGCCCAATGTGATCAACTACTCTTCCTTGATCAACTGCCTCTGCAAGCGGGGCAGCGTGAAGCAGGCGTTTCAGGCGCTGGAGACGATGACGAAGGCAGGGTTGAGGCCCAACGTCTTCATTCACACAGCCTTGATTGATGGCCTGTGCAAAATTGGGTGGATAGAGAGAGCTTTTAGGCTGTTTCTCAAGCTGGTTAGGAGTGATGGGTACAAGCCCAATGTGTACACTTATACTGCCATGATTGGAGGGTACTGCAAAGAGGAGAAGATGAGCAGGGCAGAGATGCTTCTCTCTAGAATGAAAGAGCAGGGTCTGGAACCAAATGCCAATACTTACACTGTTCTGGTCAACGGGCACTGCAAGGCTGGAGATTTGACTCGTGCATATTACTTCTTTGACCAGATGAATGAACAAGGTTTCCCTCCTAACATATGCGCACACAATGCGGTTTTAAATTGTCTTTTGAAGAAGGGGAAGTGGGCAGAAGCTTGTGGGCTTGTTCATGCATGCTTTAAAGATGGGCCCAAGCCTGACCGTGCAACGTTCACAGTGTTGATCAATGAGCTCTGCAAAAAAGGGGAGATGGCCAAGGCCTTGGATTTTTTTTACTTGATGGGGAAATTCGGATGGCAGCCTGATATTTATGCGTACACTGCTGTGATTTCTTCTTTCTGCAGACTAAAGAGGATGGAAGATGGTGAAATATTTCTAAGAGAGGCTCTTGAGCTGGGTTTAGTGCCTAATAAGAAAGCCTTCACATCGATGATTAGTGGGTATTGCAGGGATGGGAAAGTGGGCCTTGCAATGGAAATCTTTGAGAGGATGAAGTATAAGGCATGTGCTGCCGATGCCATGACTTATGGTGCTTTAATCAGTGGGCTTTGCAGGGAGTCAAAGTTGAGAGAAGCAGAGGCCCTGTACAGAGAAATGGTTGGCAAGAGGCTTTGCCCTTGTGAGGTGACACGTGTCACTCTAGCATATGAGTTGTGCAAGAAGGATCAGGTCTCTAGTGCTTTGAACGTGTTAGACGTGCTTGATAAAAAGTCATGGGTCAGGACAGCAAATATCTTAGTGCGGAAATTTTCTTCTGGAGGGGATGTAGCACAGGCAACCTGCTTTCTGCACCAACTTTTGGGGAAGGAAAGCAGCGTGGATTATGTGACTTATGCAGGGTTTTTAAGTGCCTGTGTTGATGGTGACCACTCGCTTGCCACTGATTTGAAAAAGAAGTTATTGCATCAGATTCAGAATTCTACCTCTAAAAACACAGATGAGGCATTCCAAACAAAATACTTCCATTTATTACAATAAATATTAGGAGTACCGCCTCCTCTGTCTGTTCCCCCTGGTTTGCTATCTCCGTGGAAGCATTCAACACCTTTGAGGTTGATTAACTGAAGTATAGGCCAGCGCTGATGTGAGTATTTGTTACTACTTGCTCCACTTTAGCTGGAAATAAAAAATTGAAGCTATTATTTTTTATTGGCTGTAAATATCAACAATGACTTGATGTTGGATCATCGTAGTTGACAATCATTTAGTGTCCTATTGTTTTTTGGTAGCTGTAAATATCTAGAATGACATGACGTTGTATCATTGAGTGTGACAGTGGGTAAGTTATCCTAGC
Organism: Wolffia australiana; assembly: GCF_029677425.1. Taxonomy (NCBI): domain Eukaryota; kingdom Viridiplantae; phylum Streptophyta; class Magnoliopsida; order Alismatales; family Araceae; genus Wolffia; species Wolffia australiana. Next base: position 14,637,782 of record NC_135835.1, on the reverse strand, counting down.
CTTGGTTTCTTCAAAGTTCTATTTGTATACCCGTTCCTTTATTGCCGTTTATTGTCCAGTTCAGGGGGTCTTATTATATCTTGAGTAATGTTGCAGTGTGATCCAGTTGAAACTATTCAAAGCTGTTGAAATATATATGTTTGGCTCATGATCAACTAAAAATATGATGCGTCTTGTTTCATACTCGGGTAAATTTCTTAGTTTGATTAACTTATACGCTCTTTGTGAAAACAAAATCAATTTCTCTCTAGTCCTCATTAGAGCATCAAGATCCAGTCATGTCTCTCAAGTATCTTCTACCATTTATTCTTATGGCTGTTGATTACTTTTAAATGTAATGAGATAGGACGTAGAGGATCCACCAGAGCCATTATGATATGATCCGACAACTGGTGCATCAAAAAAAGCGACACTAAACGGCTATAACTAGCCAAGTTGGGAGGAAAGAAGGGGACATGAAGTAAATCGTGAGTATGCCTTCCCTTCTCTCTCATTCTCTTTCATCCGCGTTTGTGACCTAACTGACCTCCCCTGTATTACATCGTCAGGTGCTAGTTCAAGCAGGATTTCTCTCCGAGCAAGCATCCCACCTACCACCTAGAGCCTCTCTCCCTCACATCAAACATGTTTCTCTCTCAAATGTTGCATGAAATCAAACATGTTCCCGTAGGAAATTGGGGATTTCCCCCTCGTTATTGTGAGATTTCTCATTCTGATATCTAGGATTGCCCGGGAATGCATCATATCATCTCCTTGGTATGATCTGTGTCTCGATGCAGAACCTGACCTTCATTTTTGGTTTGTTGGGACTAAGAATGCAGACATTTTTTAGGACTTCATGTGCCTTGATTCACCAAGGAGTTTAGGAGCCTAGTCATGAGTGTCATTGTAGTTGATTAAGTTTATGAAACAAAATGTGTATGCTCAAATTTATAGTTTGGTGATTAAATTTCTGACCCTCCTTCAAGGCAATAAATTTGTTCTTAATCACTTCTGTAAACTTCAAGCCATTTGGGCGCATTAGATATTTTCTAACTACCTGATCCCATTTTTTTATCCTCCATATGCTTTGAAGAAGCAGGTTCACAAGTTTCCTGGTACGTCAAATATATGGGTCACTTCATTACCAAGTTGCTCAACCATCATGAGAAATATTCCTCGACGAAAAAAAAGACAATTGCCTATTCTGAGATATTTGATTTAAGTCTCTATCTTCTGGGAACACCCCTGATGGGGCTGCTTTTGCCGTGCTACTTCTTGGTCTTTCACTAGGATCTAATAGCATTCATCATCATCCTATTTCCAATACTACAGCAAGGAGACATTCCAGATTGCGTGGGAATAACTTTTTGGTACATGATGTTTAAAAAATGCATGGAAAAGTGCCTCCAAAGTTTATTTGGACCAAGGTCATTTTCAGAAATTGCAATCACAGCTCGTTTGGAATAATAAATTAAATGGACAAATCTTTTTATTCATCCATATATGTTTCTTGTTCCATCCCCACCAGATTAAAAGTGAAATCCCTGGATCATTCCCATCTCTATTTAAAAGTGAAATCCCTAATATTAAATTCCTCTATTTCTACATGTTTTAATTCCAACAGGATAAATCGAAAATAGGGGTAAATTTTGCAAAAAATTTAATCCTTTGTCGTGTTAATGTAAGCTTGTACAATAAATTTTATAGAACCCTACTTAAAATGTGCAGTGATAAGTATGAGTATCGTCCAAGTGAAGCTAGTAAGGAATCCAATTGATGATCTACTTGAATAAGTTGACCCTAATTGGGGTTAATTTAATCTTCAATAAAGATCAAATGACCCCAATTAGAGGAGGAATTTAGAAAGGGAGATAGGAGAGATGGGAAGAATAGAAGAACTTAGGAGCTCTAGATTTACTTCTTTGATCCAAAAAGAAGGATCAAAGGGGTCAATTAGAGTGGTTGTTAAGAAAAATATGATTTGGTTGAGTTTGAATTCGAGGAAATTGGTATAAAAATTTACTAACTACTAGATCATAAGTGCAATACAATATCTCCTACAATTTAAAGTTATTTTATAGATTTTTTTAATGTGCAAATGGAATAGCTATGTAAATTTCACAATCTCTCCTCTCAATCCCAGTAAGGGCTTGTACATTCCACTCAAGCCTAGTGATTTAGAAATTCAGACCAAGATCAAGGAGAACGATGAAGGAATTGACTAAAACATCATCCAAAATACACTAAAAATTCAATTACAATGAAGAAACAAGTACCAAACCGGTGGATCCAGGCTGAAGTTCCTCTCTGTCTTGCAGCTGTGATAGAGCACCCTTCAGAATGAACTCCTCCTCTCGAAATTTGGCTTTTATACTTAGGTTACATGGTAAAAATTATCATTTTACCCCCATTCGGTAATTAATTTTTGTCTATAATTTTATACGTGATATGAATGATTCAACCATATAGATGGAAAGAGGAGGTTAAGACGAGCAAATTCATAAAAAGTTCACCTCAATCGGACTTCAGGATCAAAAGTTATGAATAAATGAATTTTGACCAATCTTAGCCATTGGATTGAAATTCATTTAATTATTTTATTCACATGCCATGATGTGTCGATGGCGGACTGGCTGGCGCAATTTGAAATCCATTTTTCAGGTTGAATCTATGAGTGCCACATACCCCTTGGCGAGAGTAAAAATAAAGAAAAAAGATTAAAAAAATGAGGGTTGTACATTTTAAATGCATTTAACTGTGCGCTATGCACAACGGGTCGTCAATAGAAATATGGCATGTCATCGCTCGTGTGCGTGCAATGTATGTGCCGCGCGGGCAGTGAACTTACTGCTCGTTGGCACATTCATCAAGCGCGGTTGGATTCTCATCCGACAGCCACGTAAGCCACCCGAAACTCCCCCTTGTTATTTTGCATTTAGGTCCTTGTTAAAACGTGTATTTTCTGCTTGACACTGCCGAAAAGTAATTGCATATACACCCTTCCGCATTCTCTCTCCTCCAATTTTTTTCCTGAAATCATAAAAAAATCCTAATGAATTGCAATTGAACCACGTACTTAATTTAATTGTATCATTACGCTTGTCATCACAACCAAGAGCTTTTTTAGGGGCATAATTGCAGCAAATCGTTAAGAAAAGCCCCTGGAAGTTTAGAAATTACTTAAAAACTCATATTTCCTTATAAATATATCATTTTGTTAGTTAAAAATTCATTTATTCCTCAAATAAATTCCCAAAAATTCCAATAAACTTTCAGAAATTTCTAGAAAACTCGGTAATTCATCCCCACATTAATTAACATAAAAATTAAATTTTAAACCTGTCATTTTCATTTAAACAGCATTATTTCAAGATTTAATTAATTTCAGAGATTCATAAAATTTAATAAATTTAACAGAAAATTAGGGATGAATCAGAAATCACTTGGAAATATTAATTACATGTAAATTTATGATAACAACCCCATTTTAAACTCGTTAAATGCATGAATTGTGCTAAATTTCTTGAAATAAATACCAAATTTGGGGTTTTATCAAAACATCATTCCTATCTCATTTATTTGTCCTTTATACCCGTTTGAGTAGTGAGTTGACCCTGGTCAGCTATCATTAGAAGATCTTAAAATGGTCAGACATCATTCTTTGTAGAGCCGTAGGACAGATGACGTTTTGTCATCTGTCCATTAAAAAAAGACATCCGTCATCGTCCAGAGTGACGAACAGATGACTGAACGGAGAGCTTTTAGTCATCCGTCATTTGTTATCTGTCCTCCGTGACGGATGATAGATGACGAAAATGACGAACGGATGACGCATGACTTTCTGTGAACGAAAATATTTCTCCTTTGCTTCCTCTCCCTCTCTCTCTATTGCTCCCTCTCTCCCTCTCTCTTTCTGTCGATCACTCCCTCTCCCTCTCTCTCTCTCAATCGCTCGCTCTCCTTCTCCCTCTCTCTATCACTCCCTCGTCCTCTCTCTCTTAATCGCTCCTCTCCTTCTCCCTCTCTCTTGCTCACTCCCTCGTCCTCTCTCTCTCAATCACTGCCTCTCCTCCCTCTCTCTCAATCGATTTCTCCCTCGTCCTCTCTCTCTCTCTCTAGATCACTCCCTCATCCTCTCTCTCTCTCTCAATCACTGCCTCTCCTCCCTCTCTCTCAATCGATCTCTCCCTCGTCCTCTCTCTCTCTCTCTAGATCACTCCCTCATCCTCTCTCTCTCTCTCTAAATCACTCCTTCGTCCTCTCTCTCTCTTGATCTTTGGTTTTTCTTGAACATCAGATCTTTGGAACGCTAGGATATCTCTCTTGATCTTCGTCCTCTCTCTCTCCAAATCTAGGAAGATAAACTTCCTATTATATATACATAATTAAATTAAAATACATTAAAATCGATCTTGTTCCTTATAAAAAATACATATAAATCCATTTTGTTCTCCGAGTCATTTCATCAAAAACTTTGCTTTCATTATTTGATCCTGTGATTTCTCCTATAAATCGACTTCTAAAAATTTTCTAAAAATATCCTAAAATCACTAATATACCTCCACTACACAGATATTAAATTTGGGGTCTAAATAAATTCTACGAAGGAACTTCCTTTGTCAAATCCTTTCTCTATATATCCTCTAACTCATTAGTTAAAATTGACTCTAAGAGCCAATCCCTGTGGAGACGACTTACTCAACAATATACATATCTGAGTAAGATTACACATAGAAAATTTTATTTGATCAAGGTGAAAATAATAACAACAACAAAATTACACCTCATTTTCGCCTTGGTAAACAAAAATATACTCAAAAAGTCAGAAGAGATACAAACAATTCACTAATCTCAGTGGCATATTGATCACCAAATACAATTCCCATTCATAATCCTTATTGTGTATAAAACATGTCATTAAAAAATTTTGGTTGAAAAAACAGGCTCATCAGCTTCCTTCATCATCATGTGGTTAGAAATAATTGATTTATTAATAAGGAGAATAGTGATAGAATTAATAAAGAGAAACATTTTTAAAATTTTTCTTTAAATTTCTATATTAGTTTTGTGAACGAATTCCAAGGAAGAGTGGAAAATTAGTTTCAACCAAATCTATGATTTTTCTATATTTACTTTAAAACCAAAGAGAGAAAAATAGACCTTTCTCGCTGCTAGGGTGCTTTGGTGGCACTTGGTGTCAGCCTTGTGGCAGATTTATTGTGTAGTATAGTGGCAGCAGTGTTGACAACAAGTAGAGCTACATGGGACGTTTCAGAAATCACCAGCTTAGTTTCTATAAGGATGATGCAATCAATGTCTCTGTGTGCTTTATTGTGTTAGTTACTACTGTACTCCGGTTGTAGAGGGGGTGAGTGTGTGATTGTGGGAGTGGTGGTGTATTAATGGCAGTAAGAACCACATAGTCAACAATTGTATGCAATATGCACTTAACTCTTGTATGGTGGGGAAGAGGAGGTGTATCGGGCACGTGACTAATGTGATGAACCCGAATGAGGCATGAAAATGTACTCATCTCAATATCATTTTTGGATCATTTTACTGATATTGTATTCATTTTTAGATGGATTTTATTTCATGCATTTAATGTGCCATTTTGTTAAAACAACGTTTTATTGTAATTTTACTTAATTTTTAGGCGCATTAATTCTTATTGAAAATGTGCTTAGCTTTAAACATTACTTACTTTAATGATCTTAATTCTCCTTATGGCATCTTAGTTTGTATCATATAGAGAAGTAGTCAAAATTAAAGGAGGAAAAAAAAAGAGAGAGGTAGAAGAAATAAATACATATATATATGTATTTATTTATTGAGGTTATATCACGGTGTGGCCCGAACTTTTTTGAAAATTCGAGTTACAGCCCTTACTTTTTTTTTTGCCGCAACACAGCCTGAAGTCCCATTTGGTCCGCAACCTGTGACGTGGAGTCTACGTGGCTGCCGGGTGGAGTTCCGGCGGAGTCCACCTAGGCGGAATCCACGTGGCAGCTACGTGGATTCCACGTCACAGCGCGATTTGAAGAAAGAAAGATTTTAGCCCGCCCAATGTGAGTCACCCGGGAGAGAGCTGAGAAAGGCAACGAAGGAGAAGGAGATGGTGGAGAAGGAGGAAGAAAGGGCGCGAGGGAGAAGGGGCTTCTTCTTGGCTACGGGAATCGTTGCGAGCTTCTTCCTGGCTACGGGAGTTCCATGAGGTAGGGTTTCTCTGTTCCATTCATGTAACTTTCTCTATCTCTCTCTAGATTTCATGGTTTACTGCTTTTTTAGCTACGTGTGGGTTGCTTTCTCTCTCTCTCTAGATGGACATACATTACTGCTTCTCAAAATACCGATGATCTTCTATCTTTATCTTGAAGCCCATATGTAACTTTCTCTGTCAATTTTAAGATCTTGTTCAATGACTTTTGAAAGTTCTTCTCTCTGTCCCTCTCGTAAATAAAGATTACCCAGGGCTGCTATTAATTTTTAGCATTCTGTTCAGTAACATTTGGAAAATTGTGCAGTCTCTCTCCCTTTAATGAAGACTACCTTGGGCTGTTTGGTTGTTTCTATGTAAAACTTTCAAACTCCATTCTTGCAGCTTTCTCTCATTTTTCACATCTTGTTTAGTGACATTTGAAAATTTTACGATCTCTTTCTCTCTTAAAGGAAGATTTCCTTGAGCTGCTCTTTTGACTAACAAGACATTGGGAAATTGCAGTCTCTCTCTTAAATGAAGAATCGCTTGGGCTGTTGTTTTTTGTCTCCGTGTAAAACTTGCAGACTAATTGATATGGCCTCATTGAACGCCCGGGGCACATCAAAGGGGGCGGGCAGGGTCGAGCCAAGCAGTCCACCTCCGGGCCACCTCCGGGCCACCTCCGGGCCACCTCCGGTCCGTGCTGGGTCAACCTCCAAGCATGGTCGAGCTGCATGCTCCCCGTCATTAGCTCTCTGATAAGCTGATATGCTGCATGCTCCCCGTCATTTCAATGCCTCCTTCACCGTCCCCTGCTCTAACCCAGCAAGAACATATTTTAAATTCAAATTGCCAATCAAGAATAATGTTTAACTTTATTGAAATGCTGTTTATTAATAATAAACGCATGGTGCAATATAGTTGTTCGTCTCACCTGGCACAGAATGCAGCCCGGCTGTGGGGAACTCAGTCTCCTACGTTGGAGTTTTTATCTGTGGGGAACACAGAATCCAGCCAACTCACTTTTCTTGCCTGAAAATTTCGGTATCAACCGAGATAGGAAATTTGAAATATGTTTTTCAATAAATTCTCAAACGACATAGGTGCATATCTAAAAGCGTTAAATGAAAGACAATAAAATAAAGGCAGGTTCACATCTGAAGGAGGAAAAATAATGTTCAACTGTAATGCGCCTTGGCCAGATCCTGGGGCTGTAAAATTTCAATAGCAGAACTAAGTTATTGTTCATCGACCAGCTCAGAAATCTGCGACTGGAGAAAATCCTTAGTGACACTACTCAAATAAAGATGACATTTCAGAATCGCAATCAGATGTACATCATCAGTCGTTTGGGAAAGGCAAGAGAAGTTATTCTGAGGTGTTTCTCCTTTTTTGATTGATTCTGCTTTCTTCTGGAGGGCTTGGCGTTCCTCAAGGTAATTTCTAGCAACAACATCTTCAAAGGTGCTCGACAAACCATGAGAGATTTATGATCTTTCTTTTGCCTATATTGCTGCAACTGAATAGAAATGAGGATAAAAAATGAGAAAAATAGTATGAAATATCAGTAAAGAGCAAGAAACTGATGCTTGGAACAATGAAAAAGTAACATGAAAGGGAATTGGGGCAAGAAAAACCTTCTTGCGTCCGGCGGCTAATAGATCCGTCGTGTTCTTCTTTCTTTCCGTTAGATCTTGCAGCATAGGCCAAGAGGGAACCGGGGGGTCAACAATTCAATCCTCACAAGAATCTGCTCTGCAAAGAGACCCACCAATTAAAGAAGCAAGAAATTGAATCCTGAAGCAGCCTAAATCCATGACGACCGCAAGAGAAAAGGCAGAGATCTACCAAGAGAAAAGGCAACGCAGAAAGAAGGCGTCAAACCTAGGACGAATCAAACTAAGAAGCAAAACAGTCAAAGATGAATCTGTTCATCAACAGATCCATTCGCCGGATAACTGTACTGCTTAAAATAAATCTTGATTCAAATCACGAGAAACCAAATTTCCAACAGAATTTGACAAAAAAAGCATATGAAAACAAATTCGCTGCGTTTGGAGAATTGATTTCTTGGCAAATTGAAGACAATGCTCCGATCTGCGGGAATTCTTCTTCCCCCCCTTCTCCTTCATGCGAGAGTTCTACAAAGAGAGAGATTGAAATTTGAGATCCAGTCAGTCCGCAGTCTACCATCACTCGTGGATCAAAGCAAAAAAGAATCGGCGAGGAAGAAGAATTCAAGATCAAATTTCAATGAACCCTAGAACAACAAGCGCAAATGAACGAATGGGTATGGAAGAGCATGAATTTAGCTCGCCCATCTCCTCTTTATCCCAGGGCACCTCCGTGGCCCGAGAGCAGGCATTGATGATGGTGTTGTAGGTGAGGACCATTGGCGCGACAGAGTAGGGCGGCCGCTTCAGCCGATCGAGGAGGGCGAGGGTGAGGGCGTGCTCACAACGATTCCGGCGCCGACGGCGTTGATCAGCGCAGAAGCCCCTTCTCCCTCGCACCCTTTCTTCCTCCTTCTCCACCGTCTCCTTCTCCTTCGTCGCCTTTCTCAGCTCTCTCCCGGGTGACTCACATTGGGTGGGCTAAAATCTTTCTTTCTTCAAATCGCACTGTGACGTGGAATCCACGTGGCTGCCACATGGATTCTGCCTAGGTGGACTCCGCCGGAACTCCACTTGGCAGCCACGTAGACTCCACGTCACAGGCTGCGGACCAAATGGGACTTCGGGCTGTGTCGCGGCAAAAAAAAAGTAAGGGCTATAACTCGAATTTTCCAAAAAGTTCGGGCCACACCGTGATATAACCCCTTATTTATTTATATATATAAATGGGTTTTTAAGTGAGGCACCTGGGGTTGAGCCATGGTGCAATATGGCTCAAGCCAGCTATAGGCAAGCGAGCATAGGGCACTCAAGGCTACTTTCAGCCGCAAGGGCTGGCACACTAGCAGCAATGCTACCCAGCTACACAGAAGGACAAGCCAAAAGAAGGCCCAGAAAAGGATCCCACTATAAATGACAGGCCTAGCATAGAGATAGCCCCCACCATCGTATGGGGGTATGGTATTTTAATTTAAATCTTAGTCAAATAACATTGTTCTTATAATATTTTACGACATGGGATCATATCTGGCTGTTTCTTTCAGCTCTACACCAGGTCGGGCCGACAAGCGATGAGATGGATCATAACCCTGATGGATATATTGTGGTTGTCAAACCAAATCATACCACCATTTTTTATTTAAGTTCATTAAATGAAATATTAGTTCATTATTATTATAGTGTAATGTTATAATGAACTTTTTGAATTTGTGCAATGACCTAGGGAATTATGGTGATATCATACTACAATGATCATTGGTCTTTAAACATGTATTCCACATATACTTATTCAATGGATAATTGAGATGGGATTCGAGTTATCCTGATAGAATAAAACCATCTGATCGTGCTTATAAGATAAATATGGTTGAGCTTGTGGCCATTAGTGTGGAGACACTAAGGACAGATAACGGGTGCTCTTTGGAGAAAGATTTTACTGAATTGATTTGTACCTAAACGTCAATATGGTTAATTCATGTCATGGTTGTATAAGATATCAGTTGAAATGAGACACTAAGGACATCTCATGGATGGATGATTATATTTTGATTACAGCTTACGAGTCTTTAACCATGGGATTCAAACATGTTTTAGCTCAGATATATCTAGAAGCCCACAGAGATGATTGCATTGTCAAGACATGATCATTGGCCCTCAGTATAAGGGGAGATTGACTTAAGGCAAATAATTCAGCTGAATCCCTGGCCACGGTAGTGACAATATTGAAGAAGACCTTATCCAGTGATCCATGCTACACATCAGTGCTAACCAAATGATGGATTAGGGTTTGATGATTAACCATACCCTAAGTCATATGGGTGTCTTATACAGACAAAGTATTATACATGTATGGTAATTGATGACGGATAGGATTCCATAAGAGAGTTCAAAGACTACTATGTATCTTCTACAGCACGAGGTGTAGCATGGCATCCCCAACGGCTGAAAACTTAACCTATTGATGGGTTAAATTGATCCTCGATAATTAATCTTCATGTTGATATAGTTAATTAATAAAGTTGGTCAATTGATCATAAAGTTGGTCGAGTGGATACTCTTGGAGGTTAAGCAATTGATCGGCTTGTAGAAACTCTCCCAGGAAGTAAGTCATGACTGGAAAAAATTCCCCAATAGGTAATCAATATATTACATGTTTTAGATATCATTTATGAAATCATCTCCTGCTTGTCCTGCCGCAAATTAGTTTCATACATCAAAACCATAACCCAAGAACTCAACAATGATATCAAAGCTAGGTTGCATGGCTATGGTTTTGCTTTAAAAGCTAAAACCCCAAAAATGGCATCCAAAAATCTGTTTTTGGATTTTGTTTATAGAGTATTAGGATACTAGTTGCAACAAGCGCTAGTGCCAGCTGCAACACTGAACATGGGTTGCCAACAGCAGCTACAATGTTGTGCCCTAGACGTAGCGCCCATAACTGCTTGCAATTGCCCGCACAATCGCATACGGCCATGCAAAACAGCTGCACACCATCCATCGCCAGAAACTTAGGAAGGTTCAGAATGACTCAGAATTGTGTCTACACAAAGGAGGACGACTGCGATGCAAGCCAAAGTCATGGGCGACAAACCGCGTCCCCATCTTGAGCCACTCGAATCAGGGTGAGACTAGTGATCTTCTGAAACTTCTTGGGTAGATATCTAGTCTATATGAGTGATTCCTTGATAACATTTCGTATAAGTTGATGTCTCAATCCTGTTTTGAATGTCGGCTTATAGTTTGGCTCATTGAGGCATTTTCAGAAACACTTAGTAAGCATCGAGTGTTTTCCCTTGATTTATCCAAATTCTCCAATTTATTTTATCCAAATACTATCATATATATTTATTAAATATATGTACTTATATAAAACTTATTTCTATCATTACAAGCTAACATAACATAAAAATAAAAGCATTTAGAATAAACAGTATAAGTATATACTTAACGTTTTTCTATAATTATATGAAATAATTAATTTACTTTGATTAAATAAAAATAAAAAATCAGAATAAAAATTTTGTGGAAATAAACTCTCACTAATGGGTTAATTAATTAAAGTTACTAATCTTTTTGAGATATAAAATTCAGAATTTTGCATTCTTTTTGACGTGTAGATATAGGTATTATAGATATATTTTTATAGTTTTAAGAATTTTAAAAAATAATAAAATAAATGGAGAATTAGAATGATGGCTTTGATTTAAAAGTTAACTTTTAGGAGAATTGAGAGAAAAATATTAATATATTTTAGGAATTCCTTTTTTCGAGTGATCAAGAGCAATAATATTATCAGATAAATATCATACTTTTTTATAAAAATTTTGGTTCTTATAAATTTGCTAAGCCAATACTAAAAAAACCTTTTTTTGAATCTCAATCAAACTTTAAGAACTGACAATGAAAATAGTTCAAGGATTAGGAGCAGTTTTAGGAATAAATTAATTCAATTAATAAAAAGTGATGCAGGTTATTTATCAGAGGGTAGAAATATGACGCTTGAAATTTAATGCCCAAAAATAGAAGTCGCATGAAGATATGGTTGTCAAATAATGATTTGGGGGTACAAGCCTCTTTGAAAACTCATGTATTCAATATGTGCGCAGAGAGAAATCAAAGTTTTATTGATAGGTGAATGAAAGACCCACTAATGAAGTTGACATACAAAATTCAAAACAATAAACTTCCAGATCTAGACACAGAAAATAAGGAAATCATTCTCGAGAAAAGGTGAGAATGTGGGGAAATTGATTTGTAAATCTAATATAAGGTTAGATATCAGAAATATGATTGACAAATATTTTTGTCTTTTTACCTTGATCTTTGATGAAATGCAATGCTCTTAAGCATTAAAATACCTCTCGATGGGCATGAAAATTTGGCCCACGTCTTGGCCTTTTGCAAAATAAATAAACAAGGAATTGAAAGATGAAGAAAAACTTTCAAGATCTATCCAAGAAGCAAGTAAAATTTTGACTCTAGAATCTGCTGTGTCCTTCTAGGCCAACTAGGGTTGGGCCACTTTTATCATGTTTTTCTGTCTATTCTCAATATATTTGTGTAATCCAATGCTATGGATGGATAGAGGTTTGAGATACGAGTCTGCTGAAAAAAACTATGCAGAATCTGATTGTTGGATCTCCAAATATCGACATTTTAAAATAGCTTACTATCTTTTGTTAGATGAAAGTGGGTGCCAACTGGATTAAATCATCAATTATGATAAATACACAGTAATTTCCTTGTTTTCTCCATCCAGAGATTATTCTTGCCTTGTGTCTAGCCAAACTTTGATTAAAAATAGAAATGATGAATTAATGTTAGCATCTCGTGAATCATGGGATACCATAGAGATTATTTCCTGTTCAGCCAGCCAGATTATAGACCTGTACATGGAGTAAAAATTTCATAATATTTTATCATACAAAAAATTGTGCATTTGTGGTCTTGATTTCCCTGCCCTAAGGTGCCCTCTTAAAATGAATGGAAATATGCCATACCACCGTTATAATCTCAATACTCCAAAACAAACCATGCACAATTTAATGCACACAAGGGCACATTTCATTAATTGCTTAATGGGGAACCCGTATCAGTCACATTTAGCACGAAAAAAATAGCTGGATTTTGTTATTCATCCATGTTGGCATGATATAACTGCATTCAATAAAAAAAAAGTGAACATGACACATGTCACATGGAATTCGATAAGGATGCGCAGTGATTGAATAATTATAGCATCACAAACGTGATGCCTCAATGACTGGTAGAGCCAATCATTCACTGAATATTGGCCAAATATGTGGTGACATTTTGTGACCGAGATTTAAATAAAAAATAAGATATTAAATTTATTAATTAAATCTAAATATATTTCTAGAGAACTAAAATTATATTGTTAGTGAATAAAATTACGAGTTTAGTAATTCCAAAAAAAAATACTGAATTATAAAAAACTGTAGAAGATATTAAAAAATCCATAAAAAATAAATTCTAATAAAGGATATTTCTATCAAGTATGGGTATTTTTGGTGCACATTTTTATGTTATATGCATGATATATTAACAACGGTTTGGATGTTTTAACGATGCATGTGTGGAGATGAGTGAGGTGCACAATGTTCGCATGTAGATGGTAGCGAATGGCATGAAGTTGATGCATCAAGGGTAGCTGTCTTGCCATTCACAACCACCAGTGACATGGTGGACGAGTATCCCATTTAAGTTGTTGTGACAGGGAAATAAGAATTGATACGCCAAAAATAGGGGATGAACTATTCAATTGTAATCCCTTATCATTTTTAATTTCAGCTTATGCAATAAATTTTATAAGACTATAACTTAAAATATATAATGATAAGTATATGTTTCATCCAAGGGAAGCTAGTAAGGTAATTCAATTGTTGATCTGTGTGAATGATCTAACCCTAATTAGGGTTAATTTAATCTTCAATAAAGATCAAATAACCCTAATTATATGAAGAATTTGAAAAGGAGGGTAGAAGAGATCGGAAAAACAGAAGAATTAGTGATGCTCTAAATTGACTTCTTTGATCCAATAAAAAGGACCAAAGGAGTCAAGTAGAGGGATTAAGAAGAAAAATTGATTTTAGTTTCTTTTTTTTGAGACTGGGAATCCAAACTAGCTCAATACTATCTCATAAATATAATCTAATCTTCCCTAGAACTTAAACTCCATTTTTTTCATTTTTTGTTATTATTATTATTATTAATGTCCAAGTGAAATAATTAGTTCAATTCAATAATCATTCCTCTTAATTTTTGTAAGGGCTTGTACATGCCACTCAAACCAAGTGATTTAGAGTTTCAGACTAAGATCAAGAAGAACAAAGAAATTCACTGACAAATAATTCAAACTACACTAAAATTGAAATACACTGGAGGAAAAAATACCAAATAGGGTTGATCCAGCCTATAGCTCCTCTCTATCATGTAGCTGTGAAAGCGCCCCCTCCAGAATGACCTCCTCAAATCAATTTTTTTTACTAAAGGTTAAATGGTAAAAATTACCATTTTACCCCCAATAATTAATTTTTTTTCAATCTATGTATGATTTATTTGAGTGATACAACTCAAATAGAAAGAGGAGTTTGAGATGCACAAGGCCATAAACTTTGATCTCAATCTGACTTCAGGATTAAGAGTAATTAAAAAATGAATATTGACCAATACTAACCATTAGACCAATATATCATTTTTTAATTAAATTTCACTTTACAAGCAATTTCCTATCAACTTATGATTGGCCAGTGCATTTTTAATTGAATTTTTGCGGGTTCTTTCTTGACGTGCCACGTACCCCCAGGCTGGAAATAAGAGAAAATAAAAAATCAGTACAAATACATATCAAGTTTCACTTACCTGTGCATTTTGACCAATGTCAACCAATCAGGGGTCGCCACATCACTCCATACGTGCAACATTGCATGCGCAGTAGGGGAGGTGCACTTACCGCCCAAAAACGATTCCTCCTCCAATCGCATTTAAGCCATCTGATTCCCTTCTAACGGCCAGATTTCGCTGCGTGTCCCCGTTTACTTTGGTTCTTGAATTTTTTCACCAAAGTCCCTGCTTTAATTTGCACGTACAAACTAACGCCGCTCAAAAGTAATTGGGCATATGCCTCTCTGCTTCTCTGTCCTCCATATTTCCCTAAAATTATAGAAAAATCAAAATTAATTCAATAAAACTCGAAGGATATTTGTAATTGAATCTTTACGGCTGCAATGCATGACCGAGAGCTGTTTTAAGGGTATATTTGCAACCAAAATTTTAAAAAGTCCCTCCGACCTAAGAAATTCCTTTAAACTCATATTTTTCATAATTATATCATTTTCTTTTTAAAAAATCATTTCTTCCTAGAATAAATTCTCAAAAAATTAATTCAAATGCTAGAAAAATCTAGAAAATTTACTAATTCATCCCCACATTAAATAACATTAAATTTAATTTTTAAACCTATATTTTCATTTAAATAGAGTGATTCTCAGCTTAAATAAATCCCAAAAAATCCATATACTACCACAAAATTATGGTAAAATCAGAAGTTACTTGGAAAAGTAATTAACCTATAAATATATGATACCAACCCTATTTTAAAATCTTTAAATGGATAAAACTATGATAATTACGTGAATTAAACAATGAATTTTGGATGTTATCAAGGATAAAGTTCGTTAAGTAGAGACAAAACTTTAGTCAACCTTTTTGGAAAAAAATAACTTCCAAAAATCACCGAATAATTCATTACTTCACTATAATATTTGTACTGCTAGATGAAAATGTAAAATAACATTAATACCAACATTTGAAAGAGTTTTAAAAAAACCAAAAGCCTATAATAGGGCAAGGTTGGTCTCATGTTGGGGATTAATGATGGTGGAGTACTATGACCTTGGTTGTTTCATTTGAAAGTGGTGCAGTCTCTTCAAACAACTGGGTTGTGTGCCCCACTAATTTAATTACAAATCCCCTTAAGAGCATGTTGATTTTGACATTTTCGTATTCAATATTTTTGGTGTTTGATAACATGCAATTTTCCTAGCTTAATATGATAATATTTATGTCTTTATTTGCATTAAATTAATTACTTATACATGTTATCAATATTGTGGACGTCTTGACCTTGAAATTAGAAAGATATGATTTTTAAAGTCAGAATATATATATTTATATTTTTGGGCCAATCATGAATTTTTGAATATATTTTAAGATCTGTTTTCCGTGACACCACATGTCTCTGTTTGATTTGTTGCATGGTAAAAAATCAGCTGCAAGTATAATGATTGGCACAATCAATGATTAAGCTCAGTTAATGATTGGCTCTCTCTCTCTCTCTCTCTCTCTCTCTCTCTCTCTCTCTCTCTCTCTCTCTCTCTCTCTCTCTCTCTCTCTCTCTCTCTCTCTCTCTCTCTCTCTCTCTCTCTCTCTCTCTCTCTCTCTCTCTCTCTCTCTCTCTCTCTCTCTCTCTCTCTCTCTCTCTCTCTCTCTCTCTCTCTCTCTCTCTCTCTCTCTCTCTCTCTCTCTCTCTCTCTCTCTCTCTCTCTCCCGTGGCGCACACATGTCAAATTTCCATTAGATAGAAGAGGAAATTGCTGACGTGTTGCACGCTGACGTGTCGCTACATCAGCTGCTAGATATCTGATTTAAAATATATTTAATAAGATACTCTGATTATTCCCTTTTTGTCTTTTTCTGTAATGTGCCATGTGGCGCGACGACAGCCGTCAATAGCAAATGACGAGACAGAATCTTAGCCAATCATTGCATTTAATGCCGAGCTGAGACAAAACACTAACCAAATGGTGTGATGGTACTGATGAGGATGAGGAGAGAGAAATATTTGAATTAAATTGACGAATAAAAATCAGCCAAATTCCAAGCTTGATATCTGATGATCCAGAACTCGGATCGAATTGAAATTTTAATGGAAGCTTCATCTTTTTGTCTTCTAACCATCCATATGGTTGGATCCATAAATTGACCCCTACTATTTGTAAAAAATATTTTTAAGTTCACTTTTATTCTGGAGAGTGAAGTTTTGAAGCTCCATCAAGTGATCCTTGTTGTCTCTAGTGCTTTGAGAGGTTCAGTAGAGAAGTGGGGAAGTTCATCTGCAGCAGGAAGACACCATGATTGCAGTGAAATATAGGGATCTAAGGTTACCCTTTGACCTTAAATTTAATCAACTCCTGTACATTTAGTAAATTCAATCATCTTCTTCATCCACCACCTTCACTCATCACCTTCATCATTTACCATCCTCCTTCCACTCATTATCCTATCTCAATATCTCTACATCATTTACTATATCCACGATAAACCACGCCGCTACCATGATGTCGTCACAACCGGATCTCAGTTCCCATTCTAGTCCATCTAAATCCCTAATTAGTAAAACCCTAAGTAACCATCTCTTATCTTATCGTTCACAATAATCACACATTCACTACCATATACATAACTCTTCTGATATTCACTTCACGCAATTGAAATCATACTTTCCCTAATATAAATTTCCTTTGGAGATGACCCTTACTCGTCACTAGCTAGTTAACTTATTTATAAGTATAGGTTTATAAATTTTATTGATAAAACTCAAATTCTCAATGACGTAATTCTTACCCCAGTTTTGAGTTTATCAGTGTTGAAGGGGAATTTTCACATTGTTTTCTTGATATTTTGTTGAGAAATGTACAACAAATCATGTATAAATGGATAGGAAAGCAAAGAACTCAACTAGACTGAAAGAAACTCTGTCTACAAGCCTTAGTGTTTCGTGTTTCTTGGAGTAAAAATCACTGTATGAAGAGATAAATGTTTAAATAGGATTTCAGAACTAAAAAAATGATCATTGTCCAATTCATTTAAGTGAAAATTAATGGCTTGATTGTGCCTCATCGTGAAAGAAGAGTGGCCCATGTCATGCACGTGATGTGCTGCACTAGTTGAAGTAGTCCCAATATATCTCTTTAATTCACTTTAATACTATTATAATATAATTATTTTTCAACCCTGCTCCCCAAAAATAAAAATTAAGATAGAGAAGTATTAGTTGGGAGAAATTGTTAGCTTGACCTTTAAGGTTCATTTGAAGATCAACTTCAACATTTGACTTGCTATTCTGTTCTTTCATCTCAATGCACTTAATAAACTTGTGCATTAAAGTAAATAACATTTGGATAAAATCTTGCTATTCTGTTCTTTCATCTCAATGCGCTCAATAAACTTAAACATTAAAGTAAATAACTTTTGGATAAAACTTAGTTTTAACCCTAAAAAAGTAAATGAAGACATACAAAATAGTTTATTAATATAATGCTGTTATATAGGTTCATCTGAGTTAAAATGAATTTACATGTGTGGAATAAAGTCTAAATTAATTAAATCTGTTTTTACTGTCATACTATGAGATTTTTGTTAATTTTAGAGAAAATTTTTATAAATTGATATATCTCTTTTATTGGGAATTTATGATGTTAAATTCCTAGAAATGTTATTTGTTAAGATAAAATTCATAATTTCTATATTTTTCATGAATTATATATCATGGGCTTTTTTCTAATGGTTTTTATGGTTTCATTTTCCACCCAGCCAAGTATCATCTTTGAATTTCACAGATGTGGACCAATCAAATAAATATAACTTATTACACTTAATCATTGAAAAATACCACACTTGGTGATTCCATAATGCCCAATTATTAATTAATAGGTTGTTTTCTTTTAATGTGGATGAGATATTCACAAATGGAAAAAAGAGCATTGATTTTATCTACATTAAATGCCTTGTAAGTAAGGAACATCACATCCAGGATGTGATTGAACAGATGACAAAATGTGACGAACGCTGATGTGATAAAACTTTCGTCATGTCACCATCCCATCCCATGTCCCAGCATATGCAAAACAAACTGTCACATTGCTGTCACCGTCCCTCCATAGGGCGTCCCGTCATGTCTCCGTCACCGTGACGGCATCACCGTCACTGGTGATGTGAATAAAACCCTACTCGAATGCGGGGATATATCTCCAATTATTTATAGACGGCGTCGGTTTACACACACAAAAAAAGGGACTCTGTGCAAAATGCCAAGAAATTTAAATGGCCACGTTATGTGGCAAAATCTCAGGCGTGGAAAAGATTAAAATAAATGATTTTATATGTATTTTCTGTCCATTTTAACTTTTCGAAAATTCCTTTCACAGCCGCATCCGTGAGGGCCGTTCCGCCGTGTCATGCGTCCTTTGCACCCCGTCACCGTGACATCCCCGTACAACTTTATCATCTGTCACCGTCACCGTCACAGACCCCTAAAACCATCACTGTCACCGTCACGTCATCCATCACGTTTCCGGAATGGTGACGCGTGACATGACGGATGACGCATGCCAATCCCTACTTGGAAGTCAGAAAACAAGTGAACACACTTGTGAAGTTGCACTTGGCAAACATCTTGAAAAATGTTTATATGGCATTGGTAGATGTCTCACCACATCACACATTTAATAGATTAGTAATACTTCATTAATATATTATTCCTTTTTCCAATGTAGGAGCATCATTGGCTGATATCAGAAATTTTGTTGATATGGCACGGGTTGATGCATCACCACATCGCACGTTTCAATTCACTGTTAATACTTCTTTTGTCTTAAATTTTATGCAGGGACATATATGTTATGTTTTGAATCTTATATCAGGGAATACCATTAAATCTGAGCCAAATAATTGCCCATGAATGATTGGATAAGTAAGGACGGAAACCATGAAAGTAATGCAATAGCAGCACTGAGGAAGAGAGATAATATTTATATAAATCAGTTGCTGAGATTGCAGAACATTCAAACCTTTATATCTGACAGTCTAGAGGACTAATGAAGCTGCAATTTTGAGGGAAACTTTGACCTTCTTCCCTCTATCCATACACATCCTCTGATGAGGCCTTAGACACTAAAGAATTAATACTTGAACTTATTTCCTACATTTTTAGGCAATTGAAAGAGAGTGTCTTGAGATATCCTTTGAAAGATGATTGTTTCTATAGTGGGTGGTTGAGGAGAATAAAAAAATATTAGAAGGAGCTAAACTGTCTGAAAATTGTTGTGGTCATGGTGGAACATGAAGACCTCTGGTCAGTCTCGTTACCTTGTATTGTTTCATCTTGATCATTACTTATTAGGTTATATATATCTTTTCTTATTCTCAAATGTGTTTGCATCACTTTTATTGCCTCCTAAAATACTCATTATCATTATTCTTCATCATTCGAGTATAATTAAAAGTTCTTAGATATTTATATCCATTTATACACTTGCACTTACCCATATCTCTATACTCCCCTTCTTATCCCATCATTACTCCTTCCTTGTACCTTATCTTTTTATTGGATGAATTTTATTAAGATTTATATTAGATAGAAAAATTCAAAACCAGGGCATACAAAACTCTCTCATTCACCCTTTCAAGCTTTACTACTCTTGAAATTTATGTATTAAATCCCCATCAGTTGTATAACATCAACTAAACATCATGAAAATGGTAATGATGCCAAGAAAGAAACTCCCAGTTTGTGGAAAAAATTATGCCATAAATTAATAAACGTGGATATGAAATATAAGATACATATTAAAAACATATTATGCTCCCATAGGGAATGATCACTAAAATTAATAGACCAATTTGACAACATATGGAATTCTAAATTAGATCATCCAATTATTTACCTAAACTTCATCCTTTTTCACAAAGAAGAAACATATACATTTAGAAGATTTTACTGTTTTTTGAAAAAAAAAAATCTGTAAAGTTACTAATGACATTAAGAAAATGATATTATTTCCTTTTATCATTATAGATAAAGCTTTTTTTGGTGGTACATTTTATATTTATGTTTGGATTCTTGGAAATAAATGGAAGTCACATTTTTGGGGAAAAAATTATTTTATAATAAAAGGTGCTCGGGAATTTCAGGAAGGATTCTATGAATCATTGAGTGTAGAATAGGACAGGTTAAATGAATGGGCTAGGAAACGTCCAAATTTATAGAAGATTGGGAAATTGTACACAAATTTTATACCTCTGAGAGATCAACATAAGAAGATGATTAGTACTGCTATTTTAGGTACCTTTATGCACAAATACTTGGAGTAAGCTTTTAAAATTTGTGTACGATTTCCCGTTGGTTTCAAATATTGAACAAAATGATGCTAAGTGGAATGGAATAGATACAAATTTATGGAAGAAATTCAAATGACAGATAATGTACAACTGAAATTGATTTATGAAATGAAAAACTTAGTAAAAAAAGTATGGTTAGTTTCAAATCTCAGGATTTATTATATCCTTATTAGATAGATATATCCCTCTATCATTATTTTACTAGGTCTGATCATGTAGCAGTGGACTGTCCTTTGCACAAACATGTTATGACCCTTTGATAGGTCCAAGATGAAATAGACCTATTGGTCAAAATTCTTGGAACCCTATGGATGCTTTGATGCTCTATAAACAAGATTCAAAGAATTAGTATCAGAGTATTCGTTATTTCCATCATTAGGAACAAAGAACCTCTTCCTATGGCTACCCAGGACAACTTTTTGCAAACTGCTAATCCTTATGATGAGCTGTACAACAACATACAAAAGAAACATGACAAGATCGAGAAAATGCAAGCTCAGACAGTAGGTGCTTCAAGTTTTAAAGAAGGAAATGGAGTGAATGAAATAGGAATATAATGAAAAATCAGAACTAAAAATACTAGGACAAAAACGGATTCCCCGTCATGAATCAGGTCAACTCCCAACTACGACTGGAATTAATCAAAGAACTTTCTTTATGTTAAAAAAAATATTTCACGTGAAAATCATCACAAAACAGTGGATGAAATTTCTAAATTGAGAAATGTAAAAGTGATACCTGATATTTCTAATTTTGAAAACTAATATGAAATACAATTCCTCTTAAAGTATTAGAAGAACCTGAAAAGTTAGAACATGATCCTAAGGTTTAAGTTCTTCCTATGACATATTTGGAAGCTTTTTGAAAACATAAAATCAAATCAAAATTTCATGATGATGACCTCTTAAAATTTTTGAAACAAGTGGCTATTAAAATTCCTATGACTGAAGCATTACGACATAGCCCTTCATATGTTAAACTTTTCAAACAGAAAATGGTGCAACTGTCAAATAGGAGGGTTGATTTTCTAAGTCACCACTTGATTCAGGTGCAAGCATTAATACTTTTCTTAAGCATATATGATAATTTTAAGCTTAGGTATATAGAATTTATGTTTCTCGAACAGTAGAACATTCCATAGGGCAACCCTATAGATTGTTGGAATATGTTGTAAAAATAAAACATTATCCCTTTCAGTTGATTTCATTGTTGCTGACCATGAAGGTAACAAAATATCTAAAAAATTCTCCTTCTATTTTAGTTGGACCCTTGTTGTCCCCAGTTAGGGCAATCACAGATTGGGAAATTGGAAGGATAGGGCAAACACAGAAAAGGAAAAATGTTGAAATTAATATTTCTAAAATAATGAAATATTCTGAGTTGTATTTTTAGTAGATTTATTTGAGAATGTCGATGACAATATTGTATGGTCGTCTTCTCATATTTTCCAGAATGATTTGACTTTGATTGAAAATGGTGTTTATTCTTTGGACGCAAAGATTTAGAGTTGTTGGACAAAAACGAATGACGTTTTTTTAACGGACTGAACGAGACTGAACAGACTTCTGTTCCATTATTCGTCCAGGGAATTTTGTTTTGTCCGTTTTGTCATTCGTCACACTTTCATCATCGCCACAAGTCCGTCACCCGTTAAGTTCTGTTATTTGTCTGTTACATAAAATGGAACGGATTAGGGATGGTCGTGCTGTCCGGTCCAAATTTTTCGGCCAGTGTGCGATTTTTTTCGATCGCACGAAATCCCTGTTCGATGGCCCGTGCGAATTTGTGCAAAAAAATCGCATCGTACATCTCACAAAATCGCAGAAAAGATGAGCGGGAGGGAAGAATGAGAGAACAAGAGAGGATTGAGCTGCATACGCAAGAGAGCGAGGGAAGAATGAGCGGAAGAGAGAATACTGAGCAAGAGAGAGAAGAGAGACAGAGAAATAGAGGGAGAGAGACAAGAGTGAGAGAGAGCAAGAAAGAGGATGAGAGAGTTGAGCGCGAGAAAGGGATAAGAGAGAGGAGAGAGAGAGAGATAGAGAGAGAGAAAGAGGAAGAGAGATGAACGACAGAGAGAGAGAAGAGCGCGAGAGAGAGGAGCGTCGTTCGACTGTCTTAAACGAGAGAAACATAGAGGAACAAGAGAGAGAAGAGCTCGAGAGAGAATCTGAGAAAGAGGGAGAGAGTGGAACGAGAGAGCGAGAGAAGAACGCTAGAGACCCAGAGACGCAGAGGTGAGTGATAGAGAGAGGAACGAGAGAGAGAGAGAGAGAGAGAGAGAGAGAGAGAGAAGCACCAGAGAGAAAGAGAAGAGCGATAGAGTGAGTAACGAGAGAGAGAAGAGTGCGAGAGAGAGAGGAACGAGAGAGCGAGAGAAGAGCGTCAGAAAGAAAGAGAAGAGTGATAGAGAGGCACGAGAGAGAGAGAGAGAGAAGAGCACCAGAGAGAAAGAGAAGAGCGATAGAGTGAGTAACGAGAGAGAGAAGAGTGCGAGAGAGAGAGGAACGAGAGAGCGAGAGAAGAGCGTCAGAAAGAAAGAGAAGAGTGATAGAGAGGCACGAGAGAGAGAGAGAGAGAGAGAAGAGCACCAGAGAGAAAGAGAAGAGTGATAGAGTGAGTAATGAGAGAGAGAGAAGAGCGTGAGAGAGAAAGAGGGAGAGAGAAGAGCACCAGAGAGAAAGAGAAGAGTGATAGAGTGAGTAATGAGAGAGAGAGAAGAGCGTGAGAGAGAAAAAGGGAGAGAGAAGAGCACCAGAGAGAAAGAGAAGAGTGATAGAGTAGTGAGAGAGAGAGAGAAGAGCGTGAGAGAGAAAGAGGGAGAGAGAAGAGCACCAGAGAGAAAGAGAAGAGTGATAGAGTGAGTAATGAGAGAGAGAAGAGCGTGAGAGAGGAAAAGGGAGAGAGAAGAGCACTAGAGAGAAAGAGAAGAGTGAAAGAGTGAGTAATGAGAGAGAGAAGAGCGTGAGAGAGAAAAAGGGAGAGGAAGAGCACCAGAGAGAAAGAGAAGAGTGATAGAGTGAGTAATGAGAGAGAGAGAGAAGAGCGTGAGAGAGAAAGAGGGAGAGAGAAGAGCACCAGAGAGAAAGAGAAGAGTTATTGAGTGAGTAATGAGAGAGAGAGAAGAACGTGAGAGAGAAAGAGGGAGAGAGAGGAACAACAAAGAGAGAAATAGGGAGAAAGAGGAATGACAGAGAGAGAAGAGCGCGCGAGAGAAAGGGAGAGAGGAACGAGAGCGAGAGAGAGGAGAGCAAGGAGCAAGAGAAAAGATCGCGAGGGAGAGAGAGGAACAAGAGAGAGAAGAGCGCGAGAGAGGAAGAGGAAGAGAGTCCATTAGAAAGCCTTTAAAAAATGCACTAAATCGGACATTCACACCGCACAGCCCATGGTCGATGTGCCATCTGGAAAATTGAACTGGACAGCACATCGGACCCTTTTCGCACCGGTCGTACGAAAGGACCAACCCTAGAACGGATTACAAACGAATGGATTGAGGGAGTGATTGAGAGAGAGAGAAGGGACGAGGGAGTGATTGAGAGAGAGAGAGAGAGGACAAGGGGGTGATCGAGAGAGAGAGGGGATATTTAAAGTGGTTGTTTAAAGATCGTTTAGAAAATAGGCTCAATAAGAATTTGAAGAAATGCCTAAATGAGAAATTTTTTTGTAGTTTGGCTTTGGCTCGAAATTGATTTAATTTGATTATGAGGGAATGGACTGAGGAGATGATTCTTCAATCGATGTGTATACTAAAACCTTAAATCAATTAAACTTCTAACAAGAAAAATCGAATTACTTACCAGATTTTTGCAGCAGTTCAAGGTCGCCTACGGCTCCAGACCCTGTTCCAGCCGCATTCTCCTTCGGGTAAGAATTTTCGTTCTTCACCGTCCACTCTTCTCTCTTGCTAATCTCCCTTCAGGCCACGGCTCTGTCATCGCCGTTGATCTAGAGACCGAGAAGAAACGAGAAGAAGATGGAAGATCTTTCCCTCCGTCGTTTTTTTTATTTCAAATATGCAATTCCAGTTTGGCTGAAAAAGTTCCTTTTTTTTGGTGATTTACAGCATCTTTATAGGTCAAGAACAGTCCAATGACCTTCCGGACAGGTATGGGACAATTCCGGCGGAGTCTCCAGCGACGAATTGGCGGAAATCTGCCTTTTCGTCGTCGCAGTGAAGTCTTCAACGACGGAGATGGTGGCGAGAGAAAAAAATCGGTCAAGTTTTTCTTGACTGTCTGATCATAGATAAGAGGGTTCGACCGCTACGATTAAATTGTAGCCGTGAACCCTCTTTATCTCTGGTCGACCCTGCACAGTCAGTTGTGCCACGTCAGCGCTTATTCCAAGTGTCCATGTCTGATACATCGACTTCGGCACTCCTCGTTGAGTTGTCGCCTAGAAATAAAAGAAAACAAGAAAACATATAATGAGCTCATCTTGACCGTTCGATCTTCCAAAAGAAGATCGACGGTCAAGATTATATCGTCATCTTTAAGAAAAGCCCAAACCGACACGGGATTCGGGCCAAGCTGACTCAAAGCCCAGCCTGGTTTTTGCTTTTATTTTCTTAAGATCGCTGCCTAATGGGCCGCGATTACTCTCTTGCCATATATGGCCCGACCCGACCCTTTGAAAAATGATGTTCTATAACAATCCCATATTACTGCTTATAGAAAGCCAGAACAATATATGTATTTTAAAATCCATATCAAGATGAATGGAAATAAACCTCTACTTACCTTAGGGATGAGCTACTTTACCTTGGGGCCGCTTTGAGGAGCCGGCCTTGCATGCACCTACAAGAGCCACCTGCAGCTGCAGCCTTGGCTATGGCTGGGGGTGGCGGCTGCGGTGCGGCAGCCTTGGCTATTTCTTTTTACAATGCAAAAACTCATTAAAAATACGACATTCTGCATAACGAATGCATAATTGCATAAAAATGGAATTTAACATAAAAACTAATGTTCATTTCATTATATGACTTCATAAATGCTTAAAAAATGTTATTTTGCATGCAAGATTTATGGTATGTCATTTATCAAATGTGGACTTCAGATATATCAATACTTGCTGAACCCTTGTATTATTTTGTTGTAATTTGTTATGGCTGCGGGCGGCGCCTACGGTGCGACAGCCTTGGCTGCGCGCCTTGGCGGCTCCTTAGGAACCCTCCTTTAATATTTATGATATATATATTACTATTATTTATTTCTACTTAATTAACGAGTTTCATACTATTTCTATTTTTTGCAATGCAAAAACTCATTACAAATATGACATTCTACATAACGAATGAATAATTGCATAAAAATGGAACTTAACATAAAAACTCATGCTCATTTCATTATATGACTTCAGAAACGATTAAAAAATGTTTATGTGCATGAATGATTTATGGTACGTCATATAACAAATGTGGACTTTACATATATCAATACTTTCTGAACCCTTAAACTATTTTGCTGTAATGTTTTATGGCTGTGGGTGACGCCTGTAGTGCGGCAGCCTTGGCTGCATGCCTTGGCAGCTCCTTAGGAGCCCTTCTTTATTATTTTGTACATATAAATATCTTTATTATTTTTTATTTTTTATTTGTTTATTTTATTTCTACTCAATCAACGAGTTTTATACTATTTATTTTTTTTGCAATGCAAAAACTCATTACAAATATGACATTCTACATAATAAATGAATAATTGCATAAAATGGCATTAAACATAAAAGTCATGTTCATTTCATTATACGACTTCAGAAATGCTTAAAAAATGTTGATTTGCATGCATGATTTATGGTACATCATTTATCAAATGTGGATATCACATATATCAATACTTTCTGAAGCCTTAAATTATTTTGCTGTAAGTTGTATGGCTGCGGGTGACACCTGCGATGCGGTGACCTTGGCTGCGCGTCTTGGCGGCTCCTTAGGTGCCTTTCTTTTTTATTTAATATATATATTTATTATTTTTTATTTTATTTCTAGTTAATCAATGAGTTTCATACTATTTCTATTTTTTTGCAATGCAAAAATTCCGAACAAATATGACATTCTACGTAATGAATGAATAATTGCATAAAAATGGAATTTAACATAAAATGTCAACTTCATTTCATTATATGACTTCATAAATGCTTAAAAATGTTTATCTGCATGCATGATTTATGGTACGTCATTTATCAAATGTGGACTTCACATATATCAATACTTGTTGAACCCTTAAATTATTTTGCAGTAATTTTTTAAGAGCTGTAGGATATCCTGGATACCCAACATAGTAGATCTTGAATCTGTGATAAAACCTGGTACTTATGAGTTTTGACAATATTTGGTCAAATATGGAGGGTAAAAAAAAAGAGTCTTACGAAAAAGTTGTCAAAAATGGAATAATAAAAACATCATATCTTTACTATAATATGGAGAATAAAGGCATTATAATGATTCATCCTAATATCAGGGAAGAGTTATCTTACATATCAATAATGGTTTCTTTATATGCTACCTTATTTTAAATATTTATCTTCTAAAAATTATTATTCTTATTTACAATAACGAATAGAAAAGTGTTCCTTGTGTAAGTTGGCAGTAATGCCCACTGATAAAGTGAAGATAAAGTTATTACTCGTCACACTTAAAGATCGATAAAAATAATGATGTAAGCATTCGGTTTGAGATTTAAAATCATGATGAAATAGGAAAATATGTTTTAAAAATATTATATTATTTTATGAAAGATTAATTTTGACAGCAAGGCTGTGAGACTAATTTATCCAAGGAGAGAATTTATTTAGCGAACCAGGGGGATATTTATCAATCTCACTAGGACATCCCATCATCATGGACATTGTACTGCACATTTGATACAATTTTTATGAAGGTTTAAAATATTTATCCAGAAAAATCTTTGACCTGGAATGTGTACGTATAGATCCAGGTAAATATGATGATAATATGATGCAGGATGACTAGGGGATGACGGGGACAGGGTGATAAACTGATAAGTGAAAAAAAAGTCCCTTATCCCATTGAGAGTAATATTGAGGATGAAACTGAGGTCGCTAAGAAGGAGAAAAATATGATATCAAGGGTAAACCATTGAGAGATCCACAACCTATACACTCTCAACCTTACAATCATTTCCATAGAGATTTAAAATTTTAAAAACATCTCGTTCAAAATATTTGACTCATATAAACATCTTGTTTGAATTCTCATGGAAATTATAGATTTCAATTAGTTTTTATTGTGGTAGATAGAATAGAGGCTAAAAGTTAAGTCATGGTCCAATCATTTTAAATAGATTTTTTCGTTCCTCTGATAATGTTACTAGTGATCAGGAGAAAAGGATAGTAACATGGAAAATAGGAAATAAGAAACTAGAAACAAGCATACCTTAAATCATTAAGTATTCTCATGTGAATCATGAAAATATTCCCGTTTTCTATATTTTGGAATGTAATGATGAATTTGAATGAATTAATTTTGAAGTTCTTAAAATTAATAAAGGAGAAGACTTAGATAAACCTATAGAAGCCTCTCGTGGCCAAACTTCAGATTTTATGCATTTGCATTATTTTTTAAGTATTCATTCTTAAGGTGATCATGGACGTCATCGGGGACGTTGTCCGGTCGGGTATTAAGATGATGCTCTGATACCAATATGATGTCGGACGTTGACAATGATGTCGTCCGACGGGTAAATTCCCTACGGGAATACAACTATGCGATGAATCCTAGGTGGGTGTACGTGCAGGCCTCGACTCGTGGGGATTCGCTGAGCTCCAATCTCTGGGATGGATGACTGGTGATAGTGACAATGACCTTCTGACCCTCGTCAAAGTGACGACGGCGACTATGGTGTCGAGCAGAATATTTCTGTTAGTGCTCGCATGTAACGGACAGGCTCGACCCATACCTAGGAAATCACTCAACTCGTAGTTCTCTAGATATAGCCTCTCACCTAAACTAACTCGAGCGTGGTGGAGTGCAGCCGAAAAATATACTAGAAGACGTAATATAACTGACAAGTAAGGGGAACGATGTACCTCGTCGGTGGTGGCATTCGTCGTCGGAGTCTACGTAGGTGTACGAGCCAGTGCGGGCAGGTCGGCAAGAACGTGCCAGTGACGAGCACAGTTTTGCTCGACTAGGAGCGGCATTCGTGGCGCAGGAGCGAGAGTCAGACATCTGAGGTGAGGAGATAAAAGAAAGAGGCGTCCGGTGGAGAAACGGCTCAAGCGATCGGCTAGATCCGGTGGAGTGACCTGACGATAGGTCGGCACGGGCAAAGTCAAACAACGGATGCCAGCAATGACTGAGGGCATGACAGTGGGTGCGAGCTTGTGCAACGACTTGCGGGTAGCGCAGTGGCATGGCGAATCAAGGCGGGTAGGTGATGTGGCATGGAGAAAGCACTCGACCGAACAGGTAAAGTGCATGTGCGGATGACCCCAACAGCGGCCTCAGGAGTTTTCAGCAGCGTTCCGGTGGTGCAACGTGGCACAGACAGACACAGGCGAAGGCAGGAGCGTGGGCACGTGCAACAGCAACAAAGGCTCAGCGTAGCAACTGGTCGGCTCGACAATGGCTACAGGGAGCATCCACGGCCAGCACACACTCTGTGCGCGAGGCGGACAATCAGGTGGGTCAATGTCCGCAAGACAGGGCACCATCCACTTGCGAGACCGGCAGGCGCGCTGGTCAAGATCGTCGGCGGCAGTCAAAGGGGAAGCGGAGCTCGTCAACCTCCATGAAGACCCAGCTCGTCATGTCCCGCGCGACCGGCCGGTCAACCACGTGGTCACAAGTTGCATGGGATAACCACGTGGTATGACATGAACAAGGCAGGCCCTGCACGATATCGCGTCCGCAAGTGAACAGCGGGTCCCTGCTTGCGGTAGACCAATGAACGGGTCAGCTGATTCGATCACGTAGTTTGTCCGGTCCTCAGTGTAACTGGATGGCGACCTACGGCGGTCAGAAGTTGTTGACGGGCCTAGTAGCAGGCGCCCGGCGGTGCACCCAACGGGAACCAATAGCTCTCGATGGCGATGCTTGGTGTGGGAGGATGACGATCAGTGCTGTCAAGGTGAGCGACCAGCGGCGCGCGGCGGACCATTGCAGGTGTAGAGGGCGAACGTCGGTGGCTTTGTCCCTTGCAGGTTGCTCTTCTCCCTTCTTCCTCTCCTCTCTTCTTCCTCCTTTCCTTCTTCTTCTTCTAGGTGAGACCAAGATAAGATCACACACAATAATTTAATAACTTCCTGGTCTAAGTTCTAGGGCACCATCATGTCCCCTTTTATAGGGGCACCATGGCACTTACTAAGGGCAGGGGTGCCCTTACTAGGGGGGGGTCTTATACATAGCGACCCCCCTTTAACACAAAATAAAAATATGTTGACATTATTTGATGACACGAAGGCGACAACACAAAAACACTAACACGACATGACGAAGGACACAAACACACAACCACGATAAAATGACAAACTGAACGACCACGAACCGAAGAAAATCAAAATGTCGAAAATACAGACGTGCTTTACCCTGGGATTTGAACCCGGGCGTCTTCACTCATGCCTTGGCATGCCGATAGGGCTGGACGCAAATCAGTGGGCCGTCGATGACGTCTTCGATGGAGTGGGCTGGCGTGCTCCATCATAAGGCTAAACAAAATTAACATGTAATTATTTCAATTGATTTAACTCCTATAACCGCACCTGATATAATGAGTGTTCATAAAATGCATAATTCAGTGAGATAATACAATTTTCATGAAATAATAAGAAACCAAGTATCATGCATCTGAATATATATTTTTTATTAAAGAATGATCTAGGCCATCAACAGAGAGTCAAATTAGATAAAACCCTCATCTGTGAAAAGTATCAGAAGCAGAAATTCTAAAATGGTGGAAATCTGATATCATCTATGCCATTTGACATAAATATTAAGGTATCCCAGTCAATAGAGTAATATTATGTGATATAAATCATTCATTACTGTTTAAAACGTTTGTCAATAAATTTCTCAATTTTCCTTCAAGAATTATAACTGATTATAATATGGTTTCACATGAAAGAGGTTAAGCAGTAAAAGTATGGGTTATTTTTGTATTTTGTACATCAAACAAAGTCTATAACAAGAAACATATATAAAAACTTTTTAAGGATTTGTATAATTCATATGACTTTAGAATTTTATGCATAATGATCATAAAATGTGATTTATACTTTTCCGTTTTTATTCAAAATTTTATGAAGATTTTGTAAAAAACTAATGCTCCCACCAGTGGTTGGTTGTAGTGCTGTGGTAGCACATGCACAAAGAACAGAACAACATCTGTTGTGTGCTAAGTCGAGCACCCCATCAACCACAAGAGAGACTGATTTGGAGCACGACCAAAATTGGCCTATCTGGTAACAGTCCTTGAAATGCAGTCACCAGAGAGAGTGATTTGGAGAATTATCCAACAGGGATAGAAAAAAATTAAACAGAGATAGAAAAATATTTGAATAAAGAGAAAACAGATTTTGAACTTGGAAGGGAAAATGAATGAATTTCCTACAAAATATTGGACAATAGAATAGAAAATAAGGAATTTTAAATCTTTAATAAAAGAGTGATAGATCAAGAAAAAGATAAAAGAGAGATTTCACCAATAGAGATAAAGTGGAACACGAATTAGGGTAAACAGCTTCATGAAATAATTTGATTTCTCGTAAGTGATCTAGGCTCGTATTCAAACGTACTAATTTTTTATGCTATTTTTATGCATTTTAATTATGTTATCCAAAGACATTTACATACCACCCATGCTGGAAGTTTTGAGAAAAAATCAAGAACCAATGCAATTAATTAAGATGAAACTTGAAAATCACTACATGTTCTAGAGGAGTTCGACTCCCAAAGCGAGATATAAACATTTTTTCACTGTGTTTAGTTGAACTTCTAAAGGCCTTTTACGACAAGAGAACCAGGATAGGAAGTTTTATTCAGCATTTGGAAATTTGGCTTTATTTTGATTCTTAACCTATTTATTATTAAATTAAAATTGAGATGGAATGGAACTTTCTTTGAAATTAAAGTCTTTTATGTGGAATTTTTATAATTTTGGATTCCAAAGGCAAGGAAAAGTTTCAAAGCACATTTCAAGGCTGAGCCTCCTAATCTAATGATAAGAGAAACTGTTTGGTTTTTTTAACACACGCTTCATCGATGAAAAATATAATTCTGAAATCACTGAAACTACTAAACTCTAGTATGATGACAAGCACACTTCAAATCCGTAAACAGCTTTGGTTGACTTTTAATGGTTGAAAATTTTGAAATATTTAAAATTAGATGAAGAATTATGTGATAATAAAATTTATATTTACATAATTAATTATAAGGTTCTCTAATTCCGATAAAAGAAAAACAAGTCAAAGTTAGATTAAAATCAGATGACTCATTAATATTTTGAGGGATATTTTTACTATTTTTTTATTTCCTGAAATTGTATAATATTAGGGTTGTAATTATTATTTCGTATACTCTTTATGCTTGCTAAATAAGAAAAAATTAAAAACTAATTCAAAGAATTAACTTGTTAAAATAGTAATATAACTTTATTAAATTTATATTTTTGGAAACTAGACAGAGAAATATAGGATTGTTAAAAATATATGATTTTTAAATAAGTTGTGAAATTTCTACCACTGAATGATATCCAAGGCCAATGAATTGACCTAGCAATTGATATCACAATTGGAAGAAGTACATATGTATCAAAGCATAGCAGGAGAGGATCCAAAGAGCCAAAATTCATGCAGATTTGATATTTCAGTACCAGGATATGGCTCTCAACAGTCAATGCCCCAAAATATGAATCACATGAGGATACAGTGGTCATACAAATATCTGGGGAGTAAAACTTAACATAACTACATGAATTAGAGAACTTGCTAATAACATGAAAATTAGCAATCAATAAAATGTTATCAAATAGGTAACATCACAACGTGATTAAAATGCCTATATTTGCATGTTATCATGAAGTAAATTGATAAAAATAGCCTTTTGAATGGTTTTAAAATTTTTATTTAATTTTATATTTAAATTTATATATTTTTATGAATTTATCTTAATTATTAATTATTAATTATTAATTTTACACATTTCACAAGCAACGTGGACGAATAAGAAAATTGTCCCTTTTTTTCAATAAATGAGGAGTAGGTCACATAATATTTTAAAATTTAAAATTCAAATGTATATTTTTTTTATTAACTTACATCCTACTTGGCAGTGTGTGATGGCTGAAATAGGTTACTTTTCTAGCAATGAAATCAGCACTGATTTTTTATTGATTTAGTCTTCTCTCTCTTTGACTATTAGTTAAATGCCCAGGATAAGGGGTGTAATATCATTCACTGGCAGAGAAAACAAGGAAGCATTCATTGACGAATGAGACTGCACCTGCATGGAGGAGACAAAGAAGGATCTAAAAACTCAAATCAATCAAATCTCAAAGGATGATGTATCAAGATCTAACCATCCGACCAAGCTCAAATTTTAAGGGCAGTATTGTCATTTATTGGGTGATTACAATGACATCGAGAATAGGAAAAAAACACTGAGGACGCTTGCCCTGAGCTAGCTGTCCCAGAAGGACAAAATTGCTCCTTGAGAAGTCAAAACTGCTTGATTTTTTTATCCAATCATTAAGTTCCTTCTTAATTCTTACAAAATCCAAGGTATGGATGACAAATTCACACACCAGGATGATTTTGGATACTTGAGAGCACTTATTTGCATTTAGAATCAAGATTCAAGCATAAAAAACTTATCCAATATGTTTTTCCATCTTATATTTATAGAGATATATCAAACAATCCTAAAAATAAAACTTCTTCCAATTTCTCTCCACTTTCTCTCTATTTTCTCTCTCTAGGTCACTCTCTCTAAATTCTCTATCTAGATTCACAATTTTATTTCTCTACAGTTCAACTCAACATCTAGACCATATGTCCTTAAAATTTCATGAAAAGCTATTGACTTTGATCTGAAAATTGATTTTCCGTCATTCTTCTTTAGAACCTTCACTAATATATATATATATATTAGTTAAGTATATTGCTCTTGATAAATGAAACTTTATTTTGGTTTTTACTGAAAAATTTAATCTCAATTTTTAGTTGGGAAGTTGTAGAACCGAAAATTATAATTCTATAAAGCTGTCCTAATATTCTTATAATCATATAAAGTAATTCATAATTTTCTATCGTCTTCAATCATTTGAATCAAGACATTAATTCACATTTTTACACATACTTGCCTCCCTTTCTCATACTGTATTTTCTATATTTCGAAAAAAAGAGTAATAAACTGTATTACATAAGCTTAATAGCCAACAGTGTGATTAATTCACAATTAGCCAGCACCAATTTCAGGCTTATGACAATGATTCTATTTCCACCAAAATCACAAGATTTGGCTGAGAATTGAGGGAGAAATATGTCAATGAAGTCACATAAAAAATGAGGGTGAATTTGGAAAAAAACACTCATGATGCAATCCACATCTCTAAAACTTCTAATAAAATTGAAAAATTAACTCATTATAAATCATGGCACAAAACATAACTCATATTTCCAACACATAACCTTCGAAAATTAGGCCTTAAATGAGGTTCAATTTTTTAATTATTATTTATTGGAGACTTCCAGCATGTTGGCGACGATTCTCCGTCCTCTTTGAATGGATTGACAAGGTTGTTGAGCAAAGGCGTATGTCACCAAGTCAAAATGACAATACTCTTGACTGATCAAGGATTTTAGAAGGATGTTTATGATGAAAAGAGAAAAAACTTAAACACATTTGTATGAATGTGAGTGATCTCGATAGTCTGTTTATTTAAATAAAATTGGACAGCTGAGACGATGCTATATTATACCGTGAAAGTAGCAACATCATGCACATCCTGGATTCCATAGTAATGGCTTCTTCAAACAAGCCTAAAGCATTTGATGAAAATCCAATGTATCCGATTCTTCCATTTGGACCTCCTTATAAATTCACAAAAAAATCCCTATGGAGATTTTTTATTCTTTAGTCTAAAATGGCCACCTTTGTGCGATCATGTAGGTGCTGCTAATGGGACCGTGCTGAAGTGCTGGTTTTCTGGCCTACCAACACTCATTGGTGCAGTTAAGTCTGCTGCCACTATGGGTCCATGTCAATAGTTTTGTTTTTTTGGCCTTATTAATCCCTAAAAATTCATTAAAATCAACAAAATAATATAAATTGACAATTTATAAGGCATTTTTAAATGAGAATTTCTCAATCATTTCTAAATTTCATCTTCTTTAATTCCATTCAAACTTAAACAGTCAGTATACAGAAAAGGGTTAGATTATAATATTATTGTTTGTCTCCTAATTCCTGAAGAGAACTAAAATAAAGAAACCTGGTTGCTTTCAAATGTCTTGAGCTTGAGAAAGATCAAACATGAATAAATAACAATTAAGCATAATCTACAAAATTTGTGGTTGACTCCAAGGGCCAGTATATCTATTGGATAAAGTTACAGAGGTGAAAATTAAAGGGTTCAAGTTCTTTAATGAACATAAGTGAGTTATTGAATATTGAAAATAAAACGACATCTTGAGCCCTTGGACCAAGAACCAGGTTTACCATATCTAAGGGCCTACATGCTTCCTTCTTCATTTATTAGGAACATTTTGTATAGTGCCACCTCATTGAGGGAGTATAACCTAGTTTCATAATAACAAGCGATTCTTATAAGCTCATGCAATTTAACGATTATGAATACACCTAATAATTTTATTCTAATTAATTCAATTATGATTTTATTGTAATTACCATTTTCCATTTGAACAATCGTTCTAGACGGGAACAATGGACAGTTCATGATGGTTTTCTTCCCGTCCTACGTTCGTTACTTTGGGTTCGTTCCAAACAGTCCCGTCCAAAAGCATCATGTCTGGGAACTATTCCGTCTCAATTGAGAAATAGGTGCACCCCTGGTGCCCTGATTCCATATGACATCTGGAATGGAAAAACGACATACATTCCAATTCATAGAAGTTATAAAATTTGATTAAAAAAATCATAAAGTAAAATTTTAGCACTCTCGTCCTGCCTCCCATCCAACCCCCCTAGATGGGTCATTTTGTCATCCAGAATAGAAAACCCATCTCGTCTATAGTTCCGGATCATCCAGAAGGTCAACGATGGACAGGACGTTACAAAGATTGTCTCGTCCGACGTCCAAAATCAGTTCAAGGACGTGACCAGGACGGCTTTTTCGTCTGAAACCTATGGACGGGATGATTTTTTTGTTCGAGTCGATGAAAACTGTCCTGTCTGTTCGTATCAAGATGAATTCCCATCCCAATTTTCATCCAACCTCGCGGACGGGTAATTTTTTCATCCTGGGACAAAAATACCGTTCTGTCTGCGCCCCTGCACTAATATAGTTCTGGATTGTCCCAGACGTGGACGATGGACGGGACAAGATTAATATCGTCCCGTCCGACGTCTGGATTCAGTTCAGGGGCGCAACCGGGATGGTTTTTTTCATCCGAGACCTCTGGACGGTACAATTTTTTCTTCCGAGGTGGACAAAAACCGTCCCCTCCATTCGTCTCGGGACAAATTTCCATCCCGGTTTTTGTCCAACCTCCTGGACATGATGGTTTTTTCAATTCTAGGATGAAAAAATAGTCCCGTCTGCGTCCCTGCATTACTATAGTTCTGGATCATCGGGACATGGACAATGTATGGGACAGAACAAAGATCGTCATGCCCGACTATAGTTCTGGATCGTCCCGAACGTGGACGAAGGATGGGACAGGATGAAATTCATCTCGCCCTACATCCGTTGTTAGCGTAGGGACAAAGGATGAAATTCATCTCGCCCTACGAGATGGTTTTCTGTCCACCGAAAAAAAGACCATCCTATCCAATAAACTCGGGATGGTTTTTCATCCCATCGAGGCTAAAAACCATCCCGTCCTTTGTCCTGGATGAAAAAATAT
The DNA here is from genome assembly GCF_029677425.1 of Wolffia australiana. NCBI lineage: Eukaryota > Viridiplantae > Streptophyta > Magnoliopsida > Alismatales > Araceae > Wolffia > Wolffia australiana. The sequence goes on along the minus strand of NC_135835.1, from coordinate 14,600,744 downwards.
AACATATTTATATCTATAATTTTAATATTTCCTCTTTGAAACATAAAGGCTCCCGCGCCCGAAAGATTCAGGGCAATTTCTAGAACTCTGAAGTTTCAGACTAAAGGAAGAAGAAGACGACGGCCTTCCAGCGCAGGGCGATCCTCCACCGCTTCCCCGACGTCGAGGTATGTTCTGAAGGAAATATTTTATGATAAAGTATTGAGTTACATGATTGTAGCCTGCTTAATCTAGGCTGATCTCGAAACCTAAATTGCCATCAGAAGTATAATCTTCTTACTCAAGACAAGTAAGCGGGGAAAAATAACTAGCTTGAATGAATCTCCTTAACTCATCGTTAGAGTAATCGCAGTGGTAACAAATCAGATTACTCTGTCTCCTAATGTCGCCTTTTAAATCTATAATCTGTGTTATAGAAAATACATATTCTCTCGCGTATATGTTTATCTCTTTAGATCGGTGTCATCATTAGTTTCAATTATCTAGTGGCAATTTAATCTTTATTTGTTTTTTAAAGATCAGTATTCTATGCAGCGGTATAATCAATTGTTTTCTACGACAAATGATTGTGTAAATTCATTCTCCCTCCCAACAAATGATGGAGTTTCTCTGCTTTTGTATTCATTTATTGAATATTTTGCTAATAATATTTGGTGTAATCAATCCTAAATTTTAAAAAGAGATAGGGTAGATCCCATGAACATGTAAGCAAACTCTATTTATTTACTGTCGTTTGAGAATTTTAACTATAATTTAACACATTATCTTCACAAATACTAAACCAGAGGTAGAGAAAGGCCACTTATCTTCTCTTTGCGTTGTACTTGTCCCTAAAAAAATCAACGTATTAATTCATTCTATCTTAGTTTAATTTTTGTTGTGGATGAACTGATCTTGAGGACTTTAATTTTTAATTTTTAAAATCGATGATTTAAGAATGAGCTTCTTCCGTGTAATTTTATATACTGATGTTGTGCTAATTCAACCTATTGATTCATTATCTCTTTGTTTTTTTCGTTGTGGATGAACTTATCTTGAGGACTTTAATCTTTCATTTTTAAAATCGACGATCTAAGAATGAACTTCTTCCATGTAATTTTTTGTACTGACATTGTGCTTATTCAACTTATTAATTCATTCTTTCTTTGTTTAATTTTTGTGTGAACTGATCTTGAGGACTTTAATCTTTCATTTTTAAAATCGATGATTTAAGAATGAACTTCTTCCATGTAATTTTTTGTACTCATGTTGTGCTAATTCAACTTATTATTTCATTCTATCTTAGTTTAATTTTTGTTGTGGATGAACTGATCTTTAGGACTTTAATATTTCATTATTAAAATCGACGATTTAAAAATGAACTACTTCCATGTAAATTAATGTAATGATGTTGTGGTAATTCAAGTCATTCTGACTGATGCAGTCTTCCCCTTCCACGGGTACTGCCGTGTCGTGGTCATGCTCTTCACCTAGCTAAGTGGCCTTGGCTCCCCATTCTTGTGACCTCTTTTGGGACTGAAATTGTTATGTAATCAGGTATGCACATTCTTCTTCGCGTTCTTTGATGGTTTGTTTGTTCTTTGATGGTTTGTATGTTCTTCGCATTTTTGTTTTTTGTAAAATAAGTTCTTTGTTAAGAGACGATTACTTGTTAGGGAGCCGGTTCTTACGACATAACGATAAAATTGTTCAAATAATTGTAATGCAAAACCATTGCATGATTATCTGCTTTTGGTGGATTTCTTTTCTTTGGAGAATTTTATTGTTTAATTTTGATACTATTAGTTTTGTTAATGATTGGGTTGTATTGAAATTTTGAGTTGCATGTATTGTTCTACTTTAGGAATAGTAATGGTTATGAGTTTATTTATCATGAAAAGGAATCTAGAAGCCAGTATGAAGGCATACACTTAAGTAACCTACTTAAAATTTTCCTAGGATTATTAAAACTTTAAATTGTTTAAAAATCTGAATGGGTTTTAACTATGTGTTGAGTCATTTGGCTTTTTTGAAAGATTTTATGATTTTATAGGATTAGTGTAAATGTTAGTGAACCAACCATGGTAATTGTAAATGTAATTCCTAAGAGTAATACAGCAGCATTATTTCCTGTGCTTCATATTTGTTTCTGAAATTCCAGTTCGATGGCTTTTAATTGTCAATGTAAGTCACACGTATTTTACAAATGATTACGTCTTGTGAATTAACTTGGACGAGTAATGGAGTCTACATTTGCTACCATCCCAATTTCGATGCCTAGGGATACGTCATTGATGTCTGCAGAGTGCATCCCAGTAGAGAATGATGACAACATCTCAACTTGTAGCGGAAGACGCAATTGGTCTAAAGTTTTAGATAGATTGTTGAAGTTTCCCTGGACGAGTACTAGTGCACCCGTAAGGCTATGTCAAACAGAGAACCCCACCCGTAAGGCCATCATCAAGAGGAATAAAGATAAGAGCACAAACATATTTTGGAGACATCTGGAGAAGGCGCACCGTAAATTTCACGATGAAATTAAGGGACTCAAGATGAAGCAGAGAACCATTCTCCACTACGAAATACTCTCCCACAAGTCGTACTTACGCGGCATCACCATGGCACAGACAAAGGAAGAGTTCGTTAGGTTCATCTGCAACAACAATCTTTAGTGGCATCTTGTGAAGAAGAAGTCTTTCCGAAGACTATGGTTCTACAGGACATAGGTGGTCAAGGAAGCACCTGAATGTGATTCATAGCAGGGAGAGTTGTCGGCAAGTCACCATACGACACAATATATTTTGTCCAAGCGGCAATATACGCATCTATGCAGTCATCATCGACCACGCTCAACGCCCAAGCAAGAGCTGGATAAGTATCTAAACATCCCATGCAGCGAGGAGAAGGATAATCCTCTAAGTTGGTGGAAGGATGTCAGGACACGGTACTTTCCAAATTTGACAAAAATTGCTTGCCAATTTCTGACCGTGAGTCCGACCAGTGCACCGGTGGAGTGGCTTTTTTCACTCGGCCAAGGCATCACCACGTATAGAAGATCACGCCTGGATGCCGAGAGCATTGAGATGCTGATGATGCATCGAGCATGGTTCCGATGATGACTCTAACAATGATGACAGCTCCGGTGCTGGTGCGTTATGCTCTATCGCTTTCCAGCTTTTCGTAAGCATGTTTCTTTTTCCTGACGCTCTCTATTCAATGTAACAGAGTAAGGGGGAATAACATGATCGCAGTGAACGGGTTTCATTTGCTGATACACTAACATTTAATGTAAGTTATGCTTCTTCGTTACTCTCTCTATTTCATTTGCTGATTCATTCCATGTATCAGAGTGCCGTTTTATCTTTTGCATTTTAGATGACTGCAGACGAACGTGCACTCATTTACCATAAATTTATCGGTTTAAAATCCTCCCATGAAACTGACCTGTTAGCACTCCATACTCATTTAACGCATAAAACTAATTTGTAAGCTAATAAAATGATATAATAATTTGTGCTTCATATCATTTCTAATTTCTCAATGAAATGGTATCTTTATTTCATATTTTTCACCCTTGACACATCTCGATCAAGGAGCCTAATGAAAATAGTCTTGATTCCATGCGAGAAGATCTCGTCATATAATTTTGTTCCCTTTTTAAGTTCTCCATTTTGATTCATTTTTTTGTTGTGAGAATCTTGAATAATTTTGGGCTGTTGTTCATGGCAGGTTTTGAGGAGTCCTCTTGCTGCATGTCATGGCCTCCCCCAACCTCACCTTGCCTTGTCACTAGGCCTCGTTCAAACATCTTCCCATATTGTGAATTGGTGATGCTCTTTTGCTGCTACTTTTACTCAAGCAAACAAAACTATGAAATTTTGTGGGAAAAGGTCATTTTCTCGCTGTTCTCTCTCAATCAATGGAAGCCAAAAACATCTCCATAATTTAATTAACTTTCCCTTCAAATATATTTGTAGCCGTTATGATTTAAGGGCTCGGGTTGGGTTTTCTTGCAGTTCTCACTCAAGAATAGTAAAAAAAATTTGGTTGGGATTACTTTAGGTTTTTCCACACCACTATTTTCTTGGATAAGTTTGTTTTTCTGATTTAATTTGGGCTCATCAACCAGATCTTCAAGGAGTGGTCTGGAAAATATAACTTTTTCAACGGGGGTTGGCACTGACTTTTCAAATATAGCATCTTTTTTACAAAGTCTATAAAACAGGCCTCTTTTTACAGGGATAATCGCCAATTACAAGTTAATGACAAGATAAAGTCTGATGGATTACCAGTAAGGATCCATGAAGTTGTATAAAATTTTTCGATCATTACATTTTCTCTCGATGAACCCTACAGAGAGAACCCATGAAAAATTTCTTCATATCTATAATTAAATTGGATAAATTAAACTGTACAATTAAATTTGATTAATTAAACTGTACAATTAAATTCGATTCATTAAATAGAAAAAGGACTCAACCCTAATAAAAAAATATTACATTGCAGGGGGAAAGTAACGACATTTTTACATTTTGCTATAATTTTATTACATTCTTTGAGAATTTAATCCAAATAAAAATGCCGTTCTGAAAATTTTAATTTACCCTAATTATATGTTAAACTATTATTTTCACCCAATGAATTAAAAAAAACATAATTTAATAAGATGAGAATGGCATGTGTATAAAATAATTATATTCTTCATTAATTAGGGATTAAATGTTGCCCTTTCCAAGTTTTATGGTAAATCCATACATTATTCAAGCAATTTAATCCAATGATTTAATATGAGAATGGCATGCATTAAAATTTATTATATTCTTTATTAATTAGGGATTAAGTATTGACTTTTCCATATTTTATTGCAAATCCATATGCTATTTTGGGAATTTAATCAAATTGACCAATTTTTCCACGTTCAACATTCGTCCGTCGATTGTCCGCGGCTGTCAGACGGACGAATTTTTAGTCTGACGGGACAAAAATTATCCTGTCCCATTGTCCCCTTGACAAATTTTCATCCAGAAATTCGTCCATACCCCCTGGATGGTGCGCATTTTTCGTCCACGGATGAAAAAACCGTCCCGTCCGTGTCCCTGCACTATGTGTCCGACGTCCGGAATCAGTCCAGGGATGTGGACGGGATGAGTTTTTCATCTTGAGATGAAAAAACCGTCCTGTCCACGTCCCTGCACTATTATTCCCCGCCATCGCCCGGCCAACAAATTTTCGTCTTGTCCAACCTTTGAGGCCCTGGACGGGACGGTTATTCTGCCCCGGAACGAAAACACTGTCCCGTCTGCGCAGGTGCATTATAGAAGGAAGTAGGGAATGGCATGTCCGGGACATGATGCCTGAGACGTGACGGGACGGATGACGATGTGTGGCGAACGGTGACGTGACAAAATGTTCGTCATGTCACCATCTCGTCACGCGTCCGAGGGTTTATAAAAATTCTGTCACGTTCCCATCACGTCACCGTTGATCCTCGTTCCGTCACGTCACCGTCACGGTGACGCCGTCACCGTCACCGGTGACGGAAATAATGTAATTATTTTACTATCGTAATAAACATAGTAAAATAAATCCAATTCTCTGCGTTGAATCCGTTGATTGGTTGAACCGTCGAAGTCCCCTACTCCCCTTAGGTCGAGTTGAAGTAGAACTTGCCAGTCGCCACTCGCCAAGTCGAAGTCAGAAGTCGAAACTCCAAGTCGGAAGCCTGTCGAAGTCAAACTCGAAGTCAGAACTTTGACCTTCGAAGATCACGTTAATCTTCTCTGGCAAGTTGCAATTCTTCGCTCTCTCACGTTGAGTTGTGCAAATTTTTTTTGTTTTTCATGAAATTTGAGATAGGGGGAAAGAGAGATATAGGGATGTCTGATATTGTATTTATAGATGCATTCGTTTTGTAGTACCTTCGATTTCAGAAATATTTGCAAGTCTATAGGTGATTCGAACACTCTCTTTTTGGGTTATTTCTGAGGCCGATCCGTCGGTTGTGTGCCGTAATCTGTATCTTCATTGGTCATTTGAGTAAAAAATGGTAGATCAAATCAGTGGTTCTTGTGATGCGTTTCTCTGGATTGTTTCGGATGCGGTTAACTTTTTTAAAAAATCTAGATCGGGATTCGGTCGTTAATGATGTCCGATCAAGTGAAGATTAAATTTAGATTTTTTGTAAACTTGTTGCCAAATTTCCCTAGATCGTAACTGGCGTTTTGCCCAATCTATTTCTCTTTCTGACGAATAAGGATTTTGGGTTTTAGATTGAAGCGCATGTTGATGTTTCTTTCTCGAGGCATGACTGATAACACCCTAATTTCGGTCTTTATTTCATCTTATTAACATGATATATGCATTTCAAAAGGCTTAAAATTGGGTTGTTATCATATATTTACACGAAAATAATGCTTCCAAGTAATTTCTGATTTTTCCCTAATTTTCTGTTAATTATATGAATTTGTATGGATTTATTGAAGCTCGAAATAATTATTTTTGGATGAAAATGGCACATTAAAAAGTTTATTTCGACATTTATCAACATGGGAATTAATCAGGGAATTTTCTAGAATTTGCTAGAAGTTTTTACGAATTTTTAGGAATTTTCTGGGATTTATTTCAAGAAGAAATGCATTTATTCTATTAAAAAAGGGCATATTTATAAGAGAAAAAAATGTATTTATGCAATTTCTAGACTTTTCGGGGCCTTTTTGCAACGTTTCGTTGCAAAAAGACCCTGAAAACAGCTCTCGGTCGCCACGGCAGGCGTAAAGATCCAATTTAAAATCATTCAGGGTTTATTTGCAATTGCATTATTAATTTTAGAGAAAATCGGAGGAGAGAGAGTGCCGAAAGGGCATATACACGAATATTTTTGGGCGGCGTTCGTTTACAATTGCTTGTTTTATTAAGGGCTTTCTTGAAAAAAAACGCAAAGAGCCTCCCGCCTTGTCGACGTGGCGCAACTTTAGCCGTTGGATAAAAATCCAGCGACGATCGCACATGTGTATGTGGCAGGAGGTAAGTTCACCGCCCGTGCGGCGCATACAATGCGCGTGCACGGGCGGTGACGTGGCGACACACAAGTAGGCAAAGGAACGAAAAAACGCACGTGTGCGTGCGTATCAAAACGTACGCAAAATGCGCACTAACGAAAATTTAATTGTTTTTTTACTCTCTCGTCAGGGGTACGTGGCGCGATGAGAGAGTGCCCGCCAAAGGAGTTGAAACGCCGCAGCCAATGGGAAGTCGACACGTCATTGCGTGTATTAATAAATAAATCAATTTTAAATCCAATGGACTAAATTGGTTTAAAATTGATTTATCAATAACTTTTGATCCTGATGTCCAATTGAGATGATTTTTTTATGGATTGATAGATAAAAATTAATTACTAAACGGGGGTAAAATGGTGATTTTCACCATGTGACCTAGGTATAAAAGCTGAATTTCGAGAGGAGGGGCTCATTCTGGAGGGTGCTTCATCACAGCTGCAAGACAGAGAGTCCCAGCCTAGATCAACAGTTTTGGTATTTTTTTCTTTCATTGTATTCAAACTTTTGTGCATTTTGAATGAAATAGGTTAAGTTGTTTGTTTCGTCATCTCCATTCTAGTCTGAACTTCTAAATCGCTTGGCTTGAGCGGCATGTACAAGCCCTGATTAGGATTGAGAGGAGAAATTGAGAAATTTTACCTGGGCATTCAATTGCATTACAAAAAAAATTATAAAAAAATTTAGTTTTAATTCTTAGAATTCTCAATTTCCCCATTTTAGTTCTGAATTATCAATCTGCAAAAATCAACCCAACTCATTTTAAGAACCCTCTTTCAACCTCTCTAAATGACTTCTTGGATCCTTTAATTAGGATCAAAGAAGGAAATTTAGAGCCCTTAATTCTTCTAGTCTTCTCATCTCTTCTATCCCCCTCTCTAAATTCTCACTTAATTAGGGTGACTTGATCCTCATTGAAGATCAAATTCACTCTAATTAGGATCTAAAACACAAAAAAATAAAATCAAATTGAAATTCCTACTTGCCTCCCTTGGACGACACTCATACTTATCACTATACATATTAAGTAGAGTTTTATAAATTTTATTGCATAAGCCAAAAATTCACAACGACAAGGGCTAAAAAACTCGCGTAATTTTCACCCCTATTTTCGGCTTATCAATGACGCATATGCATCATGGACTAGAAAAAGACGATGAATGGATGAATTTTTCATTTGCTCTTGAAAATCAGTTCGTCAAGATTTGCTCTTGAATGGATGTCTTTTTTATTCTATCTTGATTTAGACTTATGTAATTTCTTTTTAGTACTTCCAATCATATAATTGCTTTGAAGATCGACAAAAAATGATGTAATTAAAAGGTTTATATCCTTTTCTGTCCCTAAATTCATTAGAAAAATGCATTAAAATTCCGTCACGGACCTTTCGTCACGTCACGCGTCTGGGCTATCCGTCACTGTCACGTCATCGTCATGCCCCATGCATTTCGTCACCGTCACTGTCACGTGACCATCACGATGACGTGTGACGTGATGGATGACGTTTTACAGATGACGTTTGACAAGGAAGGTAGTTTGGGCTATACGCTTGACGTTCATTAAAGAATATTCTAGAACCTACGGAAGAATCGGCGAGTGGGGAGTTAATGTGTGGATCTCTCTTTCGACTTTCCGCAAACGTTGGAAGGGAAACTCCGTAGATCCTGCTGCGAATAAGGCATTGCCGTTGATCGTAGCTTCTCGAATGGTGCGTCTGGATTGATAAACAAATTCATGATCATATAGGTAAAACTTTTGGAATCGCGCTGTTCCTAATCTGTTTTTTCATTTGATTTGGTTCACGGATGGGTTGCTGATTTACGCTTATCTTGGACTTCAATATTAAGAGATTCTGCTTGCATTTTCCTCTTTATCTGTTTGAAGAGACCCTGCTAACTGAGCGGCTTGGGGGTATCCTCTGTTTCCGGGGCCCGTGGAAATTTTCTTTTCAATGGATCCACGTTGGTTTGATTTTGAATCTCTGAGTTGATTTTAAACATCTTATGCAGTTTCAGATCGGACGTTTAACTGATCTTCGAAAGGGGCAGCCGACAGTTAAAACAAAAGGCTTGCGATTCGTCCATTTTGTCATCAGTTAAGCTTTTCTTCGCGAAAGTTTTTCTCCAAAATCGTTTGATAATTATTTGCCGGTGTAAAGCTTCAGTTAATAATCTTGCGATGCTCTTAGCGACTTTTTATGATTGACACTTGTGTGGACTTTCCGTCTTCTTAACGACTTCTTATCTCATGCAGATTCATCTCCACTCTGATTTTGCAAAACAGATTAGTGATCATGGAAGTCGATTTCGGAATGCGCGAACGAATTCTTTGGCCATTGTCCATTGGTTGGGGCATAATCATGTGCAAGACTGTAAGCACCTATGTTTTTGCGCCAATGATCTCTGTCGAAATCCCCATTCTGCCCTACTGGGTTTCTTCGAAGAAGTTTTTTTAATATGCTGGCAATCCCAAATGCTTCCCTATGTCGTTGTTTCAAAATACCTAGTTTTATCGCAATGGGTTTCGAGCATATGTTTTCTCTTATTTGTATCTGTCCTGTCACCTGTCAGAGCGACTCATTCTTATACTGTTTTCTTGCCTCATAAGTTTTGCTGCCAGACAGGACATGACATATTCAGATCACCAAATCATCCGAAATAATACGGAATGGGCTTGGATTCCTTTTTTTTCTTTGGTCTGAATGTTTTTGAGCATGAAACTTTTGGTCCTTCTAAAAGTCATGGAGATTTTTGTTCTTCTAAAAGTCGAAGACTGTTTTCTTGTACTAAATTAGCGAATTTAAATATATTTCATTTCCATTCTATACATTGATTTTATCTGGCTTCTTGTTGTAGCTAATGCCTTTGAAATACTCAATTGTGTCTTCAGATTGATCATCTATCATGCCTATGCTTGACAGTGGTTAAATTAAAATTTGAGATAGTTAATGTCACACTGAAGTTCTATGCAGAAAATTCTGACGTGCTACAAGGAAAAATGCGGTGCTTAGCTGAGAAAACTAATGTAGGGGCAAGAGGAGAACGAGAGGAGAATTAGAACTTACCCAGGGAGTCACACTCATATAGATCTCATCTCAGGGAAAATTTTGATTTGTTCTATGACATGTCCATATGCCTAAAAGATACAAATGGACTATTAACAAAGAAACATTGATCAACACTTCTTGAAATCTGAAACTCCCCTGCAAGAAGATAGATGAAGTATTTCATTGACAGTTTGGAGATGGAACAAACAGAAAAAAGATATAAAGCAGGAATGGTCTTCAATATGGTCTCCTTTTTTTTTTTTTTTTTTTTTTGAGGAAAATAGAGAGAGTCCCCCAGAATAGGGACCCCCCGTTGCCATTGATATAATGACATAGAAAATCAAGTCATGCATTACAAGGGGGACGAAATCAGGGGGCCACAGCCACCTCTCTTCCAAAAATTTGCGAATCCCCTAGCGTCGTGCAGAATAGCATCGACGGAGGGAGGCCTCCCCTTGAAGATGACTTCATTTCGGTGTAGCCATATCGCCCAAAGGTGGGCGAAGATCCGTTGCCACTCCGGCTCCCGGCGGAACAGCCCACCACTGATGGAGTTCCAAAAGTCCTCTTCAGTAGCGGGGTCAACGCTACCCACCCCGGCCGCCTGCCACACAGCCTGGGCCGTCGGGCATCGGAAGAACAGGTGGCCACAGTCTTCCACGGCCCCGGAGCATAGGACACATTCGGCAGTATTCCCCGGGTACCAGCGTTGACGGAACTGTCGCGTCACCAGTCTACGCCGTAAGAGAAGCCAGCCGAAGATTTTCACCTTCAGTGGGATTCGCCGCCTCCACAGTATTCGACTTCGGGGTATGAGGGAGCGGTCTGCTGGACTCCCCTGTCCCCGCAGAATGCGGTATACAGTTTTGGCCGAAAAACTGGCTCCTCGCCACTCCCAGGTGTCCCGCGCCCCTTCTTGCGGCTGCAAAGAGGCAATCAATCGCTGTAACTGGAGGAAGTCTTCCATTCGTTGCTCGGAAAGATGGGCAGGTAATGTTGGGCACCACGCATTGTCCCACATCCCCCGAACCGGGGCACTGGGGGCGGGCGAGAGACCATATCATCTGGGGAATAGGTCTCGCAGGGGCCCAAGACCGGTCCAATCGTCCAACCAGAACCGAAGGCTGGTTCCATCCCCTAGCTTCGGCCGAAAGAGAGGCTGAGCCTTGGCGAAGACCCCCCTCAGCCCCCTGATGAAAGCGGAGTCCCCTCGGAGGGGTGTAGCCCATTGCTCCCAGTCCACTCCCCTTCCGTAGCTGTCGTGCAGGACCGCCGTGACCTGATCTGATGGAGGCTGCATCAGTCGACGTACCCATTTGATCAGCAGAGCCATGTTGGTGTGCTGAATGTGCCTGGCACCGAGGCCTCCCTGTGACGTGGGGAGACATACAATGTCCCAGCTGACGAGGGCCACGCCCCTCGATTCCCCTTGACTGGGCCCGCTCCAAAAAAATCGCCGCATGCAGCTTTCAAGCCTTCTACGAACGCTCACCGGCATCCTGAAGACTGACATGAAGTGTAGAGGAATCGCGGCTAGCACAGCCTTCACCAAGACCAGTCGCCCTCCTCGAGACAAGAGACGACCTCGCCAGCCTCCCAGCTGCTGTTCAACCCTCTCCACCACCGGTTGCCATTCCCGTGCTCCAACTCGGCCATCAGTGAGAGGCAGGCCCAAATACCGAATGGGCAGGGAGCCAATCGGCGTATATAGAAGTTGAGAGCAATGACACAAATCTTTTGGAGATAGCCCGATACCGACGAGTGTAGACTTGGCCCTATTCAGTTTGAGTCCAGAGAAATCGGAGAAGATGTCCAGCAAGATCGAGAGGTTCTCAGCCTCCTCCACCGATCCCTCGATGAAAAAAGTAGTGTCGTCTGCATACTGAAGGAGTGGGATCCCGCTAGGCCAGCCAGGGGTGTGAAATCCTCTTAGCAGCCCCCTTGCACACAACCGTTCCGAGCACCGCGTCAAGGTATCTGCCGCCAATATAAATAAAAGCGGGGCCAGTGGACATCCTTGCCGGATACCCCTTTGGGGGTGGATCCAGCCCCCTTGAGGTCGGCCATTGACTAGGACTGCAAAAGTGCTGGTCACTACGCAGAGCTTCATCCATCGCACCCAAACCTCCGGGAAACCACGCTTGCGCAATACATTCCAGAGATATCGCCAGTCAAGCGTATCATATGCCTTGGCAAAGTCCACCTTCCACATAAATCCGGAGGTGCCTGTTCGCCTCCAGGCCGCAAGAATTTCCTCTGCCACAACCACACTCTCCACCATGTGTCTACCCGGGACAAAAGCAGATTGAAGAGGGCTCACTAAGTAGCCGATTACCTCGCGGAGTCTGTTGGCAAGTACCTTGGCGATGATCAGGTATATCGAATTGGAGAGAGCGATGGGCCTGAACTCTCCCACTTGTTCAGCTCCCGGACATTTTGGGATAAGCACGATATAAGCTTTGTTCAGCCGGTCCATCTCGCAGGTACCATTCCGAATTCCCCCAAAGTCGCCATGACCTCCGGACCCACCATATCCCAGCACTCCTTGTAGAAGAAAATTGGCATGCCGTCCGGTCCCGGAGCCCCTTCAGCATTCAACCCACGAATGGCCAGCTGAGCCTCTTCAGTTGAGAAAGGCTCGATTAGCTTAGTTCGTTGCTCTTCCGAGATCCTGGGTGCGTCGGCTCCAGACCACTTCCATTTGTTACGCGGTCTCCGACGGTAGAAAGCCCGAAAATGGTTAGCTCGGGCACGTCCAACCTCCGTCTGGCCGCTGACCACTGTCCCCTCCACCCGTAAATGGTTGATCTTGTTCATTCTTCGTCTCCCACTTGCTGCTTGATGGAAGAAGCGGGTATTTGCATCCCCTGCCGCCAGCCAAAGCTGCCGTGATCGCTGTCGCCAGTCCATTTCAGTCTTTAAATCCTCCTCAGCCACTACGTCCCGATGGGCTTGATGCGTCGCCAACTCCTCCGCTGATAAAGGCCGGCTATCCTCCTCTGTGTCCCATCGTTGTATCTCCGCAAGAGCAGCGTCCCTGGTTTGGTTCCGGTCCTCGCGAATCTTCCGGCGGAAGTCGATGAGGTGTCGGCGGAGCCCTGTCAGCTTAGTAGCCAGCCGTGCCGACGCTGATCCGATAGCAGGAACGGTACCCCACCACCGGCAACTCGCCTCTTGAAGCCCTCCTCTCGTAACCAGGAACGATCTAGCTTGAAATAGGGGCTTTGCAGTTCCTGTTTGGGCCTGCCAGGAAATAGGAGTATGATCAGAAATAGGGCGGGGTCGGGACGTGACCTCTGCGAGCGGAAACATCTCCAGCAGCGCGATGGAGCATAGGAATCGATCGAGCCGAGAGCGCGCCAGAGGGCCTGCTGCGCTTCGCCAGGCGAATCGTCGGTCCGAGGGCCCCATTTCTTGAAACCCACAGTTGGCCAGTAGGTTCCTGAACTCCGCCGAACCTGGGTCCATCCCCCCCAAGCCATTCGGCCTGTCCTCGGCCGCCACAGTCACATTGAAATCACCACCAATGAGAATCGGGAGCTCCTGGAATTTGTGGGCAAAGGCGTAAATATCTTCCCACAGTTCCCCTCTTCGCGAGGCCGGTGGTCCGTCGGCCGAGGCCACCACCCATGTCCGCCCGTCCTCACGGTTGGACAAACGGGCCGCAACCACATGCCGCCCTTTCCACTCCTCCAGCTTATCAAAGTCCTCCGCCCTCCAAGCCACTGCAATACCCCCTGATCGGCCAATTGCATCACCGGTTACGTGTGCTCCATCACCCCCCCGGCCGAGGGCACCCCACACTTGGGGTAGATCCTGCTCTAAACATAGTCTCTTGGATGCACACCACCTTTGCCCCCCATTCATTGATATATCTTCCCACTACTCCTCGCCTTTGCTCGTCACGGAGGCCTCGCACGTTCCATGAGAGGCAATTCATGGGGAGGCTACCGTGGCGCCCTCTACTGTCGACGCCATCATAGCTCCTGCTGCCTCCGCAATCATTCTCGTCTTGGGATGTTCAACATGTTCTGGCGCTGTCCCCTGGGAGCTGGGCTCAGCCGCGATAGGGGCAGCTGGGGAGGTGGCCCCTTCGTCTGCCATGACACCTTCCCTTGTTGCTTGAGTCCATGCTTCTCTCCCCTCCGATGAGTCATTCTTGGCTGCTTGCTCAGGAGTTGCATCGCGCGTTGTCGGAGGATTGCGCCCCAAATTTTGAATGAGCGAAGAAATGCTCTCGGAGCCAATCGTGGAAAGCGCCGCAGACTTTTGCCTCCACTCTGTTCGGCCTGCCTGAGGCCCTGAGGTTCCCCTGGTGGACCGTCCGTCCCCTTTGATGCCTGTGGGGGGGTTCCCGACCATCACAAAGTTGGCCGATCGAGGAAGAGGAGGAGGCGGTGGGACCACCAAGAGCTGGACAACCGGGGCCCCTGGGGCCGCCTCGCATAAAACTGATCGAGGGAGCATGCCGACGTTGTGGGGTTCCACTTCAAGCACTGTGATTAGAGGGTCTCCGCTCTCCAGCCCGGTGGATATAATCCGGCGAAGGCGAGCAAATTTTCGCACCATATGGGCTGCGTGTTCCACTAAGCGATATCTGAACGGAATGCCATGAGCCTCCACCAAGATCGTACCGTTCTTTATCTTGCATCCCCTGTCTGTCTTTTTGACTCCCCGCCATTTGACTGTTCCTTGCGCCGGCATCTGCTGGTGCCATCCACAGATGTTTTCTCTTGCTGCCCGAGGCAATCTTCTAAGTAGGAATTGTTTCTCGTCCACCATTTGGAGTTCCGCCTGAAAAAGCGGGGCATAGTGTTCCGCCAAACCTGCTTGAACTGCCTCCAATGTCGGAGCGCCTCCTTGAACCTCCCCGATGAGAGAGGTGACTCTGAACTCCGCGAAACTTCTCGAGTCAGCACGGCCTCCCAGCTTTAGGTTCATTGGGCACTCGGATCGGCGGTGACCTGTGCGTCGGCATCGGCGGCAGATTACTGGATCTCTGCAGTCTTTTGCGACATGTCCACGTCCCAGGCAACGGAAGCAACAGTTCTCGTTGATTCGTTCAAGCCGTCGCTTCTGTTGTGTGGAATGCTCTTCTCGCTGGGCAAATCGGGCTGTCAAAGGGTGCGCACCAGAGCCAGCCCCACACGGAGCTTCTCGGAGTATGTCTGCAAAAGTACTCCGTTTGCCAGCGTCGGCCTCCGACCCCGCACGGCCTGGACTTCGCCGTTTGCCCGCCCGGTCATTCGGTCCGTGGCGCGGGGGGGCCCGCCAGGCCCTACGGCCATAGCTTTGGCTTCTTCGTCGCCTGGGGCTAGGACTCGGGCGTCTTCCACTTCCCATCCCTCTGGAGCCGATGCTAAGTCGGCACACTCTGGCAAGATGCCCCGGCTCGCCACACTCATAACACTTCATAGCCGACCGCACATGTCGCTCCCGAGTATGGCTACCTCCCCCATGAGACATCTCAACCCTCCATCCATTTTTGCCATCAAGCTCACGGATAGCATCAAGAGCATCCCTTCTGCCAGAAAATTCAACAAAAGCATAACCTGGAGGTTTACGGGCCACCCGTACACTTCTCAAAGCGCCGTAGGCCCGAAACTTGTCTTCAAGCTCCCTTTTAGTAAAACTGGCGTCCAGGTTTCCAACGTATATCCGTGCCATGTATTTTGCACAATCGCGCCAAAGGAAACCCTCAGCAGATCCTTCACGTCGGCGAGAGGGCCGCCCTGAACCGACCGGCAGCGTCGCCCCCAGTCCTTTCTTTCTTCTTCCTCGGGCGCTAGGGTTTCCGGTTCTCGCTCGAGCTCCCTTCCATGGCAGAAATCTTCATCACCCTGGATGTGGAAGCTGGGTCGGGAGCCGACGGAGAGGCTGGAGGAGGCGAGAGTTTTTGCAGCAGACGGCGGACAGGTTGATCACGTTATGCGGTGATCTTCCTTGATCTGGAAGCCGAAATAGAAGAAAATCAGGGCGGCAGAATCCACGTCAGAGCTTCTTCAGACCTTCCGTTGGTAGATCAGGGCAATAATCCTATCAATAATATGGTCTCCTTAGTCTGATAAAGCTTCTAGATCTCTTTTTGAGTAAAACAATTATGTCAAAAATGCCCTGAAACTTCTTTTAGAGACTGATGCTTCTGTATAAATGCTCTCTGAACCCTTTCAGAGGCCAGCCCGAATACCAAATTTCTCCCAGGCCTGGCTTGGCTTGAGCAGTCTTCTTTGGCTTCAGCTGAGTACCGCTGGAGGGATACTTTTCCTCTGAATCAGTTTTATGATTCTTCTTGCTGCGCTGTTTTTTGTCTAGGATACCTTTTATATGCATTTCAGGTGTATAATTTTCCATTTTCTAAATATGCACGTACACGTTCTTGAGCCTGTCACCCTTTGGCACAGGCCTATCTGAACTGTCTTTTCTCACACAGTTCAGATAGCCCATTCAACCTCCAACAGCCCTATCACTGCCACCTTGAACCGTTGCAGTGACATCTGTGCATCTGGACACACACTGTATTTTCATCATCTCCCTAAGCAAATTACCTGGGCTGCGTGACCACCTGTGTTGCTGAAATTGGTATGCATGTAACATGTACAGCTGGCTCTTTCTCTGCTCGCTGTCTCACTATGAGTTGCCTGTGTGAATCATGATAGTTTGACACCGTGTTAACCATTAGAAATAGAATGGAGCTAGGCAAGGATATGATAGAACCATTTCCTTCTTGTACTCCAAGCGTTCCAATGC
Organism: Wolffia australiana; assembly: GCF_029677425.1. NCBI lineage: Eukaryota > Viridiplantae > Streptophyta > Magnoliopsida > Alismatales > Araceae > Wolffia > Wolffia australiana. The sequence goes on along the minus strand of NC_135835.1, from coordinate 14,583,917 downwards.
TTTTCAATGCAAGTCTTGAATCCAGACCCCAAGTGTCTAGAATAAAGGAATACCAGAGGAGAAAACAAGAAACTGATAGAAAGCTAGAGAGATGAGCTGACAGGGAATGGCTGCTCGAAGAGGATGAATGCCTTCGTGGACTTGCAATCAAAAGGATCCTGGTAGCAAGTCAGGGAGGAGGAGAGCGAAGGACAGGAGGGGAGCTTAGAAGACAGTTGAAAATAGAAATGGAGTTGGAGAGACCTGAAATCGTGCCAACTCTCCTCTGCATATAATATGCCTCTAGTACAAGGGTTGTTGCTCCTGGGCTGAGCCCTCTTGGAGCATTTCTTGTTCTTTCAGGTTCCATAAAGCTGAAAGAAAGAACCTGTGTCCCCTATATGATACTTGGGGGGGAGATAGAATTTGATGTGATCTCATTTCATATTCATTGTCTTAAATTTGGACACCGAATGTCTCCTTTCACTCTTTCAGTCTTCCCTCTGATATATGTCACTTTCTTAGCACCTTGACCCTCATCTTTCGCCCGTCCCTGAGGTATGGAACCTTCTGGAGGAAGTTGCTTGAATTACAGTGGATATTGCATGGAGGAGACGGAGAGACAAACAACACTCTGATTTTCTCCTTGTCTGCCCTCTGAGGGGAGGACCGGAACTATTAAGAGAGAAAACCCTACAACATCTTCATTTAAAAAAAAACATAAAATAACGTAATAGAGTACGAAATAACTCATATTACCTTAGATCGGATGGGGATTGTATGGTATTATTTACTAGAGGTCATAATTTGGTCATGGAGATTTACGGAGATGCTGATTATGTTGGCTCAGGCGTAGACTTGACAGTCAACTACTGGGTGTACGAAGCAGAAGGTATAACCAATATGAACTGCAAAAGCTGAACTCAGAGAATTTTCAAAAGGTATCTGTACGCCACTATGGGTGAAGGGTATTCCAGAGGAGCCCATGATTCCTCAGAGTTGACCAACTATGAGTAAAAACCATACTGGTCGGACATATCGCTGGGTGATGACTTGTTTGTTTGCATTGAATATTTGAACTAATCTAATTACTGTTGGGATAAGCGAGGTCTTTTCAACGAGAATGAACTATTTTTCTCTTGGTTTAGAAGATTCCCTTCTGACCAAGAGGAAGGAAAGGAGAGAGATTAGAAACTGGCATTTTCACCTGGTAGGACTATATAAAGTCATGAACTAAAATTAGGCAGAGCATATATTCTGAAACTTGAGAGAAATCTTGTCATTAACTAAAGGGCAAACTCTGATTGGCCATTAAACTTTCTTAAGCATTTCATAATTTTTTTGATACAATTACATTCCAATTCTTTCCAGGTGTACGAGGTCACTCGCTGGATTAGCTCTTCATGTTGTAAGAGCTACTCTCAATTGAGCAAATCCAAGAAAATTGAGTGGAACAATCGGTGAGGATGGCACCTTCTCTTTTCCTGTTTTTGCTTCAGTTGAGGATGGCTAATCCGACTCGTCTCGCAGAGGATTCTCCACGTTCCACGCTGTGGTCGTGGCTGTCGTCTCTTTCCACTTGATAGTTGTGTCTGACCTCTTCAAGCCCGATGCTCATCCCCAACCCATCATTAGCCGAAAATCCACCGCGTCTGATGCCATATTTGGGGTAAATTTCTTTACTCAAAATATTATTAAATTTATTTTTAGAAAAGATTAATTTATTTTTTCAAAAAATGTCCCAGATCTCTCTGGGGTACTTCCTCTACGACCTGGGGATGATTCTCTGGTTATACCCGGCCTTGGGCGGGGCGGAATACGTAAGCAGTCTCCGACCTTATTCGGTCAATGTTGACTAAAAAGTCTACTATTGACTTTCTTTTCGTCGAACAGATCGTCCACCATGGCCTGTCCATGTACTCCTTTTCGCTCGCGCTGCTAAGCGGGCAGGCCCATCTCTACATCCTCATGGTCCTCTTCTCCGAGGTCACAACCCCATTCGTGAACCTCCGGTGGTACCTCGACGTCGCCGGCCTGAAAAGCTCCAAGATTTATCTCTGGAATGGCGTGGCGTTGACGGCAGGATGGCTGGTGAGTCGTCCCCGACCCCGTTCCCCGTCTCCGTAATTTCCGGGCTGAACGCGAACCCCCAACTGTTTTCCCCAGGCGGTGAGGATCCTCCTCTTCGTCCACCTCTTTGCCCACATGTACCGCCACTTTGACCAGGTACAACCGGGTCAACCGTTGACTTCTATTTTACTCGCGGCGTTGACTTTTGACTCGGCAGGTGCGGGGGATGTTCGCTCTGGGGTTCTACAGCCTGTTCGCCGTGCCGTCGTCGTTGGCGCTGATGAACGTCTTCTGGTTCTGGAAGATCCTCCGCGGTCTGGTCAAGGCACTCTCCAAGTCAAAGTCTAGGCACGTGCAGTAGCGGCCCCGCACGTGGGCGGGTCTCTAGTGGGGCCCACCCCGAACCTGAATAGTCCTAGAATAGCTAGCGGTAGGGCGGACTTCTTTCTCTCTATCTCTCTCCTGCTTTTTCTGGGGTTGGTTTTAAAAAAGGTGGGCGGGGGGGGATGGGGGAGAGGGTAGAGAGGAGAGAAGAATGTGGAGATCGTCGTTGACGGGGGCGAGGTTTCTTCTGCGGCGGCGGGGGCTGGCGGCGCGGGCGGCGTACGCGCAAATTCCATCGCCGCCGCCGGATCTCCTCGGCGGCGGCGGCGGCTGCGGCGGCGGCGGAGAGAGGGCGGAATCTCTCTCTCTCTCGGAGGCGAAGAAGCTTCTGCGATTGGTCAACGTGGAAGCTCTGAAGACGAAGCTCGGCACGGACGGCCAGGAAGTCATCGCTTACTCGCAGCTGGTGGACGTTTGTATGGAGATGGGCGCGGTCAAGTCCGGCGAAGACGCGGCGGCCTTCACCAAGGCCCTCGACGACGCCGGCGTCATCCTCCTCTTCAGGAACAAAGTCTACCTTCACCCCGACAAGGTCTGTCCTGATCTCAATTCCCTTTCCTCTCAATTGGTTACTTCTAATTACGTAAATCAATAGTTCAAACCCCACTCAAAGGTAGGGCATTTTCCATTCATATATGAACTTCTGTACCAGAAACAATGGTATCTCCATATACAGCCCCTCTGGGATGTACGATTTTTTCTTTCCAAATCTAATTTGTTTGATTGAATTTTTTTATTTATTAAATTGATTTGGATAGCAAGGTATGATACATCCTGCACTCAACAAAGAGAATGATTTCTTTGTGTTGTACCTAAGAGGATTGTTGCCGATTCATTTCTTTGTATATTTATTTATTTATTAATTTGATTTGGATAGAAAGGTATTATACGTTTCTGCACTCAACAAAGAGAATGATTTCTTTGTATTGTACCGATTCATTTCTGTGTATTATTTTTTATTTTTTAATTTGATTTGGATAGAAAGGTATAATACGTTTCTGCACTCAACAAAGAGAATGATTTCTGTGTATTGTACCTAATAGGATTTTTGCCGAGTCATTTCTTTGTTTTTATTTATTTATTTATTAATTTGATTTGGATAGAAAGGTATAATACATTTCTGCACTCAACAAAGAGAATGATTTCTTCGTGTTGTACCTAAGAAGATTTTTGCTGATTCATTTCTTTGTATTTTTTTTTTTTTTGGGGTTTGGTCAGGTGGTGGAGCTGATGAAGAGGGCCGTGCCGCTGGCTCTGGCGCCGGAGGACGATCCGAGAAGAGAGGAGTTGCTCTGGCTGCAGAAGAAGAAGGAGGAGATCGACGAGGAAGCACATAAGCAGGTACGGCTGATTCTCTGGTCTGGGCTTGGGTTCTTCGTTCTGCAAGTGGGTCTCTTCTTCCGGCTCACCTTCTGGGAGTTCTCGTGGGATGTGATGGAGCCCATCGCCTTCTTCGCCACCACCTCCGGGCTGCTTGTTGGCTACGCCTACTTCCTCTTCACCTCCAGAGACCCCACTTACCAGGACCTCATGAAGAGGCTCTTCCTCTCGAGGCAGCGCAAGCTCTTCCTGAAGCACAGCTTCGACGTGAGCCGCTTCGCTGAGTTGCAGAGGCAGTGCAAGTGCCCTCTGGAGAAGACCCCCCAGGCTCTGAAGACCCTTTGAGCCTTTGGAAGAGATGGCGCGGCCACTGGGCTTTTCTGGCTGTCATCCTTTAGCTGACGGGCTGAACTGAAAACTCTGATTTTCTTACCACTACCGTTTCGTCCATTACCAATTGCTCAGCTGAAAGTAAAGCTGAAAGGAAGGCCCTATCCGTCAAAGAAGTCGCTGATGGTGGCTGGGTAAGGTCAGTCTTCTTTCGTGTCATTCTTATTTAGCTCTATTTTGCACTACCCATGTAGACAAAGTAGTCTAGACCTGAAGAGTATCTCACCTGGATATCTAAAGTGCCCTCTTTCTTATATAAGATCTGCCTGTACCATTGTCATAGTTTTGAAGTTTTCAAGGAGGATTGATGAGTGCCCCCTGATTCCAACCGAAGTTCAACTCAGAATCCCGAATGCAACACGCAGTGCCCTTAGTTCTGCTTCATTTATATACGTGGAGAATGATAACAGTACACCGTAATTCAATATCCTTCTGGAAGTCACCCGTGTTGCTGCTTTTCGCCTTCCTCTGAAACCTGAAACCTGATAGCCACTTTTGATGCCACCTTCTTCCGAGATGTCCCCCGATCCCCCGCACATGCACCTATAATCTCCTTGATCTTTGTCTTTTATGCCTTAACCATCTCCCTAGGGTTACCAGCTCACGTTCACATTTTCTGGGGCTCTTGATGATGTGGTCTCCACATGGGCATTTAATTTGGCAAACCTCTTCTCTTCCCACCTCTTTCTCACCATTTCTGTCGGGTTGGTGCTCAGCCTCCGAACTGTATATGGGATGCATTTCTGCCTCATACAGCTCAGGTCAAATGGGAAGTTGAGGAATGATGTTGAGAGTTGCTGCTACCACTCAAACAGACATGAAACGTGGCGGTGATAAACTTGTGAAGAAGCCCTGACACTCCCTAAGAGAACCGATCCAACTTTGTATAACATTGATCCTTTCATCGAGAATTACCCTGTCCCCTAGGTGAAATTCTAGAAATTGTTTCTGGATACTAGTTAGCTGTTTAAAGGACTATACTTCATCTGCCAGGCCTGGCCTTTCCACCAGGTACAGGGTTCGATCTCTCTTGCTCTTATTTGGGCTTCCACTTAGTCCAAATATAAAAACCAGTCATCAATGTGAGCTGTACGAGTAGGTGGAGTCACCTAGACCAGGCTTTGGAAGGCTCTGAAGTGAAACATCAGAAAGAGGCCTTGTCGCTCCCATTTATGAACTCTGTTTGTCCATCTGGTTATGGTTAGTAACAGGAAGTCATGCGCAGGTGTGTGCCTCTTAGGAAAAACGGTTCCCAATGAAATGAGCTTATGAAGATCTTATATATAGATCAATTACATTGGATTTCTGGATGCCCAGTAGAAAAAAAAAATTCCAGGATAAGCTGATCAGCCACTATTGTCGCTGTGAATGAGTGTCTTAAGGTTATGACGTGTCTATATTTAGTTGGCCAATCAACTATGACAAATATGCAATTGAGCCCGTGGAACATTGATAGACCCTCTCTGAAGTCCAAAGTATCATCCCACACAAGCTCTGGGTATTGAGAGAGGTTTAAGGAGATCCGTTGGCATCAGATAACTTATTTTATTGGGTTGACAGATGTGTCAAGCGTCCAGTAGCTCCTTGAGGCTTGATTTCAGACTGACCAATATAACCTGTGTGATCCTCTTGAAAATGAGATTCTCTTGTAAGTTCTTACATATCCCGTGTGACCACTGGTGGCATAGTTATGAGAATCATTCAATATCTTAGGTAGAAGAGATGAATTGATGACAGTGGCCAATCTCCCTTGAGGCAACAATGTGATTTTATTGAGTGTAAACTTTAGATAGAGCTCAGATCCATCCACCTGTTCTGATCTGATCTTACAGAGACGGGGACGTTGACCGATTCTATTTTTATCAGTCTTTAATGAAGAAATCATATCCTGGTCATGGTTATTTCATGAACTTCCGGAAAAAAGATGTGAAGAGGATTGAATTTCGGCCACTGCATTGTGCCTTCCTGGCTTCTATTCAGTCTAAAAGCTGAAACCCAGTGCCCATTTCAATGTGGCACTTGTTTCTGCGGCACCCAATGTTACAAAGCATATTGATCCATGCAAATAATGAAGGAGGCATATGAATAAGATCATAATGCCACTGTTGAATTGTCATCACCATCCCATTAACTCTCTTTCAGATGCAGAATTGATGTGACTCCTTATGGGCGGTTCCTGACTGAAATGTTTGATTGGGTGTTTATCTCGTTTCCAAGCGTATGTCTCAACTATAAAAGGGTCTTTGAAGTCTTGCCATGCCTCTGATGCATAAGGATAATACTCTTTGCTTGCTTGAATATCACAAATGCAGTCTGGGCTGTCTGTTCTCTCACAAATGTGTCCTTTGACAATTTTCTGGGTGGGGATGCCTTTGATGCATAGTTCTTGACGAATCTGCTGTAATCGCCTATAAATTTGAAGAACCCCCACCGCCACTTCAAGTTGGAAGGTGGGGTTTAATTCAGCTTTGTGTCTACCTGTCATATCTGCCATGCCTCCTTGTTGGGATACCCAATGCCCCAAGAATTCTGTTTGTCTACCGCAACTTCACATTTATTAATATTGACATGTAGTGAATTTTTGGAAGGCTTATTATGAGAAGAAAATTCAGATGAGATTTTCAGTATGTTCACCCCAAGTGTGTCTGTACACTAGTTTATCATTAAAGAATATCAATAAGAATTATCTTATAAAGGCCAAAATCGCTGATCTATAAACGACAGAAACATATTCAGCGCATTCTCAAGCCAGAAATATTGCTCTGAACTCATAATGGCTCACATGGGTTCTGAACAATCTTGTCTTAATCTCATGTCCCTTGATTCAAGCCTGATGATAACCTGACCTGCAATCCATTTTAGAGAAGACCAATGTGCAATGAAGTTTATGTAACAATTTATAGAATATCACAAGTGTGGGATATCGGTTCTGAATCATTAGCTTATTAAGTGTGTGATCATCATCATAGAATTATCATAATGTGTTTCTCTTCACAAGAAGGTCAAGGCTCACAAACGTCTTTGTGACAAAAAGTCGATGGCTGGGTTTATGGAAAAGGCCAGATTGCATGATTCACTCCTTCCCTCGGTTGGCAATCCCTGTCTAAAATAAAGGTATCTTTGAAACACTTCCCCTAAATCGCTACTTGAGCTTGTCTGCTTTGCTGAAATGTGGTGTAGGTTAATGTTATTTAAGATAGAGTCCCATGTGGAGCATTGTGGTTGCTTCAGGGTCTTCTCCTCAATCTATGGCCCCATTTAAGTGTCCAAAGTTGATTACCCTCTTGAAACTTCAAGATCAGTGCTTCTGAGCGTATTCGTGCTCAACTCAACGATGGTTAACCTCTCTTGCTAACTTGAGAGGCAAGAATCTACTGACCATTTAATTAGTACCCGTGCTCGATTGCCTTTTACTCAAAGCGATTTCAACTTAGACTCAATTGTTATTTTGACACTATGTGACCTTGAAATGAGTCATGTTGCAAACTCATACCAGAAGTTATAGGGTCCCTTAACTCCCTGAAATCTTAATATAGTGGCACATGAGTGTGATGGTCATGTGGGAATCTGGGTGTGTTGCACACTGGTTATAAAAGCACGTGGGCAGATGGGTTCTCAACAAGCAGGGTGTGCACAAATACATGAGGGATCTACGTAGAGAATGAGGATTCTGACATTGTGGATGAGATGGGGAAAAGAAGATGGTGAATATATTGAAATTCTCTTAGAGGTTAGGATTTCCAAGTGTTGAGCATAAATGATCTTCAATAATTCACATTGTGACAGTTGGATCATTTGTAGGGAGAATCGGGTGGTTACCGATTAGTTCGGGTGACTGCCTCATGAATTTTCGAAAAGAAATCCTTTGGAGGGAGAAGTGATGAAGGTTTAAATGTTTTTGTACGATTAGATGTTAGAGAACTAGATTCATAGTGCTTGGGGTATGTACAAGATAACAAAAAAGTTGTTTTGATGTATACATGCTACCTAGACCTGAAGCGTTTGATCATTCAAGTTAAACTAAAATAATCAAGAATAAAAACCTTTAAATGGAGGCCCAACCACCTTCCGGTTTCAGAAATCTGATTCCTTCCACTGGTCACTTCTCAAGTGTGCTTCAAATAATGAAGATACAAAAAAGACAACACAAATCAGCATCACTTCCACGTTTCAATCAACTTGCTTTATCCATTACCTTTATTAATGCTATATCCATTAGTTTATGTTTTTGACATGTTAATACTTGATTATTTACTCTTTCAAATGTGCCACCTAGATCTGTATCTTTGTCCCTTTAGACCACATTTATGATTTGAGATGAAGGATCAATGTGGACCACGGCCAAAGGTTGTTGCTTATATTTTATTTGGGCAATCCAGTAGGGAATTCTCTAGTCTCCACAATCAGGTGGCTCTTCTAGATTGTAAAGGATTCTACTCAGATCTACTTATTTCAAGACATTTTTTATCAACCTCATCATTTGTGGAAATATTTTTAGCCCACAAGCCAATCACATGAACTATAAGTGGTCTGATTTGCATGATATGATGAGGTACATCAATATATAATCTAACTTGGTGTCTCATAATGACATTGTAATATAAAGATCACTAATACTGCACCATTTGTTTTAAATATGTTGGTTCAAATGTTACTCAAGAAAGATATCAAAACATTCAAACAGAATAATGCCATTTTGTCATACTCATACTTCGATGATGACCTACTCGCTACTAATCATGTAATTCAATATAGTCTTAGTTAGGAAGTAGCAAGAAATTTGCGAACATTATTGAGTGGTCAAGTTAAGATCACCAGTCTTTAGTGTTTATGGCAATATATTTTAGGGAAAATGCATGAAATCCTTGGTGCGGTGAAATACCAAAAAAGATTTGTTTACAGGTTGAATGCGCCTGTACTAACTCCTATGACCCATTAGGATTCTATAGTTTTATTATAGCCTATGTCAATTGATAAGCCGAAAATAGGGGTGAAAATTACGCAAATTTTTAGCCCTTGTTGTTGTGAATTTTTGGCTTATGCAATAAAATTTATAAAACTCTACTTAATACGTATAGTGATAAGTATGAGTGTCGTCCAAGGGAGGCAAGTAGGAATTTCAATTTGATTTAATTTTTGGTGTTTTAGATCCTAATTAGAGTGAATTTGATCTTCAATGAGGATCAAGTCACCCTAATTAGGTGAGAATTTAGAGAGGGGGGTAGAAGAGATGAGATAAAAAGAAGAAATGTGGGCTCTAGATTGAATTAATTGATCCAATTGGATGGATCAAAGAATTCAATTAGAGAGGTTGGAAGAAATTTTTGATTTAAGTTTTGGTTGGTTTTGAGAATTTGCTAAATCAGAAATAAAAAGGGAAATCTTAATCTCCTAAGAATTAAAACTAATTTTTTTAGAGTTTTCTTTTGGAATGCAATTGAATGCCAAGGTAAATCCCTCAATTTCTCCTCTCAATCCTAATCAGGGCTTGTAGATGCCACTCAAGCCAAGCGATTTAGAAGTTCAGATTAGAATGGAGATGAAGAAACAAACAACTTAACCTATTTCATTCAAAATGCACAAAAGTTTGAATACAATGAAAGAAAAATTACCAAAACTGTTGATCCAGGCTGGGACTACTCACTCTCTTGCAGTTGTGATGAAGCACCCTCCAGAATGAGCTCCCCCTCTCGAAATTCAGCTTTTATACTTAGGTTATAGGGTAAAAATCACCATTTTACCCCCGTTTAGTACTTAATATTTATCTATCAATGTGGGCTAGATCTAAATGATCTAACCATACAGATAGAAAGAGGGGATCAAGACGAACAAGTCCATAAAAAAATCATTTCAATCGGACTTCAGGATCAAAAGTTATTAATAAATCAATTTTAAACCAATTTAATCCATTGGATTTAAAATTGATTTATTTATTAGTTTCGTTTTTAAACACGCAATGACGTGTCGCTCTCTCATTGGCTGGCGCATTTTGAATCCTCCTTTTTGCAGAAAAGTCCTTAAAAAGCCTGGAATTGCTTTTGGACGCCGCCCAAAAGTAATTGCGTATATGCCCCTGGCGCACTCTCTCTCCTCCGATTTCTCCTAAAAACATTAAAAATATATATTAGAAATTGCAATAAAACCCTGTAAAATTTTAAAATTGGATCTTTACGCCTGCAATGGCGACCGAGAGCTGTTTTCAGGGTCTTTTTGCAACGAAAGTTCGCAAAAAGGCCCTTGAAAGTTCGAAAATAATAAAAATACTTTTTTTTCTATTATAAATATACTTTTTTTCCTTGAAAGAAATACATTTCCTCTTCAAATAAATCTCAGAAAAATCCTAAAAATTCTAAAAAATTCTAAAACTTTTTATAAAATTCACTGATTCATTCCCATGCTGATAAATGTCGAAATAAAATATTAAATATGCCATTTTCATTCAAAAATATTTATTTTGAGCTTCAATAAATCCTTTAAAATTCATAGAATTAACAGAAAATTAGGGAAAAATCAGAAATCACTTGAAAACACTATTTTCATGTATATATATGATAACAACCCCATTTTAAGCTCTTTAAATGCATAAAATTGTGCTAAGAACATGAAATAAAGACAGAAATTAGGGTGTTATCAATAACTTAAAATATTTTAATCACCATGGTCCGATCATAATGATAAAATCGTCATGTAGTTGCAAGTCGAGGTCAAATTCACAAAGAAATAGGTGTTTTCGGATAAAATCTGCATGTACAACTGACAATTTCAGAGAATTGAATGACGATTTGAGTGAAGAGTGGTGAATTAACACGGAAAACACAACGATAGATGCGTTATCCCTGCCTCTCATGCTGCCCAGCGTCGTCACACCTCTTGTAGTGTTCTACAGCTGTGCCGTAGTCGGTGCTGCCTCCTGCAAAGCTACCATCATCGAGATCGTCTCTTCCATCGCCACCCCTATGGAGCTACCACCATTGTACCGTCTTTCGGCGCTGCCTCCTACTGCACTGCCTTTGTGGATGGGCCTCCATCAACACCTCCCATGGCTGTTCTCAATGCAGGTCCCGTGCTTGCTGTCGCGGTGGATTTCCTCGTGCAATGATATCTCCCCCAAAGGCTCACAATGGTTTGAGTAGCGGAGCCTCGTCCTGCTCATGATGGTGAGAGCTTTTAGTCCCACCATTGGCCTGTAAAAAAATCAAAGGGACACTTTAGCTCCAAACCGAACAAATTTACATATCCGATACCTAAATATGATTTGAAAGATCATTAAAAGCCTCGCTCACACATGCCAAACATGCACCATGCAGGTGCGGAACTAACGCCCACATGCGCACAAAAGTACTCAAATGTACGAGAAACTACTCTGAAATAAATATTTTGCGGGGGCATATCTCCTTATCGGCTGCTCCAAATTGGCTGAAATCCTAATAAAATTCTTATCTCCTTGGAAGGCTCCGTACTGATTCATCCTGCATTTCAAATATAAGATATTCACTCAATCAAATTTTGTGTCAAACTTGGCACCCTGGTCTTGAAATCCTGCCCACGCTCGGCGTGCAATGACTAATAGCCATGAAATATCTTAACCTGGCTCCTGCAATCATCAAACTCCTAATAAAATGATTAACTCGCAAAGGTTTGACCTTGCCAAAAGAAAACCTGTAAATCACATCGTATTAACCCTAAATTCATGAAAAGAGCAAATAGACAATGAATACAATGAATGTTGAAATGCTGAAACTGTAAGCTAACGTGCATCAAATTCATATAAATTAGGTGTTAAAATTGGATGACATTAATGCATGTCATGATGACACATTATCACTTATCCCTTGAACATGAAAAAGGGTTTGCTATCTACATTTGTGCAATTCCAGTGCATTTTTTAGGGAAGATTTGACATCAAAGTTGAAGACCTCAGATCTGACTGGGATGGAGATTATCAATATCTCCATCAGAATCTCATATCTCAAGGTACTAACATCCTGTTTATTGTCCACATTCACTTTAATAGAATAGGATGGAGATATTCATCCTATTCTATTCGAGACTGTCCTCGCCATGTTACACCACACCTCCATGCCACAACTGTGTACCTCATAGATTGAATTCCTATCGCAATTGTGTACCACATCCATTGCACAACCTTATCCCTTCGACATCAAGCCATGGTCAATGCATACACTGCTCTTTTACACAACTTTATATGGGATCTTGTTCCTACTCCCCTCAACCAAAATGTCATGGCTGTAAGTGAGTCTTTCACGTCAAGCTGCACAAGGATGGGCATACTGATCAATGCCAAGCTTGCCTTGTCACCTGCTTTCTAACAGTTCCTAGGTATGGACTACCACAAAATGTTCAGCCCCGTCTAAAAAATGACCACAGTGCATTTTATATTAGCTCTCACCAGGTCTCATCGATGGGAGATTTTGCAACTTCATATCTGTAACACCTTCTTACATGTCCCTTCATGATCAAAGGCCCCTCTTACATTTTTCACATAAAAAAAATCACTTTATGGCACAAACAGGCCCCTTGTACCTGGTTTTACAAACTTTGCTTGGTTATCCCTTGCCTTTTGGACTCTCACACTGACTCTTTTCTTTTTAATAATGTTTTGGGATGTGCCTCAATCTATGTTCTCATCTAGGTTGATGATATCTTCGTCCATGGATTGGATCAGCGGAGATGCAATATGTCATTAAAGCTCTGGGATTAACCTTTGGGATTCATGATCTTGGCCCCCCTCATCACTTTCTTGGGATTGATCAGAATATTCTCCCTCAGGTATCCCTCTATCTTAATCTTTGTATGCAAAGAAAGTCCTGACTATGGGCGACATGGAAAAGTATACTTTGTGCTGCTCTGTCTTTTTCAAGGGAATAGTGTGGTGTGGTATCACAAATACGATGGAAGAAAGTATAAAATATTTGTTGGTAGTGTGTAATATCTTATCATTACAAGACCTGATATTGCTTATGCTGCAAATAAATCATGTTTAACATATACACAATCCTCATTCAGTAGCTAGGTTGTTCTTAAGCAGCTTGTGAGATACATTAAAAGGAATTATTGATGACAACTTACATTTGAATAGACAATCCTCCTAATGACTATAGGGCATTAGTGACTTCCAGTGGACAGGGGACACGATTGACCATCAGCCAACCAATGGTTATCTAATCTTCATGGGGTCCAATATAGTAAGATGGACCTCAAAGAGACAATCAACTATAGCCCACTCAAGAACTAAACAAGAGTATAAATTATAACATGATAGATGCATGGGTATTTACATATCATGGTTAATTTTGACTAACCTCCTTGACTTCTTTGAAGTCAATCAGTTTTAGTAATAAGGAGTATTTTAGAGCTTCACATGTGCAGGAATTTACATGAATGAGAAGATAAAATTCTTAAGGAGTTGGAGAAATTTTGAGAGCTGAGTATTTTCAAAAGAGGTTGAAAGGATCAAATGGTGTCGTGGGCCTTCAAAAAAGAAATAAGAGGGAGATGGGCCACGACCTGAGCTGTCCATTGGGCTCTCAAAAGCCTTACAAAGAAAGAAACTGAAGATTGTAAGGGGTAGCTCTCAACCCATGGAGAAGAAGAGGCAAAACGACAAGAAAAGAGAATAGAAAATGTCCAAAGGGGTATTTTAATAATTCTTCCTATGTATAAATATTCTTTTTTATCCCTCATTTTCCCTCATGATGGATGTACTCTAGCAAGTAGCTGGCCAAGAGGAAAAGGCATTTTCAGAATCCAGGCTGTTCAGCCTGCTTGATGTAAGTTTGTTGAAGTTTTCATTCAATCTCTTCTCTTGCTTACATTGAAGAATGCCTGATCTTGGAAAAAGATAAGGATCCACAATTGAGAGGAAGCTTATTTCTCTCTCTAAAGTCTATCACTATCTCTCTCTAGATTTTCCATCATCTCCATTTCAAATTGCAAAATAATTGCCTTAAAAAATCAGTTTTTACCATTCAAGAGCTGAGTTTTTCCCTCACCATCATTGCCATGCAGTGGTGTGAACGGTAGTGCCAAGGGTTGTGGGAGCGCCTTCTACCTACTAGTCGTGTGGCGCAAGTATATCTCCACTTCAAAGTAAATAAGATATAAATGTAAAACATTATAAACAGTCACCTAAAGGCTTTAATTCGTGGTAATTTTGGGTTAGACTTTACACAAAAGACTGGTAAGGAACAATTAAGATTAACTATCTTCTCCAAACTATTTCTAATTTACTAAAAAATCCAAAAACATAATTGAAATTGAATTAAGATCTTTTGAGGGTAAAATAAACAAGGATTATAAGTGGTAAATTTTGATTTGGGTTTAGTGGTTAAAACAATTTGACAAAAAGTAAAGCTAAGATCCTAAAAATCTAATATCAAATAACCTAGTTAGGGGATTAGTTAGTAATTCTTATAAAGAATTGCCAACTAATCATAAATCTGTTAAATACGAGTAAAAAATACATACATATATATATATATATACTTGGGTTTAGTGCAGAACATATATATGAGTTCCATAATGATAATATGGAAAATATGGGAATTTATTCTCCATATAATCAAGGAAATTATTCTTCTTATTCTTCTGATTACACCACTACATCAACACCAAATTTCCCTGATTATTACAATAATTTTAACTCACATGCCCCTCTTAATCCTCAATTTTCAAATTTGTATTGTAATCCTTCATATGATCACATTGATGTTTCTGTGAGTGAATTTCAAGGGAGTAGACAAGGGATAAGCAATAGTCAATACTACTCAGGAAATTCTGTTTTATATGATCAATTTTCTAGTAATCCTTCTAATTTTCATCCTAGTCTTCCTAATTTTCATGATAATAATCCTATTTGTGGGAACTTGAATGGATTTCAAGAAAATGAGTGTGAGAATTCTAGAATTTCTGACATACATCCTTCCTATGAATTGCTATCTTCATATTATTGTTATCCTTCTACTTCTGATCCGGGCGTATAAACTTTGTTTGAATCAATGATTGAAAAAAACATGGAAATGCTTCAAATATCACTCATTTTTCTGAAAAGTGTGATGCATATGCATATGGGAATTACGATTCTTCAAATTTTGATTCACCTTATCCTGCTGATAATACATTCTTTGATTTGATAATTGATAAAAACATGCAAAGTGCTTCGAATATCACTCATTTTTCTGACAGCTGTACTCCATATGCCTATGGTAAATCTGACCCTTCAAATGCATTTTCATCTTATTCTCGTGATCAAACTAACCAAAGTTTGTTGGATTTGACTGAAGAAAACAAACTATGGGAGGAGTATATAAGATAGCAGGAAAAGGAAAATGCTTAGGAAGAAGAGAAAAAGCTCATTATGAAGCATATCGATGTGCTGAAATCAACACAAACAAGTATGAGCTATGAGTTTTCAGAAGATTCAGCCCAACTCCAAGCTATACGACCTGCTGATGAAAGGAAAGATCAATGTTCACTCAAATCTTATATTAGTTTTCAAATTTCTTATTCTTCATCTTCATACCATGTAAATGATTATATTCCTGAACTTGAACCTAGAGAGGTACCATTTAATTTCATTGATGAAGTTCATGAATATAAAATCAGAGATAATGATATCATGCATGATAGGGATGCAAATGAGGGAGACGAAGAATCATTTTCTGATTTGGTCAATGATTTCAAATATTTGATTAATGAAGATGAGAATAATAAGAAGAATGACTTGGTGATTGAAAAAATATTAGATTTTGAGGATTATCGTCCACCGATCCCTTTTCCACAAGCATTTTATTCCAGAGCTCCAAGGAGACAAGTTGATTTTATAATGGAGGATAAGTGTTTTTACTTGTTTTAGTATTTCAATCTAAATCATATAAAATTATATAAATTAACTAAAATTTCAGAAGAAATTTGAGAAATTATGTTTCTGATTTTTAAACTCATTTCCTTTATTTCAAGCTTAAGTAAAAATTTAAATTTAAATTTATCCGTCTCTGTGGATCGACCCCTTACTAGTCATATATTAATTATAGAGTATTTAAGTGGAAACATTCATAAATATTGTTGGTTAAGTCTGAATTAAACCAACAACATTAAACCCCTAAATTTGGACTTTATCATATAGCATTAATGAATGCCACCCCAGAACTTCATTGGATATAAACTCTCCTTCAGGAACTTTAGTTTTCATGTGGTATACTCCTGGACTATGGTGTGATATTTTGGGTGTGGCGTACCTTACAAGGAATCATGATTCTCATGCCAGAAGTGAATATACTATTCTATTGTTTACACATGTCTAGAGAAAAATAATATTGGCATCATTTATTCCAACACAATATCACAGAGCAGACACACTAACCATACCTCTCGGGAAGGCATGATTCAACTTGCTTGTGTACTAACTCACATACGAAACATACCATGAGTTTGCTGGGCTTGTCAAAGCCATTATGACTGGAGATAAACCACTACTAACAAACATTCTCTTCATCACAAGTAAGGCAGCGAAGCGACCCTGTCACTTTCAAGACAATCCCTATAACATTCCTACCTCTTGGAACTAAATTCATTCGTTAATGAACAGATATGTATTCAAATCACATTCGTGCTTATTAATGGGTGATAAGATCAAATTAGATCAATAATTATATGCCTTTATAGCTTTTTTTACCACATATTTTTCGTATTTCACTAGCATTATTCACCATTCAAGGATAAAATGAGGAATTTATGATTTATTTTCCTTAGCTCTATTTTTATTTATTTTACTGAATTTTGAGACTAACCCAAATTGACTCCTTAGAATCAAGTGTATTTCTCATATCTTCTTGAAGTTTTATTTGAAAAACAGGACTTAGGTAAATACAGTGGTGAATTTGAGATATAAATTGGAGGAAAGTAGAAACAAACGTTAAATCTTATCTCTTGTGGGCAAGTCATGGGGCTTTATCATGTGTGGCATAATTCTAATATACTAGAGGGCTCCAAATCAAGTATATGTGACAAAGCGTCCTTCTAAAACAATTGTAACCCCAATATCAGCTTTGACATCTCGTTTTTGATATCTGAGATGCATAGATTGATATGTAGTAAGGATGTCAGTTTCAATATCAAGATACCAAAAATTGATATCCAGTACCATCTTCCGCAACCATCCTGCTTCATTCATTGGAAGTTCAGATATCTAATATTAGATAAATACGGAATACACATCTGATATCCCTTAAAATCAGCTGAAAGTGTCTCGATTTCCTGAGATGACGGATATCTGGTATCCCTGCTACTCCCGTTTCAGTTATTCATCCATTGTAAACATTGCATAGGGAATGGCTGTTTTGGTATCAGTATTGTTTTTTGGTAAAAGTCTAAACCTATACCAAAACTTTGGTGTGGTCTATGTTTGGTCAAAGATCGATTTTTTTCGGTAAAACACCTTAGTACAGTCACATGTATCTGAAAAATCATATTAAAAGTTTAAAAGTCAAAGTCACAATTCAAGTAAAAACTAGCAATGAAAAGAATTAAACAAACAACTGTATTAAGTAAATGTTCAATTTTTGCATATTTTTATATATTTATATTTATATTCAATTTTACGTATTTATATATTTGTGCATTTCTGTATTTACGTATTTGTGTAATTATGTATTTAGGTATGCGCGCATTTATATTTTTGTGCATGCACGTATTTACTTATTTCTGTTTTTGTGTATTTGTATTTATGTAAGTGTGTTTGTATTTATTTGCTTATTTATATATTTTCATATTAATGTATTTGCATATTTATGTATATGTGGATTTGGGTACGAATGAATTTGTATATTTATGTATTTTTGGATTTGCATCTTTACATCATTTGTGTACTTGGTATCACATTTTATTTGCGTAATTTCTCTCCAACAAAATAATGATATGTATTTAACATACATTCCATTTTATATATACAGACATCACAATGACATAATTGTTTTTTTTCCTCCCCTCAGTTTCTGTACAATTTTCCAGTACCGAACCCAGTACTGAACTTTCAATAAACCGGTGATTCCCAAACCAGCGGTATCGGTTCGGTCCAATTTTAAGAAAGTTGGGTAAAAATGAACAACGAATGTAGATGAATGATAGTAAAAAATGTAGATGAACAATGAATGTAGATGAACAACGAATGACTGTAAAAAAGAACATGGCTTTACAAAAGCAAGATTCTGTTTAAAAAAAGACGTCTTTTTTTAATAATGTATTTTCCAAAAAATGATACTGTTTCCAATAACTGTTAACGTCTTTCTTTCCTTTTAAGTTCTTCGAATCTTTGCCATGCCACGTGGATTCTTCAATAGTTGTCGGGTTGAATTCAAAGGTGGTCTTATTCCAAATTCCCATGTGAAACTTCTACAAATGGCCAAGCCTCAGCGAGATATCCAATTTATCGCCATATCTAATTTATTTTTAATGGAAGCTGCAGAAGATTTGCTCTGGGTCTCTTGTTCTTGACTAATTCAACATTGAATTATAGACTAAAACAGGAGAAAATCTAGTCGATGGATCACAGAAGCGAATTTAAAATTTTTTAGCCAACTCCTCATTAGAGAGAGTTTCAGTTTGAAGAAAACATTATAGCATTATTGAAGATGAATGTCCCTACTAATACAGCATACAATGCTAAGGTTAGGGGGAAAGGAAGTTCAGCTCAATAATGATATCATTAGGAACTGTGTTATATCCTCGCTAAAAATGTATGGCCTTATTAATAGGGCATACAATGCAACTGTGTTGGGCAATAGGAGTTCAGCTCAATAACTGCCTCATAAGGACAAAGTGAAAATATTGGCATGTAGATGAGAATAAAAAGAAGACGAAATTAGTATTTTTGAAGGCCAAAATTCATGAACAGTGAGGTCTCTAACTTTGAAAACTTTTAGTGGAGCCTCATGTGACCATTAAAACGTTTCATTGACAAGTCCTAACTAGGAGATATGTACATTATGCGTATTTTCGAAAGTAAAAAAATGGATTAAAAGATGTCTCTATCTTTTCAGAGCAAAAAGTGGAAAAATAGAGCTTAAACAGATCATCATACAACCATTCATGGCTTTCAAAGGAAAATCTAGAGACAAAGACATAAGTTCTTAAAATAAGGAACGACTCAGCATTAAACATTATTCATCTACTACCATTACACAGTATCGATGATCATCTTCTTATTCATTACTTATCCACGCCGATATTTAGTGCCTGTCACCTGCCCATTGATTGATGCATGAGCAAACCCGCACGTTTTTTGAATGTTAAAAATCAAGTGTGGCCTGGGCTGAAGCCTGATCTTAAGATCTGCCTCTGATTGGTTAGAGAAAAATTATTCTTTCCATATTTGGGGGTGACGGCGAACACGTGATAATTCATACTGCATATAGACGGTCCTTTTTCTTTTGCCTGATTCTTTTCTCTCCGAATCATTTTTCTTTTCTGCCGTGCGAATCGCATTATTTAGGATAGTTTCCATGTCGATTTCCACCGGACGGCCCGGAATAAGATTAGGACTGGGAAGAAGACCAACCAATTGGAGGAGCTGATCCGGTCTCATTTGAGCGCACACAGAGCGAGGTCTCACTTGAATAGGATATGGCGTTCGGGACAACAGCGATGAAAGGTCAGAGTGTTAGTGATGCTGATTAACATACTTACCAGTTGTTACTTGAGGATTCACCTCGACTTGTTTACCAACTTTTTATCCCGGTATAACTCTTCATATTTTACTTTTTTGTTAGCCGGTTGTTACCCTTATAAATAGGGAAGAATATGCCCAAGGTATGTTTATCTTCTTTTAGAGAGGTTATGTTATACGGGTTTGTGTTGGTCTTCTCTATCTGTCGGCGGAGACGAAGAGACCTTCACAAGTCCTAAGTTCTTTATTATGAAGAAAGCGCCATCAGAGAGGATATATTTTCACGGACTGCCGGCTTGGCTTGTTCAACGTCCAGGTTTAGAAATGTTGGGGTTGGATGAATGCCAGAGAAAGAGGTAGAACTGTATTATGAGAGAGAAAGGAGAAAACGGAAATGGGGAGAGAGATGGTGAGATAGCTGGGACCGAGGGAGGCAGAGATAGTGGATGAACTTGGCGGGAGCTGCCTTCTCTGTACACAGACATCTACGAAAGATTCAGTATATATTCTCTCTGTTTTTCTTCTTGCGTGTGTATGTCTCTCTCTCTCTGCGGCATATCTCTGCTCGGAAACTAAGGAATTTGTTGAAAATGTCAATCCCCCCAGCCCTAAGTTTCAGGATTGTGGGGGTTGAGTTGGTATATCTTAGAAAGTAGGATGACCTAAAAAATAGGTTTGTGCCTACTTTCTAGGACCGTGCCTAGTTTTTGGGGGGGCATTTAGGCCTTGCTTTGTGCCTATAAAAGGCCCCCATCTCTCTTGTTTTCTTCAACCCCAAAACATCCCTTGATGTATTCTCTTTTCTTTTTTTGAATTGAGTAGAGTTTCTTGAAAGTTCAAATTTTGAACTAGAAGTCTCTTCTTCCTTCCCTCTCTCTTGGAATTGGTGCTCTCTTGACGGTGACGACGCGGTGACGTGATGAGGCTAACGACTATGCCTCGGTGTTTCTCCTCATATCGTCTTGGGATCTTCCTTGACATTTTCTGCATTAGTTCACATCCAAGTACGCTTCCGCGAGTGTTTGCACCCAACAAGTGGTATCAGAGCTATGTGTTGGAGGGGACATGTTATGGCTTACAAAATGATGACTTCCATTATTTGACGTTGAGAAATTGAGCAGCTCGATCAACTTCAGTCTGTGGCAACAAAAAATGAAGGACATGTTAATAAAAAAGGATGTGATTGAGGCTTTGGATGATTCGAGACCTGAAGGTGTCAAGGATGCCGATTGGAGACGAATGCAAATGAAAGCCTCTAGCACCATTCATCAATGTTTGTCGGATGGGGCGAGATATCATGTTTTCGACCTTGAGGATCCTGCCCAGATGTGGAAGACATTGGCTCGACGATGTGCGGGAAGACGTCTATGAGCAAAGCTATTTGGGCTTTGGATGACCGAAGGCACCAAGTTGCATGCTCAAATTGATCATTTCCAAAGCCTTTGCATTGAATTGCAGAAGTTTGAGGACGACGTGTTTGAGGAGGGCAAGATTATCATCTTGCTGATTTTGTTGTCTAACAAGTACGAGAACCTTGTGACGACGATGCTTCATGGGACGAATATGCCGAGTCTTGATGAGGCAATTTCGACATTGATGGAGTTTGACGAGAGACAGTTGCATCTGATGCTCATCAGAGTCAAGGTTTGTTCGTGCAAGGCAGGCAAGAAAGAGGTCGTACGAGGGAGGGAAACATGATAAGAGAGAAGAAGAAGGGGCAGTCCAAGTCAAGGGCCGACTGGTTGAAAAAGCAGGAATGCCATAAGTGTCATGTCAAGGGGCAGTTAAGGCGTGATTGTTCGAAGCTGAAAAGTGGTAAGGGAGCAGGTGGAGAGATGAGTTCGGCCAATGTCACAAAGGAGGAGGATAATGATGATGGTGAAGTCTATTTTGCCATAGTTACGGCTGCGGGGTTGGAAAACACGTGGATCCTTGATTCTGGCTACTCTTATCATATATGTTCACATGCTGACTGGTTTGACTCCTATAGGAGTTTGACCGGGACTGTTCCTTTGGGAAACAATGCTCCATGCGAGGTTGTTAGCATCAAGAGCGTGAAGTCTCATCAGCGTAGTGAGAATGCTGCGGAATGTGCGGCATGTACCGGCCGTACGTTAGAACTTGATTTCATTTGGTGTGCAAGAGGCGAATGGATAGTCTTATCAGGCCAATAATGTGATGCTCAAGGTTTGTAAAGGCTCTCTTGTCATTATGAAGGGGAGTCGACAATGAGCCAACATTTACAAACTTGGAGGGAGCACCGTTGTAGGTGGAGCTGCTACAACAAGACCCCATGAACTGTCAACTGAGGACACTCAATTATGGCTCTTGCGGCTAGGCCATATGAGTGAAAAAAGAGATGGTACCTCGAAGAAGGTGGAGCACCTTCAAGATGATCGAGTAACAAGTATGTTGGCTGGGAAGTTTGCCAAGGTGGAGATTGTTGAAAATGTCAAACCCCCAGCTCTAAGTTTCAGGATTGTGGGGTTTGACTTGGTACATCCTGATGTAAAACGACGGCCGACCTGGAGTGGTTCGTGTTCCACTAAAGAGATTGAATTAGATTGCAAGAAAATGCAATGTAATGATGCAAATGTTTAAGAAATTTCAACGAGAAATACGATGGAAGTCGATTGATTTGAGACGAGAGTCAATTGGACGCCACATGATGGGTTATGTCACGAGAAAGCTTCCAATAACCCGTGTGTGCAGATCCAAAGACGACGAGTGGGGAACGTCCTCGTCTAAGAGCGTCCACACCGTCTACGAAAATGATCAGATCCGATACCGTCAATAAAGTACCTAACACAAATATGGTGGCTGCTTCATAGATTTTGTGTGCTAATCCACCCAAAGGCAACGCGCAATTTAGAGGAAGGCACTAAGAGAGGTAAGTAACACCGAAAATAGAAGGGGGCAGATATGTTGACCTGTGGAAAATATCCAGGAAACCCTGATGGTGGAAGAAAGGGTAGTTGACTCTTGTCGGTGCACCGAAGGGACTCTGGGTTCGAGTGTGATTGAATGAACCAGTAAATTCCAACCACGTTTGCAAGAAGATTGCAAAATTCTCCAAAGGTAAATGTAAATTCTTCTGGCCAAGAAGACTGTTTCCGAACAGATAAAAGCAGCTTTCCAAGGCGTCCAATGTAATGTAATAATGATGCTCCTAGGATGATGTAAAACATTGGCGATATCAACCTCTGGCCTGAGAGGATAGAACTATCGGTGGGATCTCCACAGGGTGCTCGGTCAATATTCCGCCGTCAATTGATAGACTACTGGAAAGGCGATGACGATTGCCGAAGGCTTCTCAGTTCCACCGTGACCGTTCTGGATCAATCACGCTCAAAGAGAGGAAACAATTGACGAGGCGGCCACCCGGCGGCAATATGAGAGCTAGGTTCTTTTTTTTTTCTTCAACAATCCTGATGTTCCCAGATTCAGTACCCTTTCCTTTCCTTGTGATCACAATAGGACTGTTAATATCTAATGGAGCTATTGTTGTCCGCGATCGCTTAATCAATGGACGAAGCGGAGGAACGTCAGAATTTTCCTCCGTCATCGTCAAACGGGAGAGAGATAAAACGGCGACAGCGAGAATCAGAATATCTTCTATCAGACTTCAAATGTGGGAGAGAATGGAATGATGGCCATAGGAAAATCAAAATTCCCAACCTCAAATATCACACATAGAGCCGTAATACCTTCGTCTTGGATAAGAAGGGTGATAAAAATTGTCACCCGATGGCGATAATCACTGCAATTTCTTACAACAAATCTATCGTTCTTCCTTGATGATCTCTTCTTGACGCAATAACGGTGGAGATGACGAACTCGTGGTGGAATCTCGACCTGAAAACTTCTGACGATTAACATTCGGAGATCAAAGATTACTCTTTTGGAGACGTTGACTGAGAAACTCTTGACTGGAACAACTTCACAATTCCTCTTTTTTGTCTACAATGTACTCTACTTATTCTTCTCTTAACGGAGGAACTTTCTTCTTCTTCTTCTTCAAGAAAACATTCACGATGGAACAAAAAATAACTGTCAATAGCAAATTGAGATCTGGATTCAACAAGACATAACCTGGCCTCCATGTCTACTTCTCCCTCTTCTTTATAGAAGGGAAGTGGTAGCTATGTAGGCCCAATCGGGTTTCCTTTTAAGGGGAAGGCCTATTGGGCTTTCCCCTTAAAAGGGATCTTTAGGGGGAGAAGAAGGCCAACATAGATTTCCTCCCCCCTAAAGATGAGAATTAAACATAATTAAAATCAAAACACGTACGAGGGGAGGCTGGTACTCACGCAGGAGGGGCCTCCCGATAATCCAAAGGCGATGAGAGGAAGAAAAAAAAAATGTAAAGATACACGACACAAAACGATATGACGATGTCGCTTCACAAGCTTGGTAGTGGAATTGTAGATTCTTCACGTCGGCACGGGCCTCAAGACGTGGCTGGCAACGGATCAGGGAGTGATCGACTGGATGGTCCTCCATCACATCCTAGAAAGTAGGGTGACCTAAAAATTTGGATTGTGCCTACTTTCTCGGACCGTGCCTAGTTCTTAGGGGGCATTTAGCCTTTGGTTTGTGCCTATAAAAGGCCCCCCATCTCTCTTGTTTTCTTCAACCCCAAAACATCCCTTGATGTATTCTCTTTTCTTTTTTTGAATTGAGTAGAGTTTCTTGAAAGTTCTTTTGAACTAGAAGTCTCTTCTTCCTTCCCTCTCTCTTGGAGTTGGTGCTCTCTTGACGGTGACGACAGGGGGATGTGACGAGGCTAATGACTACACCTGGGTGTTTCTCCTCGTATCATCTGGGGATCTTCCTCAACATCTTCTGCATTGGTTCACATCCTAGAACTCTTCCGCGTGTGTTTGCACCCAACAGAATTAATGTAGGTTTTTTCTCTCCTACCTAGATCCTCTTGCGATGCAAAATTCAATTTTGTCTATCCTCAGATTTTTTATTTGCTTATTCTTTTTGTTTTCGTTGGGTTTCCATGTTGAGTGAGAAAGAGAAAGAGGTTTGTATTGAGGAGTTTTACTCGTCATCGGCTTGCCATGTCAGTGAAGTAGTGAAGCAGCGGCAGTCAATAGGACTTATTTTAAGATTAGACTAGTAATAAAAGGACACACACACTATATGCCTTAGAGAATTAGTGGCTAGGATTAAATATCGAAAGATAAATGGCTAGGATTCAACATAGACAGGAAAAGATAGACGGCCAGGATTCAATCTAGATAGGAAACAGATAGACAGGTAGGATATGATCCTATAGAGCCATTATAGTATGTTGTAACGGCTAGGATTGTTCTAACAACTTCAACGTACATATTGTTACTATTTAGGTACTATAAATAGAAACCAACAAGTTCAACTTTCATTTGCGCGAAATACAATGATTCTAACTACTCTTTCTCTTATGTTATTGAGCCATCTCTCCTTCTCTGTCTTCTACATCGCTCTCTTTTATTCTCTATCTTCTCTCCCTTCGTTCGTGCACAACGTAAAAATTCAACAGTTTGTTCAAGGAGACATAGGATCTCACTATTCACTCCAACAAAGAGGATGTGTTTGTCATCAAGACTTGTGACTGCTCATATCCAGGTTTAGCCTCCCCCAGTTATCCCCTGTCCATTCTTCCATTTTATTAGCTCCCATGCTTCTACAATACATATTTATTTATGTGCTTCTCATGTTTCAACATCCATTTATTGATAGGAACGATGCTGAAGTTTGGTCAGACTGGACCCATCAGGACCATTGGTCAGCCTTTTAGGACCCATTGGTCCGTCCACAGATCGAATGAGAAGGATAATATTATATTATATTATATATGTCTTTCCGTCTTGGTTGATCCCTCTTGCTCTCTCTCACTCTCTCAATAGATCGATCGAAGTTCCTCCCTCCCCTTCTCTCAATCTCTCCCTCACCCCCCTTCTCTCTCTCTCTCTCTCTCGCTCTATATCCCTCAAAGTTCCTCCATCTCCTTCTCTCAATCGCTCCCTCGTGCACTCTTCCTCTCTCTCTCTCTCTCTTCCTCGAAGTTCCTCCCTCTCCCTCTCTCAATCTCTCCCTCACACACTCTTCCTCCATCTCTTTCTCTCTCATTCTTGCAGTCCCTCCCTCTCGTACATTCTGACTCTCAGGCTCTCCCTATCCCGCTCCTCTCTCATTCTCTCCCTCTCTCTCTCCCCCCTCTCTTCCTATCTCCCTCTTTCCCACTCTTCCTCTATTTCTCTCTCCTTCTCTCTTTCGCCCTTTCTACCTGTCTCCCTCTCTTGCTCTTTCCTACGCTCCTGCTCTCACTGTCCCACTCCCTTGCTCTCTCCCTCTCGTACTGTCTCCATGTTGCTCTATCTCAGTGTAACTATCTCTCACTCTCTCTCTCTCTCTCATTCTCTCCCTCTCTCAATCTTTCACTATCTCCCTCTTACTTTCCTTCTCTCTGTTCCTTGGTAAGTCCAATTTTAGGGGTTTTATGTCATTGTTTTGATTCAGACTTAACCAACAATATTTATGAGAAGTTAACACTTAAATACTCTATAATTAATATAGGGCAAGTAAGGGGTCGATCAACAGAGAGGCAGAAATTTAATTTCAGAAGATTTCTCAACCTTGGAATGAAGGAAATGAGTTTAAAAGTGAGAAATATAATTTCCTAGATTTTTATGAATTTTTAGTCAATATATATGATTTTCTATGATCTAAATTGAAGCTGAAATACAAAAAAAAAACACAAAATATTTTACACTAATTTTTATAATTTTAATTAACACTAGAAATAGAAAATAAATATTTTTTGAATTTTATTGAATTTAATTAACACCAAAAACCAATATTTTTTATATTTTTTGTAGATGTTAAAAACATTGAAATTGATTATATTAATTTTAGGGTTTTTTCTGATTTTTTGGAATTTTTGAATTCAAAAAGTAAGGAAAATACCTTTTTTGGCAATCGCTAGCGGCGGCGTCGGCGGACCGGATGGGCCAGGGGGCCTTGTGTGGTCCGTATAGGGCTGGCCTTAGTGGGTAAGGACACTACGGTTCATCCCAATTTGGCTAAGTTAAGACTTAGCGAAATGGGCTAAGCCCTATTGGGCTTGACCCAATATGGTCATCACTTAGTCAATTTGACTAAGTCCTACACACTCAACTTTTTTCCCCTAAATGATGGAATTCAAACATGATTTGTTTTTTCAAATTTGGAAGGAAGAATGAAGGATAATATAGAGAGAGACTGTAATAGATTTTAGAGAGAGAAATAAATGGTTTTAGAGAGATAAAATGACTGAAATGAGGATATAGAGAGAGAAAATGAAGAGAGGTTGTATAATGAGTTTGAGATGGAATTTGAAGGTGGAAATGAAGGAGATTTTTATAAATTTTGAGGGCATGAAATGGGGATGTGGATGAAGATCTAGAGAAAATATGAAACAATTCTAGAAAGATAAAGTAGGGATTACGAGTGTTTAGAATGAGAAAATGATGGGTTTTAAGGGTAAATGGATGGATGATGATGTGAAAATGGAAACCAAGGTTTTTAAAACCTCAATGCAAGTCTGGGGAGCCTTCAATGCCTCTTCTCAAGTCTGGATCATTATATTTTTCCAGGATAAGGCATTTTTCAATGCAAACAAGAGATGAGATTGAATGAAAACTTTAACAAACTTACATTAAGTAGGTTGAACAACCTGGACTCTGAAATATATATTGTCCTGCTGGCCAGCCATTTTCTAGAGCATGTCCAGAATGATGGGAAATGAGGGAGAAAATAGTATTCATAGATTGGAAGAATTACTAAAATACTCCTTTGGGTGTTTTCTAGTTTCTTTTCTTGTCATTTACCTCTTTTTCTCCATGGGTTGAAAGTTTCCCCTTGTAATCTTCAACTTCCTTCTTTGGAAGGCTTTTGAGAGCCTAATGGAGAGGTCAGTTAGTGGCCCATCTTCCTCTGATTTCTCATTTGAAAGCCCAAAACACCATTTTTCTCCTTTAAGCCCCCTTTTGAGAACCACTAAACTCTAAAAAATTCTCCAACTCTTAAAGAATTGAATCTTCTCATTCATGTGAATTTCTGGACATGTGAAACCCTATTGAATACTCATCAGTAATAAAACTTCCTGACTTCAAATAAGTCAAGGAGTTTAGTAAAAAATAACCATAATGTGCAAAAATTAAAATTTATAGCTTATGCAGAAACATTTAGTTGATTGACATACTAACATTATAATTTATGAATTAATAATACCATAACCATTTAAAATGTATCGATATTTCAATTCATTTATCATGTTATCATTCATCTCTATCTCCCTCTCTCTTTCTCACATTCGACTGTCAGTTTACTTTTCTAAGGTTGCATTGTCCCATATGGACAATTCAACCTTAGAAAAGATGTAAATTAATTTCGAGATTAAGATGAAAAAATAATTTTAGCGATGTAAGCGAAAAAAAAATGTAAAAAGGATGTAAAGATGTAAGCGAAAAAAAAGATGCGGAATGAATTTTGAGAAATGACGTGCGTAACGAAACAAAATTTTACAAGTGATATGCTACCCACCGTGTTAAGCAAGTGCTAACACGCCAGGCTCTGATACCAATATGATGTAATACGAGAGTGCCGGGATCGACAGCTCGTATAACAACACAGTTAGAACGATGAGATACTAAATGACAGTTATGAATTCGTGCAAGTGATTGCAAGGAAACCTTTCAATGAGCAACAAAGTATACCGTCGGACTAAGTGAACAATCCACTAAATTCTCGAAGGAGGGAATGAATCGAGATAGAATCTCAATGACCCTCGAGACCACTAGAACACCTATGACGTAAGGAGCATTTTACAGCTCGTGGTTCTCCGCACTTTAATATCAGAAAATTTAATCTTCTATCACAATGATTACCCTACCTCTCGACAAGATGTGGCTATCCTATTCAATCAGATGTCGAGTAAACGGTAGAGGAACTGATAGGGGAAGATGGCACTACAAAGATGTAATAGTAGTGGATTAATAAGGAGTGGACGAGGGTAGACCTGGCAGAAGGCAACCATTGGGTCTCTGATGTTCAATGACGTGAAGACTGAGCACGACGCACATATGACTGGAAGGGGTGGCGCGTGGTAGGATTTGGTCAGTAGCAGGAGATGCGTGGGCACACCAGGATGGCGCGCTATGCAGGGGTGGCATGCGAAAGGGCGCGGCACGCAATAGACGCGCGGTGCATGGCGGGGTGCGGTGCGCAGCAAGGTGTGGCGCGCAGTGGGATGCGGTGCATAGCAAGGCGCGGAGTGTGACGACGCGTCACAAGCGGTGGGGCAAGGTGCTCAGCAAGGCGCGGTGTGCAGCGCGCAGCGTGCGGATGACACAATGGGGTGCAATGCGTGGCGTGCGCGGCGAGCGGCTGCGCGCGACGCGCGCCAAAATGCTACGTGCGGTGCTCGGCAGGTACAGCCTGGGCGGGTGCGGTGCATAGCGGCAGCAATGATGGCGCTGGCAGCGGCGATGGCGGCGGATAAGAATGGGACACAGCACGCGGCGGTGGCGGTATCGACCAGAATCCCTTCAAGACTTAGCCCGAAGGTCAATTCTTGGGCGAGTAACCGATACGAATTCAGGTTTCTTGAATCGTGATTCTTCCAAGAAAGCTGGGGCGTGGAGGAGATCGATCGGCAGTGAGATGAACTGCAGAGTGATCTTAACGTGGGGCAAGACGTCGATGAAGATCCACGATCTCCAATCTCTATAAATCTAACCGCTATCTAAATTCTCTCTAAGACAACAAGAATAAAACTTTCAATCTTTCAATTTTCAAAATCCTACCTTGCTTGGGCATGACATCCCCTTATATAGGGAGGATGAGTGCCAAGCAGATGATCCTAGGGGAAGAAACCGTCGTGAGACAAAGTCCCCCCTAGACAAGCATTACAACGAGAAAACAAGATGAACAGACAAGGCCCAACACATAATGGCCCAATCCAATTGTCCAACGAAAAGAAAGAAATACAACCAAAGCAATATAGAAAACTTACGAGCAATTTTTAAGCCGAATACTTGAAGTCAGGGTTGCAAGCATCGGGATGAGCGGCTCGGTGCAGATGGATCCGTTCCCTCCCAGTGTTGACGCGTTGGTCCCCCTTCATACATTTAACTATTTTGCTCTATACCCATAAATGTTGTCCAAACATGACCTTATTGCTTATGAGGCAAAAAAGGGTATAAATTAGTCATTGTAATAAATTATTCTCGTCTTAAACAATATTCATACGTTAATATACTCATTCAAGAACGTATGGCAAAAATGAGGTTGTCTCCTTGTGGATTTGCATTAAGAGATGAGTGATTATAGAAATAGAAGGGATCAAAAGGGTTATTGAAGTAATAAATATAAAAGGGATGTTAAGTGAGAGAAAAGAGGGTAAAAAACAAATGAAATGAAGGGAGAAATCTAGGTGTTTGTGAAAATTCCTAAGTAAGAGAGAATGCTTTTGAAGAAAAAAATTGGAATATTATTTGTATTTAATCAAGAAGTATAAAATTGATAACAATGAATTCCTGAACCTCAAGTATGTAATACAATTTTTTTAAGACAAAATTTGCAAATAATATGATAATTTTAATGCCCACATGTTTGCTGAAATGCCTAAAAGAGAGTTGTGAACCTTTCTAGAAAGGTTTTGTGACCTATCCGTTCATCCCCTTTCTATTTTTGAAATCATGTATATAATACTTATGTGAGCTTTTGAGAGGTTAAAACAACATATGACGCTGATATCTGGGATCGTGTCCTTCATATTTTGATCGTGTCCTTCCCTTGCTGAATAATCCGTCAGCCACTCAACTGGAAATGCCATGGAAGAGAGAAAAAAAGGAAACTGTCATATAGGATGTTAGAGAGTTTTTTTTTTATCTTCCAATTCATGTCTCAGTAATAACCAAATAGTGGGTGTTACAGGATGGGACACTGGTTTTCTTCTTCATGGTAGATAGGGAATAAATATAAAGTTTCCTTCTATATCTTCTAGGTTGGGGATGGCCTTGCCATTTAAATGAAAAGCTTGTGAATGATGGCATCGTTGGCAAGGGCCAGAAATGGATGGCTTTGACCTGGGCTACTGTAGTTCCCTTAAAAATGTTTCAATTGCAACATTTAAATCGCAGTTTTAGACCCTCATAAGTGAGAACAGTCCTCCATCCACATTAGCACTAGATAGTGAGCCTCTTCTTACTAACTGTCACTTCTTGATTCATTAACTTCAGCATCTGCCATTCTTCATTTTATGCCTGCCACAAGACAAGGAGTTATTAGAGCAAAAATTGATATGGCCCGCCTAGTATATTTTAAAAGACTGGGCTGTCAATATTAGCCAAGTTTACTTAAGGAAAGCCATTCGGGAGGGAGACTTCGAGCCAAGTTGGCCCTAACTCGCACACTAATTTATCTCATGCTAGAGCCTATGTTTCATCTGAAATGATTAATTAGTTGATCCCATATGAAAATACGCCAAGACATGTTACACTACAGAATTTTTGAATGAAAATATATTTCAATTCCAAATGCAAACCTCTCACCCATGTGTATGTTGGACCCTGGTGCTCTATCACACTTTATTGTCCTGGCATCATAGCCATCTAAAACTCTTATCGTGCGGCTACTGCTGTCGTTGGCATTTGGCCTCCAGCTACTATAGGTATGGCTGCTGACCTTTGGTTGTGGCTGTTGTGGGTACGGCTGCACTTATTACAGATGCAGCTGTTGCTGGCCTTTGGATGGAACAGAGGGTACTTTATTTTTATTTATTTTTACTCTGTCTTCATGTGAAATACCTTTTATACTAAACTTCAAATATACTGTTAAATTCTCATAAACATGACCCTAAAGATCAAGAACTTACTTGGAAATTCCAATCTAGGGCAAAAAATTAAGAAGTTAAAATGCTGAATGTTCATGGATGATATCTAAATTAATAGCATGTCACAGTTTTTTAACCCATA
This sequence comes from Wolffia australiana, assembly GCF_029677425.1. NCBI lineage: Eukaryota > Viridiplantae > Streptophyta > Magnoliopsida > Alismatales > Araceae > Wolffia > Wolffia australiana. Next base: position 14,552,084 of record NC_135835.1, on the reverse strand, counting down.
AAATGTTCATGAAAACTGTAAAAGAGCCTTAGATGGATGGTTTTTTTACTGATATGTTATTACCCTCCTCATATTTTGGTTAAGCATAAAAATATTTAAAGATGACCCCTTTACTATTTAAATCATATACTGCCGCTTAATTGATTCTCAAGAATTTGATAATTTTCTTGATCTTATTTCTCAATGACTTTATTATATTAAGTCTAGGATCCAAAAGTTAGTCATTGAAAAAATCAAGGCATTTATGTGCTTTAGTCTTTCCAAAACGCCTTTATTATTATAAAAAAGTAGTACATTTATGTATTTATTTTACCCAATTTCAAATCTGCCTCACATACATTATTGTAATAATACACGCTTTAGTCTTTCAAAATGCCTTTGATTACAATTAGAACTATTGCTTTTTATGTATTTATTCGCCCAATAAAAAATCTGACTAACATTTATCATTTTTATAATATAAAAACAATATGTATATCTGCACTATTTGTATATTTCTATTCTATTATTCTTTGTGATTAATATAATTCAATCATTAGGTTATTATAACCACATTGATATTACACATAAGCTTAAAATCAGACATATGAACACTGTTCCAACTTGCTAATGAGTCTTCTTAGAATTGGGCTAAACATCATCATCTTATTATAAAGAAGAATTTTTCCATTCGAGGAAACATTATTGGTCATAAGTTGATACTGTGAAAAATTAATATTTTGACCTCTCAGAATAACATATATATTTTTAAATACATGGGAATTTGAAGTTGTCCTTGTAATCGATAGAAAAGTTGTCCTTGTAATCAAAGTGGTTTATCTAAACATTTATATACTGTCATTTTCCAAGATTTTGTGCAATCCTGTGGCTGGACCATTTATCATTCCATTTATAGACCATTCTTTCATGGCTTTTAGTATTTTTTAGGAGTTTATATCCATCTGTCATTGTGGAGTGATGTTAAAAGATCTTACTAAGTATAGAAAATTATTAACCATAGATGTAAAAAAGTGGAAGTGAAGAATGAATGAACCAATATCATTAATTGGTGAGAATGAAAATAATGCTTCTCTAAGGAGGGCAGCATTCTCGGCATTGTGATAAAGGGAGATAAACTCATCCAAATGACTCAAAAGTAGGAAAATAAGTTTTCTAGAAAAACATACAGATTGTGTGAGACTGAAAATCCAATAATTCGGATACGTGGATGAACTTGACGATAAACCCTTAACATCTCCATCCAAGGTTTTTATTGACTTGGTCATGGCTTGTGCAGCCAAGGATAAAGAAATACATGATTCTTATGAAAAATAATGAAATATAGTGTTGACACCATGAGGGTTTCAACCACGAAGATGATTCAATGACACCATCTTTGTCATGTGAGTCTAGCTAATAATAGTGCGTTGAGCCTTTAAATGCTTATTAGCAATGATAAGCATGTTCTGTTGGACGTGATGATAGCTTGCTCCATTAAAGCATGACATTTGCTGATGGGTAATAGGGTAAGGTGGATCATATATAGGCAATGGTTGTCTCTTTTACCCTCTCACTAGGTGTGGACCCTTTATGGAAATGGTTCATTAATGTATCTAGAGTGGTGGTTTCTTTTTGCCACAAGAGGTATGCATATTCTGCTAAGTTGTATTGGATTCCGATGCATGTGTGGGTTGTGTTCAATCAATCTCTTTCAAACAAATTACACATGCATAAGAAAAATTCCCTAGTTGATTTTGCTAACCACATTGACGACATGCTTTTATAGACTAAAACTAATGAACCTTACGTCATAAATGCCACAGACTCCATCTGGTTAATGTGATTACTATACACATAATGGCCCCAAAATTTTGACATAACTAATGGACATATATCTGGGCAAGATGGGAGAGTATACCCTTGGTATAAGATATCGTGGACAAGGACTTTAACAAGATGAAGTCCAAAGATATACTTAATTTGTGTGGGTTTTTTTAATAATACCCAAGTAGTAAATAGTAAAAGCAATGCAAGACATTTACCCAAGCCAGAATTTGTCATGGCTTTTCCAGATGTTCTTCCTTCTCTCTAGGGCTATTCTCCATTCCCAATGAGATTGGGATGAAGTAACAATGACGATGAAGAGTGAATGAAGCTTGTCAAGGGAAAGGAGTAGACTTAATGTGCCAAGGATCATGTGGACACATCTAGATGCCTCACAATTGAGCAGCATACAGCATCGCACTTGAGGATCCAAGAAATGGCTAATGCAATTTGTGCTTTGGTGATTTGATCAATGAACTGGTAGATCTCATCCTGATTTTGTATAAAGTCTTTTCCTCCACAAATTCCTTTTATTTCATTCAGATCAAGGCCACGGAACCAGAAAATAACTCTCTCATTAACTCCATCTCAATGTTAGGCAGTTTTTTTTGACTTTCCTTTTGCCCTAGAACTCATTGAAAATTAGTCAATGACATCAAGTTCCTTAAAGCAGCACATAGGATATAATTTCTTAAGTTTATATTGGGTTCTCGAAGTCGAGATCTGAATGAAGAACTGAAATTAATTTGCAGGGGAAGACTTAAACAAAATTGTAACAACATCAATAAATCTTAAAACCAATGACCTCGACATGGATCCCATCCGTGATTCTTTCGATCCTTGAATGTGTCGTGTGAATCTGCTCACATGTGCAACTTATAGAAGTATCCACGTGAACCTCAGCATGAAAATCTCCTCCTTTGAATTGATGAGCTTTGTTCATTCTTTTTCATCATCTTTATGATGACCTAATTGCATTGGAATGAAGAGGAGCTAGGGGTAAAAGGGAGAATAAATGGAAGGGTCGTGAATAATTATGGCTTTGGTGAATTTGGTTCAAGGTTTTCCCTATTTCTCAAAACTTAAGCATATCTTTTGACATCCAAAAGATCATTTGCTTTTGTCCCTCTAGGCCCATGTATCAATGTAGTTAATGACTCGAGTGATCCAAAAAAAAATAATAACTAATTAATTTAATCCAATTGATAGGTTGAGTCTCCAAGCTTGTGCTCTAAAAGATATAAAGGATTGTGCTCTAGGTTGAGTCTCACTAACAGGACCTGTTTGTCATCTGTTATCGTGTACGTATAATACCGCATCCACTTGATGCTCCTAAGATGATTTAGGTATGGACAACTGTCAAATCCTAATGGGTCATTCAGGTTAGTACTAATGCGTTATGGAATTATCTAAGAACTATTCTTTGCTATTTCCATTCCTTGGCCAAGGACTTTATTACATAATCTTCCTTGAGCTTTCTCCTCAATGTCTGAGCACAAATGATCCAATCTTGATCACTCAATCATGTTTGTGAACTTCTTGATCAATCCGAACTAAGACTGTTTACAATTCCATCTTTAGGAACTCATAGATCATAGTGAAAGTAAATCTGTCTGCTCACAAGATGTCTTTGGTGTCTCATGTATAAGGACGACTTACACAACCGTGACATGAATCAACATGATGATCAGTTTCGCATAATACCATTCAAGGATTCATACAGATCAATTTAATGAACTCTTTCTACGAAAGAACACCCACTATTTACCTTTGTTTCTCAACACTAATGGCTACGGGACCAGTCATACTCGTCGGATGAGTGAGGGTAGATAGTGCTATTCTATCTCGTACTTTAAGTGTCCTTCATGCGTATCCTTAAAATATGAATACATGCATAAAAACTAGTCCCGTAGCCATTAGTGATCTCTATATTAATAGAACACATACATAAAGACAAGTGATCACTATATTATGATCCCATCATAATTCACTGTCTGATCAAGATTCATGGACTTCATTATAAGCATCACACATGCACTATAATTAATACGGTCTATTAATGAACATGGAACAATAGTTGGAATTGTAATTGGTTTACCCGATACATATATTTTCATCAGTTTCAACTATGTTGGATAGTTCAACATGACCATGCTATTCTCCTGAACTTATTGGTCCTCTTTTTACACATTAATGTATTTGTGTGGTCTTCGAGTTGAGTTTTGGAAGCCATGCACTAAATGTTGAACTCCTCAACTACATCTCTAAAGCATTTCCAATGTCTTGATGATGGAATGGAAAAACTTATCATTGCAACTTGGACGAGGAGGTTCAGGATGTTTGTAACACATGATGCATGTTGTTTGGTGGTTAATATTGTGTTGACACTCATTATCTCCATTACCAAGACTATTAACATCTTGTTGTTTATAGATGCACGACCAATCATTATGACATAGACCTCGAAAACCAAATCCTAGGTATAAGTAATTGGATCTAAGTGAGAATCCAAACCTAATTTTATAAAGATGTAGAAATTTTTGTGTACTTTAATCTCTTCCAAAGTCTAGACAATGAGTGCTGCCTTATTCTTGTCATTGTATTTGCTGGTGAGGTCTCAGATAGTGAGTACTGGCTTCCAGTACATTGACTTGGTATCTACCCCATGGATGGGGATGCCTAAAAGGCAATTACCATTCAGCGCATTCCATCATTTGAACTGAACAACACTCTACGGACACCATCCCATCCTTCTAGATGATTCTTCACAAGGTCATGCATTTAGATTGTCCAACGCTTAATGAAATTGGCATTGTGGGGGGGTGGGTGTCTAAGTTGATCTGCATTGTATAGTGCCACTAGTCTCAAAATGATGTGTTCTCAACATGCTACAAGGCGTATCAGCTAAGAAAATGACACAATAAATTACATATTTTATGTCAACTAGGGTATGGCCCTTTAAACACCATTTTCATAGCACCCTCAATGTAATTCACACCCATTGCCTAGAAACAGATAGATAATGTGTGTTGAGAACTTCTTTTAGTTTTTAAAGTTATAAAGGATGACAAGCATTGAAATGTCTCCAGAATTATGTTAGATGAAATGTCCACTAAGCAGGGGTGTGCACTGCACTTTTCTCTTTATTGTGTGGCCTCTTCTCGTGGTACAAGGCATATGTTGTTCCCATCACTAAATGGTTTGGCATAATGTAAAAGAAAAGATGTATGTTAAAGTAAACCTGTAGTGCACCAGACAATCTGTATGTTGATGGTGGATGATCTATGTGTATTTCCTCAAGTGGTAATGCTTCATCACTCACTAATAAAAAAAATCTTGCACTTCACAACATATTTCAAGTTCCAAAAATTACAAGATTTATTCAATTTGCATGTCGAACTAGAGTTGATAATAATGTGTTTGTTTATGTTTACCCCCAAATGTGGTTTGTCACAAATATTAGACCCTGGAAACAACTCTCATGAGTGAAACATGAAATCACTCAGGCACCATCAAATATGTGCTATCACAGATTAGGACGTTACTTCATATTTTCCAGAATGTTATTTTGCTTCATACTTTCCAAGACAACACATTTATATATCCTATGGTGTTTCTTAAGCTAAGCGTCTGCCTTTTTCTATTGCTAATCATATGTTTATGAAAGATTTTCAGATGATCCATTCAAATCTTTGTACCCTAGTGGCCATTGATACAGATTTTCTATCCCTAATTATTAACTGATTTTAATTCATATTTATATTGAATATGTTGCACCGTATGATGCGGTTATGAAATTTTTACATTCATCATGTCATTTCACTCATCTGACCATTTTGCATATATTTAGCGTTAGTTTTGTGCATAAGTCACTCTTGAAATTTTCCATGGTCAAGAGATTGCAAAGTAACTATATTTTTTTGAGTTTTCGTGTTTACAGGCTTTGAGTGAAGAAGATCTCAGTAAAGATGAAAAGGAAACGAAGAACTTGGTTTGACTTTAAAAGCATCCCGGTCTGGACACTTCTGCTTTGACCATATGGCCTCATCACTCACAAACTTTCTCTTCTAACCAATCTATTTGTGTCGCATTTTGATAGGTGGCCTCTACCACCAGATTGGACAGCATTTGTAAGAGCCAATCTCCTACTCTATCTCCATGCTCTCTGGTCTCGCCTGCTTCAAGCAAATGAGGTTGCTCAGTCCTGGCCATCACGATCCCCTAAATAAATGGATATGATGGTCCTTTTATTCCCTCTTTGCATCTGTTTTGAACCACTGAACTTATTGTGTTATTTTGTATGATTATTCAATTATTGTATTAATTGATTGATTCCTGGCTCGCCTAGACATTATCTTGAGAAACACACCCTCCTGATCATGTTTTATAAACCCAAGTACACTCTTTTGTTGAAGAAACATGTCTTGAACTTCAGAGCATCAATATAAGTTTTGATTCACTAAAGACTCCATCTGGTGTGACTATGATCAAACCCTCAATACTTCTAAGGTTAGATACAAAGAACCAAGTAAGACCTTATAGAATTAGGTTTTTCTTTAGTATTTTTAGGTACGTAATTAAGAATTCATTGTATTTTCTCTATCTCTTGGTTCATCTCCCTCTATATAACTTATGTGTCTTGTATATACCTCAACCTTTGCCCAATTTGCATAATTTGGGGCTTATTCAAAAGTTCATTCCATTCTCCTTCTAACTAAAATGGAATGTTATATCGTCATGGTAATCCTGAATTTATCATGGAAATAACCTCGACTTGTCTCTAGGGTTTATTTCTAATGTGATCATAGTGAGTTGAGACATTTTTCTAGATGCATATTTTTGTGTTTTGAAAAACCCCCAGATGTATGAGCATCCTCATTATATCTCAAATTGGTTTTTCCTATTACATATCATTCATTGAGGCTTATGTCAGCTTGAGCTTGTTGTATGCCTTGAAGAATAAAAAGCAATCTGCTCTCCACGTTTGTGAAATTTCAGTACACGCTTGAAATAAAGTTCAACCTCAGAGTTGAGGTTCAATATGAATGGTGTGGATAATATCAATATCTCCATCCACATGTCCTATCTCTAGGTATTAAGCATTGTGTTTCACGTCCTCATACACCTCAACATAAAATAATGGCTTAATGTGGAGACTGCCCTTGTTATGCTATAATATTCCTATTACATATCATTGATTGAGGCTTACATCAGCTTTAGCTTGCTGTATGCCATGAAGATAAAAAAGCAATCCGCTCTCCACGTTTGTGCACTTTCAGCCCATGCGTGAAAGAAAGTTCAACCTCAGAGTTGAGGTTCAATATGAATGGGGTGGATAATATCAATATCTCCATCCACATGTCCTATATCTAGGTATTAAGCATTGTGTTGCACGCCCTCATACACCTCAACATAAAACGATGGCTTAATGTGGAGACTGCCCTTGTTATGCTATAATATGCCTCCATGCTAAATATATTCTTGGATGCGGCAACCCCCACAACTGTGTACTTGATAACCCAATAAATAGCATAGGTCGTTAATTCTTGTATTAAACAACAAAGCTATAATGTTTCCATATTAAGTATAGATTTGAGTCAAGGTTGAACCACAAAGAACCAGAAATCAATTATATTTTTTCGATGTGATGATATATTTATAGTTTTTTTGATAAAAATGGAAATTAACTGATGAAGGATGACTAGATGTGACGAAGCTAGGTGATGACGGGAACTGGATCCTAGGATGACTAGGCGTGATGAGATAAAACAGACCACAAATCACACGGTCGAGTTCAAAAATTAAATCCGGTGAAAATACTGATGGTGCAGCCCCTTTCCTCGTCGAGGCTGGGAGTACTGTCTTACAACCACCGTGGTGATGCAAAAGTACCAAAATCAATAACTTCGAATGGGCAATTTGCTTAGAAGACTCAAAATCCAAATCTAATCCGACGGTGGCAGATGAACAATTGAAGAATACTGGACGAAGAACACGGCACGAAAGAGTGTAGGAGTACCTCGGCACTTAATAGTACCTGAAGAGGTTGCGGGGAATTCTTGACGCGTCGTTGGCGGGATGATTCACGTGTGCTTTGACAGGGTGTCGCGGATCCAGCTGGCACAGGCGGGCGCACGCTGGCGGTCGGGGACTCTGCGGGCACAGGCGGTCGGGGCACGCCTGGCACGGTCAGCCGGGCGGATGGTGCGGGCGGGCGGCCATGCGGGCGACGGGCGCGGGCGGCCGAGCACGTAGCGGGCGCAGGTGACCATGCGCACAGCGCGCACGGGTGGCCTGTGCAGGACGGGCACTTATGCGGACGAGCGCCTGCACGGGGTGAGTGCGTGTGTGGGCTGGCGCCTAGGGCACAGGGCGGCCAAGACGTAGGGCAGCAGCCAAGGAACAAGGAGCGGGCGGCCGGGGCGTAGGGTGGTGGCCAAGGGTACAGTGCGCAGCGGTGATCAGCGGCGGTGGTGATCGGTGGTGGCTGCGATCAGAATGGGATGGGGAAGATAGGGTGATTCCTCCAAGGAGAGAAAAACTCAACTCTTGAAATAAACTTGCTAAGTGGTCTTTTGCAACATTGGCCTACATATAGGCCTTGGAGGAAAGTGAAAATATGAAATAAAATAACCGTCAAGGATGAGGCGACGTGTCCACTCGTCACGTCACAAATGGTTCTATAGTTGTCATTGGTGACGTGCCATGACGCGGGATATGTCCTGCGTAAGTGGAGGCACGTCCCTCGTCAGTGCGTTGATGTGGTCGTCATCATGGCAGTTCTTCAGTTGAGATTGATGATGGGTTAGGATGCGAGGCATCTAAGATGACGGTGTTGACGCGTCTGAAGATGGTGCGTTGACGTCGTCGCCACCACTAACCCTAATAGAAGCAATAGTTTTCTTGTTTTTTAAGTAAATGTGATGAAGGAAAACCTAAATAATTTTGAGAATAACTTCAAATATAAACATTATTTCAATGCTATAATATTATGAAATCAAATAATAATGACTAAAAATAGCTCACAGTATTTGTGTTGGCACAGGGTGCCAAGGCTTCATATAGGAGCACCTTTGACTTGATATTTCGACACCGAAAAATGTGTGGCGGATCTGCTGTTTTTCAATTTCATAAAAATGCAATAACTTGAACTGTAGGAGGATTTATTTAGCACCGTTTGAGGTCTTTGAAAGCCTTGGGTCTTGGCTATCATCAAATTAGAAGATTTAACTGCGGAAGGCAGGAACCTCCGAGAATGCACAAACATATGGTGTCACTCCCTTTCGGGCCAAGAATGCATTCTTCTTTAGTTTCCTCCAAATTTGATGATCTGATTCCCTTGTTCACTCAAACTGACATTCAAACAGAGTGGATCCAAGAAACACTTCTGCACTCAAGTTTGCCTTTGGGACAAAAATTCAGGCTTAGGAGAAAAGGGGTATAAATACGGATCCTAGATTCTCAATGCGAGAAACCTAGAATGTGTGGCCATGATTTGGCAGTTTGGCCAGTCAATTTTGTGCCCACTTTATAAAAAAGAAACAAAAGCTACCACTTGAATTTTTCCTTAAGAATCGGCCTCTCCTTTGTCAGGGCTTAACATCCTTTTGGGATCCGAATTGAGCCTGTTCCATAGTGGGCTTCATTGTGCTTTAGGTCCCTCTCTTCTCCACCATTAATATTCAAATTACTTCAGTCCCGTTATAAATGAAGCTCCAAGGAAATTGTGAGAAAAATAAAGCGCTTGATTCATGGGAATCAAGTGGGGTTAGTTCTTAAATCATTAAACCATATTAGTTAATACATGAATTAAAAAAAGGAGTGTTAACTTCATTTCTACATGAATAAGTGATAGTTTTATGCATATTCTTGATATGAATAGTAAGATAAATCATAAAACAGATCTTTGTCTCTTCATATTTTATGTTATCAATCACATAATTTGATTGCTACTTTTATGCTACAACATAAACCTTTTGTGGGTATTGCATTCAACCACACCTGACTATACTACTAAATTTATTTTTCTCTTTGATGCCCAAATATCTGGGCATCGATAAAAAATATCATGCATAGCTTAAAAATGTGTTATATTTAGCTAAAATTCACATCATTATTAGTAGAGTTGCTACTCCCTCGTATATTATTGAATAATCATCTCTCCTGATGTTACATTAGATAAAACTATTTTCCATTAACGTCATTACTATTGGGTTCTAGTTGCCTAGATCTGGATGAAGAATTCAAAACAATACGCAGCGGAAGACTTTTGCAAAATTGTATGGCATCAATAAAACCATTAAAATGAAGTACCTTTGCACGGATCACATCCATAATTTCTTGGATCGTGGAGTGAGATGAGACGAGCTGCTCAAGTGTGCAGCCTCTAGGCGTATCCATGCGGTCCTTGACATATGAGAACTCCTCTTTCTCGTTGTCGAGCCCCGTTCAACCTCCATCGCCGTTGTTACGTCATCCCGATCGCATTGGGAGTGGAGAGGATTCATGGGGAGAAGGGAAAAGAACGGGAAAGCCCCTGGATGATTCTGGCCTAGGTGAATTTCATTCAAGGCCTTCCCTTATTTAGATTAAGAGGGTATTTTCCATAAATACTCCAAAAACCTAAGTATATCTTCTGATGTCCAAAAGACCATTTGCGTGTATCCCTCTAGGCCCATATAGCAATCTAATTAACGACTCTAGTTGCCCAATAACCTTTATTGGCCTTCCAAATTAATTAAATATATCATCATATAGATTAATTAATGTCATATCGATTTAACTCAATCGATACATTTAGTCTCCAACACATGGGGTGCCGAGCTAAACCTCATGGTCTAGAAGATACAAAGGAGTGTGTATCGACTCACTCATGGAACCTGTTCTTCATCAGTTACCGTGTATATATAATCCCTCATTCACTTGACACTCCTTTGACGACTTAGGGTATGGTCAATTATCAAACCCTAATCAGTCATTTGAGCTAGTGCTGATGCATTCAAAAATCATCAGAGAACTCTTATATGATATTTCACTACGTAGGCCAAGGTCTTCATCGCATCGTCTTCCTTGAGCTGTCATCTCTTATACTGAGGGTAGACGCTCCCATCTTGACCACTCAATCATCATTGTGAACCTCTTGATATCCCCGAACGAGGACTATTTAGAATTCCATGATTAGGTATGCGTAGATCATAGTCAAAGTATAACTGTCCCTCTACAAGACGTCTTTAGTGTCTCAGGCCTAAGGACCACTGACACAACCATGATCTGAACCAACCTGATTAACAGTTTGGTATCATACCATTCAGGGATTTGTACATATCAATTCAATGAACTATTCCACTAAACAACACCCACTATCAATTCTTAGTGTCTCCACACTAATGGCTACGGGAATGACCATACTCATCATATCAGTGAGTCTACATAGTGTGGTGGCGACAAAATCAATACATCGATACTGGACGCATCACCACCATCATCTAAAGTCAACACGACTGCTAAAGACATGCTGCCATCGTCACTGGATCAAGTCAACATGCCAGGATCCGGCATGTCTCCACCCACGCACGCCCCTTCACGCGTCCTGACACGTCGCCAAAGGCATATCCAGAACTGCCCCCTAATGTGATACAAAACCACGTCATTCGTCACGCTGCTCGCCTTCATTTTTATTTCTTTTAAGTGTATTTTCTCTTTCCTCCAAGGCCTATATGTATAGGCCAATGTTTCAAGAAAAAGTTAGGCAAGTCATAATTCAGGAATTGAGTTTCTTTAACACTTCTTGGAGGAATTGCCCTGCCCGCAGCCACCCACGTTAGATGTCCGGCGCTGGCCGCCAACGCCCAGCGCCGGCTGCCAACGCCAAATGCCAGTGCCGGCTGCCCACCCAAGCCCGCCCGCGCCAACGCTAGCGCAGGCTGCGCAGCCGACCGCCCACGCCCCGGCAGTTGGATCCGCAACACCATGTCGAAGCGCACATCAATCGCCCCACCAACGACGACCCATGCCCAAGCACTCCGACCACTGAGGAACCAGGCTTAGTCCGACCGTGTCATTGCCAGGTCCGCTCAACGCCCGGAACGGCCAGATCTTTCGTCCCGTGGGCCGTGCAACGCCCGGATCACCCACTTACGTCTTGACCTCAATTTCGCGCAACCTCATCACGCACTCCGATGCCGAAGTACGCCTGAACTCTTTGGTGTTGAGTGTTCTTCGTCCAGTGTTCCGCGAGGATTCTTCCACCGCCGTCAGATTTGATTTTAATATCTCTTTATTTCCTTAAAATTCTTCTTTTCGTGAGATTTCCCACGAACGTGAATTCGAGTATTGGATTTGGTGCTTTGGCATCGTCGCGGTGGTTGAAGATAGTACTCCCGCCCTCGACGAGGAACGGGGCTGCACCACCATTATTTCATCGGTTTAAGGTTTTCGAATTTGATCTTGTGAATTTTTTGGTCTGTTTTATCCCTCTACCCAAACCCGTCCTGCATTCTCCACCATCATTGACATACCCGTCTCCCTAGTCGTCTCTCCCCTAGTCGTCCAGCATCTTCCACCCGTCGTTATCATTCCCATCTCCCTTAGTTGTCCTACATCAAATTGGTATCAGAGCCTAACCTATGTCAGCCTAGTCGCTTCCGCCATCGTAGACATCTTCATTTAGTATCTGCATTGCATGCATCTGCGTTCAGGCAAACGAGTCTCCGCTCTAATGAATGACCAAACCTAAGATGGTCGTGAACTGTCCGTTTCCATCCATGAGTTGTCTTCATCTATCCCACCAACCTCCTCAAGTGGGGACATCGATCGCGTGTTAGACGCTGTGTAGGACTGTTTTCATGATGTGAATACACGAATTACCAACATGGACAACCGTTTAACTAGTTTGATAGATTGAGTTAGTGAACAGACTTATCAACTTAAGAATCAAGGTCATGATCAAAATCGTCGTGATGGCGAAGATCACAACCCGCTTGAACCCAGACCTCGAGATCGTGATAGGAATCATCATGACTTCGATGATCCTATACAACCCGAGAATAGATCCGGAGTTCGAAATTAGAATCATCCCGAACGAGACGATCTGATTCCTCCGGAGGTTCGAACTCCAGTCCGTGATAGGAATCGTTAAGACGACTACTATTCGCCTGAACCTAGAACCCAGGCCAAGATAGGAATCGTCCACCGTGGAATGATCCCTATCTACCTGTGGGTAGACACCCGGTACATGACGGAAATCGTCTGCGACGAGACAATTACCATCTACCAAAGGAGAGGATCCCAGAGCGTGATATGAATCATCCCCCTCGGAATGATCCCTATCCGACTGACAATAGACGCCGCGGGTGGAATGGGAATCGTCCGGATAGAAACGATCCTTATCCACCCGAGGACGTGGCGCCCCCTTGCGATCACCGCCGTGTGAATCACGACAATCAGTGGAAACAAATCTAACGTAGTGTCAAAGTCGATGTTCCGTACTATGAGGGATCTAGGGACCCTAAAGAGTATCTAGATTGGGAGTCCAAGCTGAATAGCTATTTTAAATGGTACAATATGCTCGAGTGGCAAAAAGTCCAATACACCGAGATGAGATTCAGAGGACAAGCAAAAATCTGTTGGGAAAACCTTGAATTTTTTATTTACAAACGTCGAGAGGCACCCATAGATACTTGGCCACAAATGAAGGACAAACTGCATTAGAAATATGTCCCCCTTGCTTACTTGGATAATCTTCTTGATCAGTGGTATAAACTACAGCAGGGTCGATGTCCCATCTCTGAATACATTACCCTCGAGTTGTTATCTCCCGATTTAGAACCGGCTTTAACCCATATTTAGAGACCGAATTGCTTATCTGCAAGGCCACTACACTTGAGCAGGTTTACCAAATTGTAGAGGACCTTGAGCTCTGTTAAAATCTATACCATACTCCCGTCGTTAGTCGTCCTGCACTCATCGACTGAGCCCATTCATCCAATACAGCTTACTCCAACCGACTAGCGCCGCGCAACCCCCCGTTAGCTTTCCCGACAACACCACCGGTTCCGACTTGTACTCCCACCAAGCACCGTCCTCCAGCTCCGACACCATCTTACACTATTCCAAACACCCATGCGTCGCCCCTCGATTCCACCGCGAGAGCTCCTCCTCAACCAAATCCCACACAAATCGGTCCCTCTGGCTTGACTTGCTTTAAATGCCAGGGACGCAGTCATAAAGCTTCCCAATGTCCATCACGAGCCCTACATATAGGTCAGAAGCCCTCCGATAACGTCCCTATCATAGATGAGCAACCTATCGACGAGGAAGAGTATAGAGTAGATAGCTACGTCGAAGATGAATTCGTGCAGGAAGAAGATTTGGTGGGCTTCATTGGCATCAGTGACTGGCAACCGTCCCATCTTTGTCAGGATCCATCTACATCCATTAAGGGAGTTGTTCGATGCAACCTTACCCAGCCATCCACTGATAATACCGCATTGAGGACATCCATATTTTACACGTACTTTAAGATTGGTGATAAGATGTGCAAGACAATTGTTGATAGTTGTAGTTGCATCAACGTCGTCTTAGATATCATGATCGCTCATTTGGGATTACCTCTAATCGATCACCCTCACCCATATTATGTATCGTGGATCGATGCTACCTCGATTCCCACGAAGAACCAATGCCATCTTCCTTTGAAGGTTGAATCATACGAAGAGGAGGTATTGTGTGATGTGTTACCCATGAAGGTGGGCAGCATTATTCTTGGCCGCCCTTGGTTATACGATAATGATCTGCACCTTTTTGGTAGGAGCAATACCTGCTCATTCATCCATCAGAGCAAGAAGATCACATGGCATCCTTACACTCATACCCCGCAAAGGTCCTCACCAAAATCTCCATCCTTAGGTCTATGTATTCTTAGTGATAGTCAATTTCAGCAGGAAGTAGATAGTGAGATGTCCATTTGCCTTGCCCTGATTCCCCCATCACTCCGCTGGCACCTCGTCACCCCCACCACCCAAAATTTCCCAATTACTCACTGAATTTGAGAGTGTCTTCCCTGAGGATTTACCCAATGACCTGCCCTCGATGTGCGAGATTCATCAAGCCATCGACCTTGTTCCTAGATCTTCCCTACCAAATCTTCCTCATTGCCTAATGGACCCTACGTGGTACAAGTAACTTCAGCGTCAAGTCCAAGAACTTTTGGACAAGGGGTTCATTCAGGAGAGCATTAGTCCATGTGCCGTACCCGCATTACTAGCTCCCAAAAAGAATGGGAGTTGGCGCATGTGCATCGATAGTAGAGCCATGAACAAAATCACCGTCAAATATAGGTTTCCCATTCCTCGCATCGACAATATGTTTGACATGATGCCACGGTCGAGGATTTTCTCCAAAATTGATCTTAAGAGTGGCTATCACCAAGTCCAAATCCGTCCCGGAGATGAGTGGAAAACTGCTTTAAAATTAAGGATGGATTATATGAATGGAAGGTCATGCCCTTTGGCTTGTCGAGCGCACCTAGCACCTTCCAACGGTTAATGAAACACATTATTAGGCCATTCATAGGTAACTTTGTCGTTGTTTATTTTGATGATATACTCGTCTACAGAAAATCCAAACCTGACCATGTCCATCACCTACGTCTAGTTTGCGAAGTCTTAAAAGCCGAGCAATTATATGCTCACCCAAAAAAATGCTCCTTCCTTGTTGATCAAGTTTCGTTCTTAGGTTTTCTCTTATCTGCCCAAGGTGTATCTGTTGATCCGACCAAAATTGATGCCATAACTCAATGGCCAACTCCCAAAAATGACCGTGACGTTCGTAGCTTCCACGGTCTAGCGACCTTCTATAGGCGATTCATTTCCAACTTTAGTACTATCATGGCACCCATTACCGAATGTCTTAAAGGAAATCATTTCGAGTGGACCGTATTAGCGTAGAAGTCTTTTGAAAACATTAAGCTTACGATGACTCAAGCTCCCATCTTGCGTTTACCAGATTTTGATAAAGTATTCGAGGTTGCTTGTGATGCATCGAGGATAGGAATTGGTAGAGTCTTGAGTCAGGAAAATCACCCTATAGCATTGTTTAGTGAGAAGTTGAACAACGCCAAACCCAAATATTCCACCTATGACAAAGAGTTTTATGCTATCGTCCAATCTTTACCTCATTGGCGTCACTACTTACTCTCCAAAGAATTCACCCTCTACTCTGATCATGAGGCCTTGAAATACCTCCACTCTCAGCAGAAATTAAACCCTAGACATGTCCACTGGGTCGAGTTCATCCAGTCATATACTTTCATCCTTCGACACAAAAGAGGGGTAGAGAACCGAGTGGCCGATGGCCATAGTAGACGTGTCCACCTCTTGAATGTAATGAAGGTTGAGGTTATCGGATTTGAGCAGATGAAGGACCTTTATCCTGATTGCTCGGACTTTGCATCTATCACCCAGACTATAGGCAATTACCCGAATCCGAAGACTCAAGACTGCATTTTAGAAAATGGATTTTTATTCTATGACCGCCGCCTATGCATTCCTTAGTCATTCCTCAGGGATTTCCTTATATGGGAAACACATGCCGGAGGCCTTAGTGGTCATTTTGGGAGAGATAAAACCATCGCCATGGTAGAGCATAGGTTATTTTCCCAATGTCGCTAATATCGTTTCCCAATGTCGTGTATGTGCTCTTGCCAAGCAGGTTAAGCAGAACACTGGCCTATATATCCCTCTATCAGTCCCTCAGAAAGCTTGGGATGACGTGAGCATTGACTTTATGTTAGGGCTTCCGAGAACGGTCAATCGTTATGATTCTATCATGGTGGTTGTAAATTGTTTTTCAAATATGGCCCATTTCATTCCTTGCTTTAAAACTTCCGATGCTTCTCATGTCGCTGTGCTTTATTTCAATGAAGTTGTCCGTCTCCATGGGCTTCCAAAAAGTATAGTATCGGCCAGAGATGTCAGATTTACCAGCTACTTTTGGAATACCCTATGGCATCTCTTGGGAACAAAGCTTGAATTCTCCACGGCTTTTCATCCCCAGACTGATGGACAGACTGAGGTCGTTAATAGAAGCCTTGGCAATCTATTACGATCGTTGGTTGGGGATAACCTTAAGTCTTGGGACTCCGTCATTCCGTGTGCTGAGTTTGCCTATAACGCATCGGTCAATCGTACTACTGGCTTGAGTCCCTTTGAAATTGTGCATGGCCATCCACCTCGTAAGCCCACCGATCTCATACCCATGTTACTGCATGCTAGAGTCATAGATGATGGTCATGAATTCGCAAGTCATATTAAAAGTCTGCATGAGGATATTCATAAACGTTTCATGAGTAGAAACACTACATAAAAAGAGGCCGTAGATTTACACCGTCGTTTTCACAAATTTAAAGAAGGTGACATGGTGATGGTGAGGGTTAGGCCGGAGAGATTCGCTTCCAAGCGGACTACTAAGCTTCATGCTCGTAGTGCCGGGCCGTTCCCAATCCTCAAACGAGTAGGGGAAAATGCTTATGCTGTCGACATACCCTCCACGTGAGGGATAAGCATCACTTTCAATATTTCGGATTTAGTCGCGTTTAAAGCCCCACCTCTTTCATCTAATGATCCTTTTCTGCCTCGGACTTCCCGATGAGTGAGTTTGACTTGCCCACCCCTCCCTCACTACCTTCTGATTGGCAAGAGAACGTCGAGGCTATAATGGACAAAGTAATCACCTCCACCAAAGGTGGGACGGTGCAGAAGTTTCTTGTTCGTTGGTGAGGCAAATCGTCGACGGACGACACGTGGATCATAAAAGAGGACCTTGCTTAACTGCGCCCCAACTTGCTGACCTCGCTGGAGTGTTCTGATGCTTAATCGACGAATCGACACCGGACGCGTCACCAGTGTCATCTGAAGTCAACACGACCGCTAAAGACATGCCACCATTGTCCTGGATCAAGTCAACATGCCAGTATCAGGCATGTCTCCACCCACGCACGCCCCTTCACACGTCCTGACACGTCGCCAAAGGCAGATTCGGAACTGCCCCCTGATGTGATACAAAACCACGTCATTCGTCACGCTGCTCGCCTTCATTTTATTTCTTTTAAGTGTATTTTCACTTTCCTCCAAGGCCTATATGTAAAGGCCAATGTTTCAAGAAATAGTTAGGCAAGTCATAATTGAGGAATTAAGTTTCTTTAACACTTCTTGGAGGACTTGCCCTAGCCTCCTCTTCTCCCCTAGGTTGTCGCTGCCATCGTCGCCGCCTCCGGCTACCACCCCTCTCTCTCTCTCTCGCCCATCCTCTCCCTCTTCCCTAATTCCTCTCTACCTGCACCCATTTCTCCAGCGCATGCCACCCCTGCCCGGGGCCGCCCACGCTAGACACCTAGTGCCGGCCGCCCGCCCAGGACCGCCCTTGCCAACGTCGGGGGCAAGCCGCCCGCCCAAGGCTGCCCGCGCCAGATGCCAGCGCCGGCTGTCCGCCCAGGGCCGCCCACGCCAACGCCTAGCGCAGGCCGCCCTAGCCAAGGCCGCTCGCTCCAAACGCCCGCGCCGGCGGCCCACCCAACGCCGCCCGCGCCAACGCTAGCGTAGGCTGCGACGCCGACCACCCATGCCCCGATAGTTGGATCCATGACACCCTGTCAAAGCGCACATCAATTGTCCCACCAACGACACCCCACGCCCAAGCACTCCGACGACTGAGCAACTAGGCTTAGTCCGGCCGTCTCATTGCGAGGGCCGCTTAACGCTCGGAACACCCAGATCTTTCGTCTGGGCCGTGCAATGCCCGAATTGCCCACTTACATCTCGACCTGAATTTCCCGCAACCTCATCACGCACTCCGGTGCCAAGCTACCCCTGAAACCTTTGGTGTCGAGTGTTCTTCGTCCAGTGTTCCGCGAGGATTATTCCAACGAGTATTGGATTTGGTGCTTTGGCATCGTCACAATGGTTGAAGATAGTACTCCCGCCCTCAACGAGGAACGGGGCTGCACCACCATTATTTCATCGGTTTAAGGTTTTCGAATTCGATCTTGTGAATTTCGCGGTCTGTTTTATCCCTCTACCTAAACCCGTCCTGCATTCTCCGCCATCATTGACATACCCGGCTCCCTAGTCGTCTCTCCCCTAGTCGTCCAGCATCTTCCACCTGTCGTCATCATTCCTTTCTCCCTTAGTTGTCCTACATCATAGTGCTATTCTATTCGGATACTTTGATGTCCTTCTTCGGTATCCTTCGAATAGGAAAATTTAGAACACACACTTAAAGACTAGTGATCTCCATGGTACGATCTCATCATAATTCACTAAGTCCGGTCATATATTCAATGACTTCATTATAAGCATCACATGAGCACGATAATGAATTTGTTTAATTAATGAAACCAAAATGAGATGTGGAATGTGTGATTGGCTTGCCGGCCACAAATATTTCCATCAATTACCTGATGAAAAAAGCATTTTTTCCATCCCTCTAAAAGCAGGGCTCCTTGGTTCCCTTCTGTCCTCTCCATGACCGCTAAGTCCACCTTATGCAGTCACACCCTTAGCCGCTGGCCCATCTGATTTCACACCTCCCCATCATTTTTTGCAAATTGTTCGAGCTCTACGGCTTTGTAATTCCTGTTCTAACTTCCACTCGCATATTTCATCTAACTTCTACTCTTCCCTAAGAATCCACCATTTTTTCAGAAGCTCTATCTCATACCCTCTAACATCAAGCCGCGGTCAAAAAGTACACTACTATTTTACACAACTCTTTGTGGGATCTTGTTCTTGCACCCCTCAACCTAAAGGTCATTGATTGAAAGTGGGTGTTTCCTACCAAGCTGCAAAGTATTGTTCATCTTGATTATTGAAAAGCTTGCCTAGTTGTGGAAGGTTTTTAATGTATCCA
Organism: Wolffia australiana; assembly: GCF_029677425.1. NCBI lineage: Eukaryota > Viridiplantae > Streptophyta > Magnoliopsida > Alismatales > Araceae > Wolffia > Wolffia australiana. Next base: position 14,532,377 of record NC_135835.1, on the reverse strand, counting down.
GGTATTGACTACCACAAAATATTAAACCCTGGCTAAAAGATAACCACATCCCATATTTATTTTGGCTCTCTCCTGGTCCCATCGGTGGGAGATTCAAACATGAGATATCTATAACACCTTTTTTCGCATACTAACATTCATGAAACTATCTACATGTATCAAGATCCAACAAGAAGTCCTTAAAGCTCTGGGATCCAACTTTGTTGTTTGTCCTTTCGGCCTTGCCCCTCACTTTATGGGATTAATCTACAATATCATTCCTAATCTATTACTCTGTCTCAATCTTTCCATCCAAAGAATGTCCTCACTGTGGTCAACATGGAAAACTCTAAAATAGTGGGCACTCTATGCTGCTTTGACTCCGATAAAGGGTGTAGCGTTTTAGACAATCACAAAAATAATGCATTAGAGTACAAAAAATATAGATACTTTATGATAGCTTACCATTATGAGGCCTGATATTGCTTATTCTGTATAAAAAACATCTCAATCTACGCACAACCCTCAGTCCAGTCAATGGGTTTCTCTTAAGCATCTTTTGACACACATTAACAGAACTAGTCATGAGAGCTTACAATTGAATAGCAAATCATTCTTACAAGTATTTAATGAATCTGGAACCTTAAAGGCATATTTAGAGTAGGGATTGGGGTTCAAATCGATTTTTTTATAAAACTTTCTTGAAGTGTTTGATTCTCATTCGAACATTTCAAATTAAATTCAATCGATTTCAATTTGTCTTATTGAATTAATCACAATTTAATCGATCAACATGAGTTTCGGTCCTAACAGTTTGAAATATTTTGATCAAAAAATATTTTAGATCAAGTCCGATCTAGATTTTTTGATGGGTGCGAGTAGAAAAATCAGAATAGATCTAATTTACCTTGAACTGTTCGAACGAAATCAAACAGTTCAAGAAAATTACAATTCCCTCTCCTACTCCCCACTCTCTCTGTCTCTCTACACTCCATCTCTCTTTGTCTCTCTATTATTGGTTGCATCTCTCCCTCTCTTATCATCCTCTCTCATTCTTTCTCTCTCTTCTTCTTTTTTTTCTTCTTCTCTCTATCTTTCTATCCATCTAGCTCTTTCTCTTTCTCGCTCCCTCTCTCTCCCTCCGGCTATCTCTCTCACATTCTCTCTCTGCCTTACTCTCTCCTCTCTCTCTCTCTTTCACTTGTTCCTCTCTCTCCCTCTCTCCAGTGCCCTCTCTGTTTATCTCCCCGTCTCTCCCTCTCTTTCTCTCTCTTTATCTCTCTTTCTCTCTCTCTTGTTCTCCCTCTCTGGAGTTCCCTCTCCCTTTCTCTTTCTCTCTCTTTTTTTTTCTCTCTCATTTTCTCTCCCTCTCTCCAGTTGCCTATCATTCTTTCCCGGTCTCCCTCACTTTCTCTCTATCACTCTCTTGTTTGTTCTCTCTCAGTTTCTCTCCCTCTCTCATGTTTCCTCTCTTTCTTTCCTTGTCTCTCTCGCTTTCTCTCCCTCTCTTTCTTGTTCTCTCCCTCTCTCAAGTTCACTCTCTCTTTCTTTCCCTCTCTCTCTCTCTCTCGCTTGTTCTCTCTTGTGCTCTCTATCTCTACGTTTGGCTTTCTCACTCATTTTCTCTCTTTGTCTCTACCACTTTCTATCTCTCTCATTTTCTCTCATGCATTCTCTCTCCCTCTAGCTCTCTCTCTCCCCGCTGCCTTTCTGTTTCGTGCTCTCCCTCTTGCTCTCTCTCTCTCCTGCTATCTCTCTCTCTTCCTCTGGATTTCTCTCTCCCTCCAGCTCTCTTTCTCTCTCATTCTCTCTCTCCCTAGTTCTCTATCACTCGTGCTCTCTCTCTCTCTCATTTTTATATCTTGTTCTCTCTCTAGCTCTCTCCGTCTCACGTTCTTTCTCTCTCTCGCTTGCTCTCTCACTCGTTCTTTCTCCCTTTGTCATTTGTTCCCTTTCTCTTTCTCTCTCTCATTTCATTAATTATATATATATATATTTACATGGGTTCAATTTGAGCATTTCGATTCGACCTGAAGTGCAAGTTCAAATCAAATCGAATGGGACTGTTCAATCTTAACACAGGGCAGGATCAAAAAATAAGATCCTAACCCAAATAGCATTTGGTAGGGGTCTAGTCCGAGTTTTTAGCAAAGACCTAAACCTTACCTAAAGCTCAGTCCAGTTCCAGTCCGTTCTTATTCAGTCTCGGTCCAGTTCAGACCGGTCCCGGTCTGGTCAAGTTGACTAGTCAATATCAAAAAAAATAGAAATTATGTTGATATTTATGTTGAATATCCACATAATGGGCTTTAGAACCGCAGTATGGAATGCCTCTTTGCCTCCCATCCCTTCCTTCCCCGTCGCAATCTCCCTCTCTCAATATTTCTCCCTCCACATCTCCCTTTCTTCGTGGAGAACTGTCAGGGTGAATAAAGAAGGAATAAACTATCGACATGCAAGTAGGTTTCATGAGTTCTTACAGCCTGCCTTCAGAGAAGAACTCTTCTACATCAAGTGGGGGCACACATATGTCAAATATATGGCGGCTACACCAAGTTCAATAGAAACCTCTGGGGTAAGTTTAATATTTTTTAGAATTTTACAAAAAAATATTAAAAATATTATTTAATTTACTTTTGGTTCCAGTTCGATCCGATCAAACCGGTTCTTCGATCTTAAACGTCCAACCCTAAACCTGATACAAAGATCGTACGGATCGAATGTATCCTAAGTCTGATTGAGCTTAAGATTCCATCATTCAAATGCACTTAAAAGGTGGTCTTGAGGAGTTGCGGGGTTGCATTGAAAGGTGGTCTTCTGTTCATATTCGCATGCGAAACTTCTACAAATAGCGGAGTTTGAGTGTGACATCGAAGCTTCCGTCATCTTTGCGAGCGTTCGACTCGGCGGCCGTCTGGCTACCCGATCCGCCTGACAACATCTTCGCCATCTGCCGCAGATGCTGCTGTCAGATTTTCCTTTTCAATCCTATGAAGAGAACAAAAGATAAACCCTCACCTCCTCCTTCAGCTTCTTGTTTTCCTCCATCAGCCTCTTCGTCTGCAAGTGTAAGCGAAATCATTAGTCCGTGATCTCTGTCTTCTTTGGAATTTTTTCAAGTTTATCGAATCGAAAAAATTGAACTTGATGAAATTTCGAGGAATTTCTTATATCTGTCGTCAGTAATGTTTTGGTTATACTTCAGGTTTATCGAATTGAAAAATCTGAAGTTTCGGAAAAATTGATGAAGATTGTTATCTGTGGTCGGAAAATGATTTTGGCTACGCTTGAAATTTATCGAATTGGGAAAAAAATATTTGTCGAGGAGTCCGAGACCTCCGCTTGGAGCTTCGTAATATGTCTATGGAATGAGGAAACGTCAGGGGACGGGAGGGGATGATTTTCAATCCTCGCGATCAATCATGTTCATATCTCTCTATTACCCGGCGTATTGAATGAAGTAGCCCTTCTATGCGTCCCTGATTGGTCGATGTCAGTTCTTCCAGGGCCTGCTCTCTTATGTTGCTGTAGTAAGAGAAAGATTAATGATAGGTTCAGACTATACATATGAAAAAAAAAATTGGGAGTTGGATTCAGATTAAGGGTACAGATCCGGAAAGAGATGTGAATGGGGCGGACGGGGAGAACAACAAACCTTGTGACATTTCTGCCGTAAGCATTTTCTGGTTCAAGCCTTCTCTGTAGAGAGTGATGTCCAGGTTTTTAAGTCCAATTTCATGAGAAGAAAATTTATCACGAAACCTATGAACTTCCTCATGATCGATAAACATAGTGCCTTACCACGTCAGAATGCTTTTCCACCATCTTTGAGTGGTCATTATATTTTGCAAATATATCTTTCACACTGCTGCAGAAACGAAAGCGAAGATCAAGTAGTGACTATAAACATAATGTTAGTCCAGTATTTTGTGTGAAATATTGGAGATTTCGAGATAGAGTCATTACGGAATTAAATTGCCAAAATAGTGTTGGAATGACATATACTGCTGAGATATGGATGCCAAATTAGCTCAATTTATGAAATTCATAAATGTAAATGTTTATGAAAGAATCACACGATTAGCTTCCTAACACTAGTGTTGTCAATACATTTGATCCTGGTTTGGTTCATTTTATTTTTGAAAAGAAAGCATGCACTCTCCAGTGTATGGAACCGGGAATTCTTAAACAGATGTTGAAAACAGTTAAATTTGTAAATTATATCATGACTACATGGATTTTGGGTTATTCTCGGGGGGCGGAGGGGGGCGGGATGTTTGCAGTATAATCTTGAATCACGAAAAAGTCATATTGGAAATAAACATCGAATAAATAAACCTCAGCAAGACGATGATAGATTCTCAACAATAAAATACGAAATTAAGTGGAAACAGTCGAGGACCTATCTTTGGGCCCATGTAATAATTTTTTTACAGACGCCGCCATGGAAGTACCAAGTACACGAATAGCCAAGAGGCAAACAGGCAAAGGTCAGTCAGGCTACACCACTCTATGGCTCAACGTTAGAAAAAAAAAATCAACCTGTTCAAATTAATCAAATTTTACGTGTTGGAAACTTTCACAAATCAAAAAAGACCTGCTCATGATACTTTACTCCTAAGTTATCCATTTCGAGATTCGAATTTTATTTTACCAATCCTAACAAACAGCTATGTCAAAAAAATTATTTGGATGGTAAAAATTGAAATGTTGACCATGGTATAAAATCATGTATCATCGACTAATACTGGATAGAGTTTTATCTAATTTCTAACCGGCTTATTTTTTGTGCATGTGCTTCTTTCAATATAAACATTTGAAATTTTCCTTACTATAATGAGTTTTGCTTTATTGGGCATTAAAATGCCAGGATTCTTATCTGCCATAATCTCTTCGTGACTTTTGATGCTTTTCCACCAGGTCTCCAAGATCTAAAACACGCTCTTTCCACACTATAATGCAACTTTTTGTATTCTTCAACACCAGTTCTGCACCGCTTGTTTATATGCTCTGGCCGACCACTGATGTGAGGCATTACAAAGCCATGAAACTCTCTCTACCATTTTCAAGACCATTTAGCAACCGCCTCCAACAATAATGTTAAGAGTTGTCACTTTTACTAACCCTTGTACTTTCTCCAGAAGCTCGGCTCTCTTTTCATGTCAATATATGGCATCATGTAACCACAAATGCTGGAATGTACATTCCCCCTCACCTGAGACGTTTGCTCTTATTTGAGTACTAGTGCTTGGGAAATCAGGCACTGCTCTGACTTAAACTCATAACTTATATATCCAAGCATTTTTTGGATCCCACTGCACCTGCTATGGACATAAGGGTTGGAGTTTCTGATTCAACATGATTTAGAGTTCATTTGCTCCGTGGATCAAAGCTTTGTGGATTTATTGCCGTATCTACTTTATTTTTATTGGAAGCTGCAGAAAATTTGTACTTCATATCTAGTTATTACCCAAGGGAGCATCAAATTAGAGCCTAGAATAGGAGAAGTCCAGTCGATGGATCACAGAAGCTATTTTAATACGTTTTAGCCAACTCTTCAGTAGAGAGGAAGTTTCGTTGGTAGGCTGTGATAACAGTTATTTGAATATGTTTTAACATTTGAAAAAAATATTAGATCATTATTAAAGATTCCTATTAGTAGGGCTTACAAGATAAAATTATGGGGAAAGGGATTTCAGCTAAATAATTGGCTCAAAGGGAAATATAATGATGCATATCCCCATTAAGAGGCCCGTAATATATCATAACTAAGAACCCATGGGCCTCTTAATAGAGTATACACGAAAATAGTTTTGGGCAATAGGAATGAAGCCCATTAATTTCGTCTTAAGGACATGATGATGCATCACCATACTAATAGGCCAACATTATATCGTCACTAAAAATGCATGGTCCTATTGATAGGCATACAATGCAACTGTTATGGGCAATAAGAGTTCAGCTCAATAAATGCCTCAGAAGGACAAATGATGATGCATGGCCGTATTAATAGGCCCACATTATATGATGACGATTAATGCAAGACCCTATTAACAGGGAATACAATTCAACTGTGTTGGGCAATAGGAGTTCAGCTCAGTGACTGCCTCATGCGGACATAATAAAAATAGCGGGGGGGGGGGGATTTGTAAAGAATAAAATTCTTGATACAGTAGAGTCTGTAACTAGCAAACTTTTGAGGAGCCTGGCTAACTATCAAAAGTTTGATCAGCAAGGCCTAATTTTTATATCATGCATATTTCCAAAATTACAAGAAGGATGAACAGATGTCTCTATCTTTTCAGAGCAAAAAGTTGAAAAAGTAAATGTTTAAAAGATTCTCATATAACTATTCCGGGCTGTAAATAGAATATATTGAGACAAAGGCATTACATCTTAAAATAAGAAACGGCTCACTCATAAACACTATTTATTTACTTCCATTATACGCAGGATAGAACACATTCTAAATACTAATTCACTCATGTTCGTTTTCATTAGGAAACCTACTGGATTTGTGATTTAATTCCTGCTCATATTCATGGTGTATGATGGCTGTGAATCCATGATGTAATGTCCTAGAAAAAGAAAGAAACATAACTCCCAGTAATATGTATGCCATGTAAATAGCTTATGCTATTGGAGACGATTTCACAGGAATTGTATCCTGTCATAATTTTAATATATTGGAAGGATACAAAAATAGTTTTCCTCATAAATCAGGACAAAGCAGGTTATGGATCTTGCTTAAAATCAGCAATTCCCTTCACATTCTCTATGTGCCATGCATAATTCTCAGAGTCCTCATGCAAATGAACCCGCTGAATTTGATGGTTATCTTCTAGACATATTGATTCGGGTACGGATCGTCATACTTATGTCGACAAGCATAAAAAAGTGAAGAAATAATTATAGCGCAAAGTCGCTTAGAAATGTTTAGAGGACTAAGCTACCTGTGAAACAGAACCATAGCGGCCACCCCATTTATATGCATGTAATTTGATACCCAATTTGAAATATATAATAAAAATTCCATGCTTTCTAAATGCAGGGAAGCACGAATACTTTGCCAGGAAAGATCCAGGTTTAACTGGACTACTATTGTGAGATCGATAAGACATATCTCTCAGATTAATTAAATTTTAAAAATGTGAGAGACAATCACAAAGTGTAAAATAGTGAAGGCCCAAGAGTTTCGGTTAGCATGGCATGCTGCCACTAATATTTCATGGCTGGGGCATCAGAAATGCTTCCGGAGAAAAGAAAACTCGCCAGATTTCAACTCTAGATAAATAAACGAGGCGAAAGAAACACACGTGGGGTAAGCCATCGGGTGCAATAATGTAGAAACGGGATACGTTATAGCATCGCAAGCACTAAACATTTTCAAAATCAAAAAAATTCTTCATTTTGGTGAATTTTTTCGGTCTGAATATCCCAATTCCTTCTAGATTTCGAGGACAAAACAAATAATGATGGATTAAAAAGAATATAAGCAACAACTCGAAGGAGTAAGAATAGTTACCCGGTGTTCGAAAATTCGTGGACCTTGCGGGACTCGGTAATTGCAACGACTCCGACGGAGGCATCACATAGAAGAGCCAACTCTTGGGCCTTCTTGAAAAGGCTCCTTCGTCGCTTCGAGAACCTTACCCCCCGCGCCGCGGGGTTCTCAATTCTTCGTATCTTATTTTTCACCTTCCCCATCTTCTCACTCGCACTCGCTGTTGATCTGACCATCGTAGCATGGACGAATCAAAACTTAAATTTATCACTTGAAATAATGAAAAGGGGGAAATGAATCTCGCATTCATCAAAATTACACCAATCACGTTTCTAAAGACAACAGCGAGCAGAAATCAGAAGTTAGACGAGAATAGAGTGATAGAGAGAGGGAGAGGTGGTGGCAGGCTCACCTCGCTGACATACTGAAGAGTGTACACTGGAGAGAAGATGTCCGAAAGACTTGTACCTTGCTGCAAGCTGATCTGGTTATTTATTAGTCGTGCTGCCGCAAGCGAATGGCGAGACGGGTCGTGCTTTAACCAACTAATTCTTGAGTGGCGGACACATGTCTATATTTATCCAGTACCTATACTTATATAATATCTATTCTTAGCGAGCAAACATTGGTTGGCCTTCTCTTCGGTCCTATCTAATATCTATAGTTATCCACGCCGCCGTTTACTGCGCGTCACCCGCCCACTGGATGATGCATGAGCAAACCCAAACGTTGTTTAACTGTTAAAAACTAACTGCGGACTGGGCTGAAGCCTGATCTTAAGATCTGCCTCTGATTGGACAGGAAATAATTTATTCTTTTTTCTTCAAAGCTTTTTACTTTTTTGGCTTGCGGGTCGCATTATCTGAGATAGTTTCCATGTCGGCGATTTCCAGCTTATGGCCCCGAATAAGATAATGACTGGGGTGAAGACCAACCAATGAGAGGAACCGATCTGATTAGTTTGGAGCGACATGAGCAGAAGGAAATTGGCTCTCTTGTTCCTAACGATAGGCACGGTGAGCGGACACTAAGAGTGAGAGCTCATTTGAATAGGATACGGCGTCCGGGGCTGTAACGATGAAAGTAGAGAGTGTAAGTGATGCTGAATCATGTACTTTCCAGTAGTGACTTGAGGACTCACCTCGACTTGTTTACCGACTTATTTTACCGATGTTTCCATCAATATAGCTTTTCATAACTTATGTTTCTGTTAAGCGGTTGATGCCCTTATAAATCGGAAAGAATATGTATGTTTGTCTTCCTTTACAGAGGCTGTGTTATGCCGGTTTGGGTTGATCTTCTCTATCTAAATGGGGAGTCGACAAGACCTTCGCAAGTCTTGTGTCCTTTTTTACGTTGAAAGCCCCAACAGCGAGTACATGTGTGTACGAAGTGTCCGCTTGGTTTTTTGAGCGTTTAGGTTCAGAAATGTTGGGGTAGGATGAGTGTACAAAAGATTTAGCATATTTTCTCTCTTTTTGCGGATGTATGCATAGCTCTCCTCGGCATACCTGTGCTCGAAAATAAGGGTCCCAATGTGGTATGAACTTCTGCGTCGTCTATCCTCTCAGTTTTCTCAAATCCTTGCTTATCTTTTTGTTTTTGTTGGGTATCCCTGTGGAGTGAGAAAGAAGATTTTAAAAGAGAGTAAATGGCACCAGTGAATATAAATATCAAGAGGAATGAAGCCACCCTACGACACCTCTTCATCTATGGACAACAAGAAGTCCACCACTGCTGCTACGTTTATTGACAAATAGTTGGCTGTCTTCAGTACCATACTCTCAGAGTACCATACATTGAGTTTGCATTGGAAAATGCTTGTTAAAAAATGTACTCACCTACCAACAGTGACTGCCAAGCTCCAAAGCATCTTACACAGTACTTAAATGGGAGCATTCTATGAGGTTTGCTAATTCACAAAGATTCATGTTTTACAATCATTCCTGTCAGCGATGCAGATAAGGCAGGGGGCAACACCACCGGACAGTCAACATCAGTTTTCCTTTTCTACAGTAGAAAGAATCTTGCATCATGGATTTATAAGAACCAACCGATTGTTGCACGCTCAAGTGCAGAGGCTGACTACAACGCACTAGCAATTTGTGCCTCCAAAATCCTTTTGGGTACAGTCAGTCCTCAAAGAGATCAATATTGCTGCTGAAAACCGACCAATACTCATGTGTGACAACACTGGAGCTAGCTATCTTGCGACAAATTTAGTATTTCATACAAACAAAAAACACATAGAAATTTATTTTCACTTTGTTAACGAACATGTGGCCAACAAAAATATCCAAATCAGGTTCATCAAGAGAAAAGATTAACTTACATATGTATTTGAGAAAGCCATTACCCAGGACAAGATTTGGAATTTTCTATAGCAAGCTCAATGTCTCGCAGCCATTGTTGTACTTGATGGGGGGTGATAAGGGAGTTTGAAACTTGGTGTCTTGTTAGCCAGCAGATAAGCACCAAAGGACCAACATGATCTCTAATAAAGATTCGATCAGGTCTGACCCGATCTTTTCGTGGTGGCACCTATTCATCCATGGGCGGGCCACCCCATTGGGCGACATTTACTTAGCTGAACTGGGCCATCATTAGGCTAGCTCAACCTATCACTAGGCTGCCCTAGAGCCGTCGTGGCCTGCCACTGCTGAACGACCGTCATTCCATTTGAGACAGAACCAACATTTCACGCTCAACATACCTTGTTTGGCCTTCGAATGGGGTCCATTCAAGCTCTATAGAGTATAGAATGGAATGGGGGGGATTGTGAACTGAAATTAACCAACGAAAACATGAAACCATCTTTTTGCAATTCTCTTTGGAAGAGCCACTTGTCATTTTCATCAAAATCAAAGCAGAACTTAGGTCTTATACCATTAATGGGTTCTGGGGGCCTTGATATGGATCGAAACAAATGGATTCCTTGGAGCGAAAGACTTTGACTCGAATCAATATGGAATAAATAAAACAATGAATAAAATCATCTCGGCACGAATCCTATTCATGATTTATGGGATTCTCGAGTGAATCATATCAAGTTGTTCAATTATGCAGCCTCTATAAGTATCCACATGATCCTTACCACATTGATCATGCTCTTTTGTCTTGATGAGCTCTGCTCACCCTCTATCATCATTGTTATGCAGAGGAGTGCAGGGGAGAATGGGAAGAAAGAAAACACCATGAAAAATTCCGGTCTGGGTGAATTTCCTCTAGAGTTTTCCACTTTTTATTCTTAGTGGGTATTTTTCATAAAACTGCAAAACTTTAAATATATCTTTCAACATTCAAAAGAGTATTTGCCTATGAACCTCTAGGCCCATGTATGATCCTATTTGATGACTATAGTGGGTAGATAACTTTTAGTGGCCGTTGGTCTTAATTAACTATATCATCTTATAGATTAATAAAGGGAAGATTGATTTAACCCAATTGATAGGTTGAGTCTCTACCTTGTTGGGTGTAAGTTACACCTTGTGATCTACAAGATACAAAAGAGTGTGTGCGTGGAATTAATCATGGAACTTTAGCTTGTCCATCACACATTACCATATATGTATCATCCCTCATCCACTTGGCTACTAGGAAGACTTACTGTGTTGTCAATTGTGAAACCCTCGTCGATTGTCAGCCAAGTCAGTAATGATGCGTTTCAAAATCATGAGCAAATGCATCTCCAAAATTTCTTTACCTTAACCGAGGACTTCTTTGCATAATTTTCCATTGGCTGTCTCCTCTTCTATTGAGGTCTAAAGATCCCATCTTGACCACTTGAGTATCTCCTTAAACCTCTTATTGCAAAAAAACTAAGACTATTTAGAATTCCATGACTACAAACTCATAGGTCATAGTCAAAGTACAACGGTCCATCCATAATATGTTTTTGATGTATCAAATCTAATGACCACTTACATACTTGTGGGGTGAATTATCCTGATTGACCGTTTTCTATGATACCCATCAGGGTTTTTACGTGACCTCTTTCCACTAAAAAGCACTCACTATCTTAGCTTAGTGTCTCCACACTAATGGTTGTGGATCAATTTAGCGTACTCTTCCTACTAAAAAGCACCTAATATCTATCTTTAGTGTCTCCAAACTAATGGCTATGGAACCGTCCATACTGATCATATGTTTAAATCTTGATTGTGTTATTCTAACCAGATGCTCAGATGTCCTTCTTGAGTATCCTTCAAATAGGAATATTTAGAACACATAGTTTAAGATTAGTGATCTATATTATTATGATCTCATGATGATTCGCTAAGTCCAATCATGTATTGATGGACTTCATTATGACCATCACTTGTCCACTATAATGAATACATTGTATTGATGAACATGGAACAACATATGGAATGTGCAATTGGCTCACGAGCCACATATTTCCATCAATTTATGCTTTAGAGAATCCACTCCATCACAGTCCACTACTTCTTTAGGTTTCTCATAAAAATACTCTGAAATCAGAAGTGTTTACCTTATCAGGTATTCTACAAAACATATGATATCTGAGAAGTAATAAAAAATCTGTATCTTCATTCTTCATGCACCAGCATTAGATAGTGATAAAATGATGCTAGGTGTGTTAACATGTAGCTGTTATTACGTTCCCTATAATCGGATAACATTTATGTATTTTTAATCTTAGTTATAGATGTATAACAGAGAGAAAATTCGTCTCCTTGAGGATTGGCTCTTAGAAGAAGAAGTAGTTAGGAAATTAGAAGAGAGGGATAAGAGTTGATAGGATAAGAAATGGAAGATTTTATGATTATTTTTTAAAAAATATCACAATGAAAGGAAATGTAGGGAGATATGTCTGGAGATTGATAATCAGAATGTAAATAGGTAGTCAGAAGAGTGAGGAATCATGAAGAAACATGAAAAGTAAAACGGCTATTGAAGAAAAACAAAGTACTCACTAGGTATTTGTGGAAATGCCAAAATAAGAGAGACAAATTATATATGTTTATAACAACACATTTTTTTTAATTCAAATTTTAAAATTTGTATAATGAAATAATAAATATAATTTTTGTATATTTTATCCAATTAGAACTGCAGAAAAAAACAATAACATTTGCAAAAGAAGACGAACGTAGGGTGTCTGAGGAAATGCCTAGGAGAAAGAATATCACTTGCTTGAGTTAATCTATGATTTGGTTTTATTTTATGATTTCAATTCACTAATTGTTACCAGAAATCTCTGTTATGGGAGATCACTATTGGCTTCATATCCTTATTACGAGCAGCCTCCTTGTCCAGATTTTGCTTTCTCTGCTCCTCTATATTGTTTATTCATTCAATGACCTTTCCTCTGGAGCTAGGTGCTTTCATCCACTAATTTTGAAATGTTCAAGGAAGAGGTGAGAAGAAACAGAGGAGGATATTCCACCACCTAATATTATAAACTAAACATTGGATTTGGTAGAAAAGATACCATCATTGACTTGTAAACTCACATTTTATACGAAGGGAATGCTGCAATAACTTTCCTGGTTATAAGGGACCACTCCTGGTTGCTTTCCGACAGCAGTTACGTGTAGATTCACCTTCTCGTGGTTGGAATCTTGCTCGCCGGTGATGGAGATGACGACCATGGTTGAGTTTATTGGCTGATGCATATGCTTGTGGCTGCAAGTGTGGCCTATAGTGATACCTTAGCACCTCCACCTGTGGCTGTGCCTACAGTGCTGCCTGGTCACTCATTTTCATGGGCTCAAACATTTTTTTTGATTAATCATTATAATTTACTTTTAATATTTAGGCTATATTCACTGTCATAATCTTGCTAAATTCATAAAAATAGGAATATTCATATAATACGTGAACTGATCCATGGATTCGGATTTATTCATCATTTATCAAGAGATATGTATCCTAATTCTGTGTTATAGGCAACATAAAACATTTGAAATTAAAAAATGAATGCTTGATTTTAAATATATCAAATATCTTAAAACAGCTAAAAAATGAGTATTTATTATTGACTTCCATGGCATTGATTTGGATTAAATGAAAGTTGTTCACCTAGTCAAAGACCGTGGTTGGATCACATTATTTGGGCGCAGATAAGATACTTCATTTCCAAGATCCTCAAGTTAGACATATTGAGGTCCTCAACTATGTCGCATGTAATATATCAGCACAATTCTAGGTACATCAAATCTCATCCTCCACTTGACAAGTGCCGTTCAGGCTGTACCATCATGATTACACATTTCTGATCACGTGGGAATGGAAAGGAGCCAAGAGGGAAGGGATAAGAAGGCAAGGGCCTTGAATGATTCGGACTTGGGTGAATTTTGATAATGTATTCTCTAATTATATCCATATTATTATCCAATCACTGTTTATGAAGTCACATCATGTGTTCATGAACGTTATTGTAAGCATCACACACACAACCTTAATGAATAAATTATATTAATGATCATGGAACGTAATATGAAATGTCTCATTGCCTTTCCCGTTACATATATTTCCATGGCTCTCCACAACAACACAAGACATGTAAAACATTTAACAGTTTTATAAAGGTAGGCCATCAGAATCAGCCACGAGTAATCATATTACTAGTCCATACAGATCTCCATACAAAGAATATTCCTCACATGTTAAATATTTTTTACATAATGGCCATAGAAAGTGTGTTCAATATTTTAAGTACGTAGACATCAATTTAATGAATATTTTTTTGTAAAAGAGCACCCACTATCTATCCTTTGTGTCTCCACAATAAAGGCTTTGAAAATTTACTCTATAGTAGCCTTTGTACAGGCATATTTAAGTCATGCTTGAAGACTAGTGGTTTCTATATTATGATTATATCATAATTTTCAAAGGCGGAACATGTATTCATAGAATTCACTACAAGGATCAGATGGCTTGCTTTCCACAATTTCTAACAATCTCCTACTTGGAGAAAAGCTACTAACTACTAGTGAACAAACCCTTTGTTTTTTATAGATACTCAAAATACATTGAACTAGTGGATTCATCTATGTATCTGTTATGTTTTCATTCAATGGTTAACTTCCACTGTGGAGTATCCTTCTATTGAGGGTCTTCAAAATAAATTGATGTTATTTAGGAAGCTCTTTAACTTCTAATGAGACTTAGACATTTTCATTTTTCCAATAGCAGAAGCTGTAACACAACAATAGAATATGGTATAGATAAAAATATGACTTTAAGGCTAATAATGGACCTTTCAATCTCCATTTCTTTTTGGAGGTATTAGCTGTAATAAGTTATGTTTCATTGTCGAGTTTTAAGTTGATCTAGTTAGAAGTTTTGGAATAGTTTATATCCGCATGCAATATAAGAATGAACAAAAATGTACACTCTCTGTCATTCGTATATTAATAAGTACTCAATTTTGTTTATCCCTTGAGTTTCAGTTCATCTTCTCCATGAACTAGAAATAGTTGATTTTTTATTGTCAAAAGATCATGAACATGTCACATCTTTTTATTGATCATAACAGTTAGAGCTTAGGCCACTCAACATTTTGCACATAGAATATTCTGCATGATCAATCTTAGGATCATAGTACGAAGGACCCCTCTCAGAGTTCTCCACCACAAACCCCTTTGTGTAAATAGCTTCTATGTTGATGCATTTAAAGCATAGTAATAATATTGTTTAAAGAATAGTGACCTATCTATATAGATATGTATTTCCACAACGTAGGTTGGTTCTCCCCAATTTCTTCATGCAAAAAAGATATTTGATAGTGATTCCTTTATTAAGTACCAGATTCCTATATAAATATTAATGAGTCAAATATCCCGTATAGAAATAATGGCATATTTTTATCACTGGTAAACACATGACTACTCTTTAATTTTAATGAAGATTTCGAATATTATCACTCTATAAAAACTAACAGTCAAACTTTAAGAAGTTTTCTTTCATCCATAAATAAACTTTTACACCATGAACACTTGGACATGTCATTTCGTGTCCTCTCATCTACACCTTAATCTATTTTGAAGATTCCATAAAAATTACATTTCCAAGTGTTCAATGTGTAAAAGTCTATTTTGCAGATTCCACAAAAATGGTGTGCTTATATGGAAATAACAATTTGAGTCAACATTGCCTTCGAATAGCCTCATCATACTGAGAGCTCTTCCTTCATGAACTTTGCCATTAAAGTCTTTAAACTTCTTCATCAGTACAAATCTCTATTAAAAGGCCCACTTACACATAATTGGCGCCATACCCTTTATAGTGTCTGCCAAGCTCCAAAATTTGTCGAAGTCTGTCAACTAAATTTCATAATCCATATGTTATTGCTCATTCCCACAGTTAGAGCAGCCTCATCATATGTTATAGATCACGATGTCTAATAAAGAATAGACTGAGAGCTCTTCCTTCAAGAACTTTGCCTTTAAAATCTTTAAACTTCCCCACCAGCACAAATCTCTATTAAAAGGCCCACTTACACATAATTGGCGCCATACCTTTCATAGTGTATACCAAGCTCCAAAATGCGTCGACGTCTGTCGACTAAATTTCATAATCCATGTGTTATTGATCATTCCCACAGTTAGAGCAGCCTCATCATATGTTATAGATCACCATGTCTAATAGAAAATATACTAAGAGCTCTTCCTTCATGAACTTTGCCTTTAAAATCTTTAAACTTCTCCACCAGCACAAATCTCTATTAAAAGGCCCACTTACACATAACTTACACATAATTGGCGCCATACCCTTGAAGTGTATACCAAGCTCCAAAATTTGTGAAGTCTGTCGACTAAATTTCATAATCCATATGTTATTGCTCATTCTCACAGTGAGAGCCTCATCATATGTTTGAGATCACCATGTCTAATAAAGAATATATCAACATTTATTTTAATCTTTATGTAAAACATAATCGTCAAGTTGTTTAGTCCTATCTATCATAAATATGAAGGTATTTGGTTTGTTTCTGAACAAGTATAGAGCTGAGTATTCAACCAATGAGGTTGTAAAATATAGGATCTGGAATTTCTTCCAGACATTATTTCTTCCATTATATTCTCATAGAAGACACATATATTCCATGAAGACGTCCCTTTAGAAACAAAAAAGCTATTGTTCTTGGGAACTATAAAAGTAGCATCTAAGTTTGATAATTTGTACATCCATGAAACTCATACATCATAGTCCTCAATTATAGCTTATACGTGTCATGCCTGATCTAATGGGGATAATTCCCATTATTAAATTTAAGCTTCCTTCCCTTTCCACAACTTTTGTGAATTAGAATTCACAGAGTTACTTGGTAACAAGCTCAGTACTCATGGGACTAGAATAAGTGCATATACCTATGGGAATTCTAGAAATATTATGTAGCTCATTGTGAATGTCATTGTGTCCAACAAAGTGTGATATAACGTGTTTTATTAGTTATGTGTGATTCAGTTATATGAGTTCGGATAATACTATCCCCTATAAAAAATGTGAACTTGATACTCAAGTATTTTCCTCTTTTACCTCATTGAAAAGTTTCAATACTCTTTTGGGTAGGAATATGGACACATCCCCATGTATCGAATCTAACAAGTGATTGAATAGTTCTCCATTTTCAGGATTAGCAATGCAGGTACTTTACCCATCAGGTATGAATAGCAGGGAGCATATGATTCAAAATAAAATCCATTTTTTATGAATCCCATGCATCTAAAGGTTTCTATGTTTTTACCACTGTTCTACAAGCTCATAAACATAAGTCATTTTCACGTAGTTTTTGCTTGTTTTACGAGCAATATAAGATTGAGAAACCAATAAGAAATACTGAGAATATTTGTTCCATTACTATATATGGTAAAATAATCAATTTATACAATCAAATAAATGGAACTATTGTTCACAATGGTTAGGAACTATATAAATATCTTTATAACAGGTGTGATGTTAGTTATTATGCTCAAAATATAACATGTCTCTCAAGTGAAGCTTGAGGTTCAGTATCCATAGAGCCATCAATGTAAATTTTTGGTATTTCCTAACCTCAGCTTCATTTTTATTTCTCCCAAGTTTCTTCCTCTTTTATGCAAGTAAATCTTCCATATGCCTCAATTGCCTTTGATATGTGAACAAGGTATTGCATGTAATTCATCTTCAAGTGACCTTTGAGATCATAGTAAACATATTTGTTGTTGGATATATATTTTTTATGATCGGGAGAACTTAACATGCGTCATTCTTATTTTCTTATGAAGGACATGGAACAATTTTTCATTTGTCATAACAACCAAGGAGTCTCTGGATTATTTTTATGTTCTAAAGGATTACAGTTGTGATATAGAGAAATTTCAGTACAGGTCATCAAGGAATTGGATGATGAGGTTAACGCCAAAATTATTGGGGAAACATTCCCTCCATATCTTACTTATTAGTCAATTCAACCATCTTTTGCACATTCCCATATGCAGAACACCCCTCTATCGTATAAATCTTAATTGACTCTTAATCATGTTCATCTATGATTCATATTTAACATGTTAAACGACAATCATCTAGTGTTTCATGGCATTAGGGTATGTGTCATCCAAAAAAATCAGTAGCTAATAACTTATTGAGGATGCCTAACCTTGAACCACATGGTATTAAACACTTCAATATAGTCTCTTTCCTTGTATCACATCAGTGACATCTAATGTCGGTTTGGGATCAGCATCTTTACTAAGGGCATGACATAAACGTTTATACTTGAAGACTATAATCAAGTTCTTGAGCATGTCATAAGTTATCGAGTTGTTAAATGAGTTGCATCAAACATGAAACATAGTGGGTTACTTAACAAGCAATTTTAGTAGGAAATTGGAACAATTCACACCTGAAACGTTTCTGTTGAAGTACTATTCATTATTAAGACTCCCACTAAAAAAATCCTGTATTAGTATATTTAATAATTTAAATGACCCAATAACCTTTATTAGCCACTCATAACCTCAAATTAGATCGATAAAATTATGCGTTTATACTCCTTTTTAACACATATTTTTAGATATGCACTAGCATTATTCACTATATAATGAAAAATAACAAAATTTTGATTTATTTTGCTAAGCTCTATTTTTAGAAATTTTATTGATTTTTTAGAATAACCCCACTTGACTCCTTTGAGTCAAGTGCATTTTTTACATCTTCTTGGAGTTTTATCTTAAAAGGAGGAATTAGGTAAATGCAATGGTCAATTTGAGATACAAATGGCAGGAAAGGAGAAACCTAAGATATTAACTAGATAATAAGAAGAGGCCCATACACAAGAAGCCCAGTCTAGAAGCTCATTCAAAACTTATTAAAGACTGGGTTAACTAAAAGCAAGAATTGTGGAATTCACTCACAATTTGAATTTGAAAGGTTTTTAGATCTGGTAAGGATAGAATTATAACACCCTAAATTGTGTGCTTAATTCAAGTAATTAGAGCAATTCTATGCACTTAAAGAGTTTAAAATAGGGTTGTTATGTTATATTTACAAGTTTATTAATTATTCCAAGTAATTTCTGATTTTTCCCTAATTTTCTGATAAGTTATGAATTTTATGGGATTTATTTAATCTTGGAATAGTTCTATTTGAATAAAAATGGCACTTTTATAAATTAATTTTACTGTTAATTGATGTGGGGAAGAACTATTGAAGTTTCTAGACTTTTCTATAATTTTATTGGATTTTTTGGGAATTTATTCCAGGAAGAAATTAATACTTAAACATAAAAGCATATATTGATAAGGAAAATAGGAGTTTTAAAGCAATTTCAAAAGTCAGAGAGGTTTCTCTTAAATTTTTGTTCCAAGTATGACCTTAAAATAGCTCTTGGTGGTCCCTTGCAAGCGTGAAGATCTAACTAAAATATTTGCAGGGTACTTATCAAATTAAATGAGATTTGTTTATTTTTTTTAGGAAATATGGAGGAGAAAGGAATCGGAGGGGCATATACATTAATATTTTTTGGGCCGCATAAATTTGCGCCTATATTAGTTCAGGGACTTTTGCGCTAGTTTCCAAGACCTTAATCTCATGGGGTCACGTGTGGCTATATTTTTGGTTGGAAATTAATCTGACAGATTGAATATTAGAAGAAAGTTCTGTCATTGGCGGTAAAGCACCCCCCATGCTGCACATTCAAAGCGCGTGCACTGGGTTGATGTGGAAAACTCGGAGTGGGTGGCGCTAGTAACAATGCACATGGAAGTGCATAATTCACCAATAAAATTGATAAACCAAAAATTAAGGGCGAATACCCACTTTTATTATCCCTTATCGTTGTTGATTTTAGCTTATACATTAAAATTTATAAAACCTTAACTTAGGATGTACCATGATAAGTATAGGTATCGTCCAAGGGAAGCTAGTAAGGTAATTCAATTGTGATCTGCATGATTAATTTGACCCTAATATTCAATGAAGATCAAATCACCCTATTTAGATGAAGACTTAAGAAAGGAAGGTAGAACAGATGGGAAGAGTAGAAGAATCACGGATCGCTAAATTGTTTTTTTAAGGGATCTCTAAATTAACTTCTTTTATCCAATAAAAAGGATCAAAGGAAACAAGTAAAGGGGTTAAACACGATATTGGATTTTGGTTTTTTTGGGGGAATTGGGTATCCAAATTCAATAACTTCTATCTTATAAACAAAATCTAAGATATACTAGAAATTAAGCCATTTTTATAATAGTTTCGTAATGTTCAAGTGCAATGGGTGGATCAACTTCATAATCTATCCTCTCAATTCTAGGAAGGGCTTGTTCATGCTGCTCAAGCCAATCGATTTTTAAATGTAGACAGAGATCAATAGGAAAATCACAAATTTCACTAGCACATAATCCAAATTACACTAAAAATCAAATATAACGAAGTAAAAAAGTACTAAAAATACAGATGATCCAGGCTGGTTCCCCTCTCTGTCTTACAGCTATAAAATACCCCCTTCTAGAATGAACTCCTCAACTCAAAATTCTGCTCTTATACTAAGTTTAAATAGTAAACATTGCCATTTTACCTTAATTAGTAATTAAATTTTATCCATCGATGTATGCTAGATCTGATTGATCCAATAGTGTATAGAAATAGGAGGTTGAGACGAGCAAATCCATAAAATTTTGACCTCAATTTGACTTCATGGCCCAAAGTTATTAATAAATGAAAATTGGCTAATCTGGAGGGTTGGATCAATTTTTATTTATTTAATTAATTTTTTAATGCACGTAATTGCATGTCAATTGCTGATTGGCTAGCTCATTTTAAAATACCTTTGGCGCTCCCTCTCTCAGAGCGCCACATACCCGTACTAGAAATAAGAGAAGAGAAAAAATACACACAATACATTTGAAACACAGTTACCTATGCATTGTTAGTAGCGCCGTCCAATCTGAGTTGGCCACGTACACAAATTGACGCAGTCCAAAAAATAATTATGTATATACCCCTCCACATTCTCCCTCCTCCATATTTTATAAAAACCCTGCAAATATTTAAATTACATCTTTACACCTAGGAGGGGCGACTGGGAACTGTTTTACGGTCATAATTGCAACAAAAATTTAAGAAAAACGCATCAGACTTTAGAAATTTCTTTTCAACTAATAATTTTCCTTAGAAATATTTCATTTTCTGTTTAAATATTCATTTCTTCCTGGAATAAATTCGCACAAAATCCGAAACAATTCTAAAAAAATCTAGAAAACTCAGTAATTTGTTCCACATTAATTAAGATAAAAAAATAATTTTTAAACCTGCCATTTTCAATTAAATAGAATTATTCCAAGCTTAAATATATTCCATAAAGTTCATAAATTAGCAGAAAATTGTGGAAAAATCAGAAATTACTAGAAAAAACTAATTAACATTTAAATATGTGATATCAACCCCATTTTAAACACTATAAGTACTTAAAATTGTGCTAATTACTTGAATTAATCCGAAAATTTAGGGTGTTGTCAAAGAACATGGATATAGACTGGAAATAAAGTTATCCTAGGTGCCTAGACTCTTTGAATAATGTCCAATGGTTGGGAAAGTTAGAGAATTTTTATTTAATCTCTTCTCCCATCACTTCGTATCTAATATTGGATTTTGCTCCCAACTTGTTGTTGGAGGCCTAGTGCATCCTATTTAGTTGATGTAGTCTTGTTCTACAAGAGTGTTGGAGACAGTTCAAGGATGATCAAGATTCTTGGAGAAAACTCACCATTTGGCCCATGGAGAAGTGACAAAAAGGTTCATGTAATCCTCTAAATGTTGGATTTGAATTCTGAACTATTTATTTGCTAAACAGTCAACTGGATAGCCTACACTTCAAGTTTCCAACGATAAAAAATGATGTAACACGACGGGCGCTGGGATTGAATGACTCGTGTTACACCAAAGGGAGGGCAAGTGCAGTCATATCATGTAGTGGATACGGCTAATGTATACGTAATGCAAGTGATAATGCAATGATGAAATCACTAAGAAGTATAAATCCGTTGTCGACAGACACTAACAACCACTAGGCTATGGTAAGTGCAACGTGGGAATGCCACTAGGCTCCCAATGACCCAAACGACGGGTTGAGGGCAGACGATGTGAGTACGAATACTACCACTCATGCGTGCACCATGAAAAGGGCGGACGGTCTGCATGGGCGTGAACCGGTACAAGCAGGTAGGTTGGAGGAGTGCCAGAGTTGAGTACAGTAGAGCTCGACTAGCGGCCGTTAGCCGGCACTAGAGCAGGAGATTGGGAGAGTAGAGGCGAGGATGAGACGTTCCACGAAGCACATGGACAACTCAGGCGGCGCCGCGGTGTAGGTGGCGATGGACCAATGTGAAGTGCGTGCTTGTGGCAAGGAGGCAGGAGCGGTCAAAGCTCTGATTTAAACAGACGTGGGCGCCCCTTTGATGGCTCAGGCTGCAGCACGGCGATTAATATTCAACCCAATAGGGGCGCAGCCGGGAGCTGCATCGACTGGGAGTGTAGTTGACCATGTATGGCATCGAGACCCGTCACAGACTTGCAAGGGATGAAGGCGACTGGCTAGAATGTCGGTGCAGTTATATTGTGTTCAGTCCCATTGCTTCGCACCAATATTAGCAATTGTGCAGGGTGGGCTGGTTCGCCACATATCCTCTATGCTCTAGCGGTTGATGCAAGGGAGACACCGTGTGTTGTCAAAAGCCATGATTCAATCGGTGGTGGTGGTCGATTGATCGGCGTAGGAAAGTGCCAAGTGATTTGGGAAGGACCGACGACGAGATGCCTGTAGTGCACACTTTCCCCTTCTTTCTTGGAGTCACTTCTCTTCTTCTCAGATCTAAGATCACACGGATTTCGTTTGTGGGCACAAACGGTCGTCAGGCTGCTGTCATGGTAGACCCACGATGGTGCGAGTGGGTTGACCATCGTCCACTGCTGCGGGTGGGAGCTGGTCGATGGTGTAACCCAACATATGCCACTAGAATCGGGTAGAGATCGTGAAGGACAGAGCATGTCTCCATCGACCGATCGTCCTCTGGGCCAGGAAGAGTAGCCATGATTAGGGCGAAGCACTCGGTGCAGCACTCGCAGCTGGTGCATGGACAGGCGGGAGATGGGGCACAGCTTCCACTACTGGTTACTCAGCCGGCATTTGTGACGGTCACGCAACACGGTCCTGAGAGAAAAGTCTAATTTCACTCTCTTTCCCATTCGCCTCCTTCCTCTCCTTCCTACTTCTCTTATCCTTTATTTTCTCCTTCGGGAGGCCAAGATATGAATAAACCATTCAACAAAAAAATTCCTGCTCTGAACTTCTTAGGGTGCCTCTTCTTCCCTTATATCAGGAAGTGAAGATGGGCCCTAGGAGGGGTCCATTAAAAGAAGGGGGGGGGGGGGGGGGGATTAAGGGGGGGGCCGATAACTAAGGACCCCCTCAACAACAAAAACAAAACAAAAATCTGAAACTTAAAAATAGGATGAGGAAGCAGCGATGCAACGCACGTCAAAACAGACACGACGCAACAACATAAAAATGAACACATGAACGCAGTAAAACATCAAACGGGATGAGCACGAGCAGCTAGAAATCAAAAAAGCGATAGTGTAGTTATGCTCTTGCTTGAGGCATGTGACCTGGGTGTCTTCCATTATGCCTTGGCGTGCTGGTTGGGCTGCACGCTACCCGGAGGGCTCTTGAGGATGATGACGGTGTCTCAGATGACGCCTCCGACGGACCAAGCTGGGTTGCTCCATCACTAGGCTTGGGCGGTGTCTGATTTGGTAGACGTGGAAGGCGAGCAAACATAGGTGCGATGATGACACAGGTAGGTGCGGCCGTGCAAGTAGGCCCAACGGCGCAAGTAGGTGTTGTGGAACAAGTAGGCATGGCAACGCAAGTAGGCGCGGTGATGCATGGAGGCAGAGCGGCATAAATACATGCGACGACACAAGTAGACACGGCGGTGCAAGTAGGCAGCTACACACGATGACCGGCACGATGGCAAGGCACCGCAGTGATGGGCATGGCGGCGAGGCGCGGTGATGGCTGTAGCTACGGGCATGATGGCGAAGTGCGGCTACAGGCGAAGTGACGGGATGGCAGCGGCAGGGCGTGGAGGTGATGGCAGGGCACGACGACAGAGGTAGGGCATGGTGGCAGTGGCAGCAGGCAGATGGCGGGCGCGATGGTAGGGCATGGCGGCAACTGCAAGGCATGGCGATGGAACAATACGAGTGGCGGCCGCAATGGCGATGATAGTGCACGATGGCGGCGATACGGTGTGGCAACGATGGTAGGTCGCTGGCTGCCGCAGCGGCAATGGCATGACACGGCACTAACGGTAGGGCACAGCACTTGTGGCATGTGATTGGTGGCCGCGACGATGGTTGTAGCTGCGATAGCAGCGGGTGCAGCCTCAACGGAGGCTGGCGGCCGCAATTATAATTGCAGATGCGGCAGCGGTTGGCGGCCGGCTACGGCGTGCAGTGGCGGCTTGCGGCCTGTGGGTGCAACTTGCAGTCAAGACTTTGGTTGCAGACGCGGGTGTGGTTGCGGCCGCGGCTGTAGTGACGACCCGCGCTGTGGATGGTGGTCGCGATTATGACCGCGGATGCGGTTGCGACTTTGATTATAGTTGGCGGCCCCACTTGCAGCTGTGGCTGTGGTTGATAGCTGTAGTTGCAGCTGCAGCTGTGGCAAGTGGCTGCGGCAGATTGTGCGGCTACGGCTATGGCTGGTGGCAAGAAGGCTGCGGTGGCAGTGCGATCGGCGACGACGACAACACGTCGACCTAGGGGATAGTGCTAGCGGGCGTGGGCAGCACTAGGCAGCCTCGAGAGGTGGTGGCCGGAGCTCCGATAGAGGCGGCAGAGGCAGCGGGTGCTGGCCAAGATGGTGGCAGTTTTTGGTGAACTATAGGGTTTATTTCTCTCTCCTAACTTTGTAGTGGCATCTTTGTAAATATGGAAAAACTCAATAAACACTAAAAAATAGGAAAAAATAATATTTTCTTCAATCTTTTCTTCTCTTCTCTTCCTATGGGTTGGCCCCACCTTTTATGTGGACAAGTATGGGCTCCCCCTTAGAAATAAAGGGGTGAAGGCCCAATTAAGAGTAATTAGGGCCCCTAATAGGAGAGAAAACATGGGCTCACACATGCGCAAATGTGTAGATATATACAGCTGTCCAAACACGTGCGAACAAACAAGAAACAGACGCATACGTGGCCTTCATACAAGGCCTACTAAACAAATAAAACAATAGGAAATATAACGTCAAACTTTTGTGGCCCATTGATGAGGCCAGGTACTTCGAATGCTGGGTCTCGCGTGAGACCTCGCTTGATGAACTAGTTTGACAAGGTCTTGGAAGCTGGATGGTCCCCATCAAAATGTCACTGAAAAAGTCCTCCCGTAGCAAATGTTCCGCTTTCAGTCTACTACTTGTTGGTCTGAATTTTCTTTCCCGACAGATCGCCGCCGCTTGAAAATTATAGCCAAACGTTATCTTTAACGTGAAATATTGTGTCTTGCCGCCAAAAGGCCCCAAAAAAATCCTCAAAACCACATTGAGTGATTATAACTTATCTAAACCAAAGTTTATATTTATTAATTTATTTAAAGTACTTTTGAGTACTTTTTATTTTTTTCATTAATTTAAAAAATTGGAAAAATAATAGATGACCTTAAAATTATGTTTAAGTATTTTTGAACTGTAATTTTCTCTCACATTACTTTATCTTTAAGGATTTGACCCTCACTTGAATTGTAGTTTAGCTGGCCATAGAAGTAAATTATTATACTATTGGTTTGAGTAATGAATGTCAGATCATTTAAATACAATTGATAGGTCTAGTCTTGAGCCCGTTGGATTCTAAGTTACACCTTGTGCTATAGAAGATGCAAAGGGTGTATTGAATCGCTCATGATAATTGTTTGTCATCAACTGCCATTTTTTTCAGATCATTTAAGTACAATTGATAGGTCTAGTCTTGAGCCTGTTGGGTTCTAAGTTACACCTTGTGCTGTAGAATATACAAAGGGTGTATTGAATCGTTCATGAAAATTGTTTTTCATCGACTACCATTTTTGTGAGATCATTTAAGTACAATTGATAGGTCTAGTCTTGAGCCGCTGGGTTCTAAGTTACCTTGTGCTGTAGAATATACAAAGGGTGTATTGAATCGCTCATGAAAATTGTTTGCCATCAACTACCATTTTATATAGCTCCTTGTCCCCTTGATGCTCCAAATATGACAGGATATTGTCAACTACAAGACCCTAATCACTCATGTGTGTTAATAATAATGCAATGAAAAATCATCAGAAAGCTACTAATCAAAGTTCCACATAATTTTTAGGAACATTATTGCATCATCTTCCTAGAGTTGTGTCCTTCTATATCTAGGGTAGATAATCCCATCTCAACTACTCAATTGTCTTTATCAGCCTCTTCCTGCATCCCAAATAACATTTTTTAGAATTCAATTATTATGGAGTCATCAGTGAAAGTACAACCATCTATCAACAAGATATCTCTCGATTTTTATTACCTAAAAAACAGGGTTGTAGTTTTTTGTTGGTATTTTAAAAAAATATAAACATGTAATCACTTAAGCAAATTTAGCTAGTGATGAGTAGGGATTGTCTAGGGGGAACGATGATTAAGGACTTAATATTCTTAAATTGATTACGGGGTGACATGAGATACATATAAAATATGGATTAGCAGTCAGAAAAGGCTAGACGGTGAAAATTAGCAATGTAATTCAGATGATTATAACAGCTAGTAGATAATGATAATCGAATTTCAGAAGATCAAGTTAAAGCAAGAATGAACTGATGACAACGAGAAGAATGTACATCACTGATGTAAAGAGCAAGTCGTATAAGCTGAATGGAAGTAAGATGATCATAAGATGGCTATGTGAAAATGGCAAGACATTATTAGAGAGAAAACAAATGTGATGTGATGATTGGATGTGACCGTGAACTCAATCTAAGTTAACAATGATGCCGATAAGAGCTATTAAAAGATTATGATACTTATCGTAGATTCTTATGTTCCCAGGGATCCAGCAATCTGTGAGTGCAGATAAGCTCCCCCTTCCTTGTTTGTTCTTCCCACCTGCCCAGGAACTCAAGATCAAGCTTCATGGATCTCACAAACTCATTAGTTTTCAGTCAACCCACATGATTAGGAAGTGTAAGGATAAATTTCACAATGATCTACCCCTCTATTGCTAAATTTAAGGGCACGGGAGATAAGAGGGTTGAAGATGGAACATCTCTCTAAATGTCAGCTCAGTTGACCGTCCAGATAATTAGATATCAAACTTTAAATTGTTACAATCTTAACTGTGCATTTTTCTCTTCCCTACTGATCGATGCTGATACTTCCTTGTTTGTCATGGTTGCAATGTCTAATATTCATTCCTTCAGAGATTGGCCCACTTACCTCGTGTTCCATCATTGCCTGCTCCCATGACTCAAAGTGTCACTACTGGAAGAAAAAGACAGAAAACTATTTAAATTGTTATTGAATTAATGTGACATGGTTGAACATTTCCGTGCACCACATCACTATTTTATTCTGTTTCTACTTTTCTATTGAATGAGACACTGACGTGTGTCCTTCAATTCAGATAAAAAAGCCAAAATATTTCTCAACGATAGCATGATGAGTGTGCGTTTATACATGCCATGTAAACATCATAACCCTTTTTTAATCAATGGCAGTTGTACAGGAGCATCACTGCAATTTGGGATTTTTCAATCTGTATTCTTTATCATTTTTCCTTCCCTCTTCCAATCGTATTTACTGAAATTTAAATCAAACTTTTTCCTATTGGCCCACATCAACCCAACGAATAAAAAAAATACAAAACCTCAGTTAATGATCGGGACATTATGATATCATGATTCTCGATGTCACAAATGCACCTCTTTGCAATAATTAATGCATGTAATCATCGGTAAAGCATTTAATTGGTAGCTGATATAGAGTAATATGTCACTATTAAATTTACTTTAATCAAATACGCATTATGAATTTTCAATGTTACTCGAAGAAGTAAGGCAGAGTGAAATGATGTCTCCTGATGGATTGGCTATGAGAACTAAAAATAGTCATGGAGTTAGAAGGGAGATAAGAGATAATAGGATAAGAATACTAGTCAAAATTTAATGTTTATTATTTTTTAATTCATATATAAAGAAAATATAGGAAGATATCGCTGAAAATGGATGATTAGAATATAAATAGGTAGTCAGACGAGTGAGGAATTATGAAGAGGTAGAGAAAAGTGAGAGAGAGAATTTATAAATGCGTTCATATTGAAAATTTACTCTCTAGATTTTATTACGAGCTGAAAACCTGTATGATGAGATAATTCAAAGATTACAGAATGAAGTTGATTTTTGCGGATTTTATGGAATTGGATTGCAGATGAAAAATAAATAACAGCAGTTATAACATTTTAGGAAGAAGAAAGAAGACACATGAGGCTTTTACTCTACTTAACATTTTAAAATCACACTTCTAATTTGATTAAAAATATAATGTTATTGGTAGGTGAACTCAGGTTTTATAGGATGAGAATGCTCCACGGACTTCCCTGGTTTATATGGGACCACTCCTGAAAGCGATTCACCTTCTCGTGGTACGTATTCTGTTGGCCCTACGCCTCGAATACACTTCTATAAATAGCAAGTAAAGTTATCCCATATGGAAGGATACTAAAACTGGTGTACCTATATAAATGCTGAGCGGTTGTAATACATGAATATGAATTAAGCTCTCCCGTGCACGAAAAACCTAATCAATGTTGTGTTATAACTCGGTGGTCTGCAGCATCTGAGATGACCTTAAGGCTTGTGGTGTGCATGGCTGCAGCTCTGTCTTCAATCCTTGTAGATGGCGCTGCATGCTAAACCCAAATGCTAGGGGTGATGCATGTGGTTGTTGCCTCATAAAAATATTTTTTATCTTCTCTCCCTTCAAGACTTTTCTTACCCAAACAGTCAGTACAAAAATGCACTTAAAAAATAAAGGTTACATTGATTGGCTTGGTTATGCATACTTATTACTAAATTCATGACAAGGAGGAAACATTACCTAATATGTGTCTTATTCCTCGAAATAATGAAAATTCAGACCTATGTCTCATAATCAAGTATTTTAGGAAAAATGTACCATCGGGTAATGTTTCCTCTGTTTCATATGCCTGCAGCCATTTGATTAAATCGAATGGCTACACGTGTTAATGCATAATTTCAGGGCACACCATTCATTAACTAATCTTGAAAAATGACTACATAGTCAAAAAATAAAATAAATGTAAAATTATTTTAGAAACTTTATACCTACATCAATATAATGTGAACATAATTTATAAAGAATATATTTTAAATCATAAAATTAATTTATTTAAGAATATGATGTAAAACAATCATTAACAGTATCATTAAATATTAAAAAATTATGATTTTACTATAAATATATATTTAATCATTTTAAGCATGATTGCGTGCATATATAAGTATTTAAATATATAAAAATATATAAGTAAAATAGAAATAACCCAATATTTGCATGTTATCTGCATCTCAGGTCTAAGGAACACTAACACAACCATGAATTGAATGAACCTCGTTAATATTTTGGTATAATACCATTAAGGGATTCATACAAATCAATTTTGCCAACTCTTTTTGGGTAAAGAGTACCCACAATATATCTCTAGTGTCACTATAATGAAGGGACGCTCCATACTCACCAATTGTGTGAGTCTAGATAGTATTATTTTATCCAGATACTTTGATGTCCTTCTTTAACATTCAATAGGAATATTTAGAACTCTTAGTTAAAGAGTAGTGATCTATGATTTATGATCTCATTATAATTCAGTAAGACAGATCATGTATATATGGACTCCGTCATTAGCATCACACGTGTAATGTAATAAATATCTTGTGTCGATGAACAATAAATGAAAGCAGGAACATGTGGTTTGCTTGCTGGCTTAATATTTTTTCTTACCTAACCCAGAAGGATTCCACTCGTAGACTTTGAATCAATCGTTAATGTTTTGATTAGGGAGAACAACTATATATCTCTGACATGCAAGGATACACAATGCTTAATGGTAAATAAGGCCTACAATACAAATGTATTCAAACATCTTCCCATAAAAGCATAATTGGGCAATCCTTTTTATTACCACATTCATGCAATTTTCCCATAAATTTAAAATGCTGTCCCTTATTTAACTGAAAATAATATTCTCTCTCGATAGTAGTCTGATTCATCCACTTGAGAAAACCACTCTACTAAGGCGTATTGTTAACTATAAAATGAAGCTTCATGCTTTTCCAAAGTTGATCAAACTTGATGTTCTCGATGTATATCCCATTTTGAGTCTGCATGACTTTGATCTTAACCATTGAACTGCAAGTGTTGAAGCATATACCAAATTTAAGTTGTGCATCAACAAATGAAAGCAAACCTTCTTACTAAACAATAAAGAGATGACAGTAATTTTCAGATTTGATCTCTTCACTCCACTTGAGACTTCAAAAACTTCAAATTTTTTTTTCATTCCTTTAGTAATAAATATAAAACTTCACATTTACGTTACAATGAGTGCAAGGGATATATAAAAAACTATTCATAGTATTACTGTATCAATGATATAGTTCTTGGAAGATAAAAAAGACTAATTGGGGTGTATAATAACAAAAAATACAAAATATTTTTGAACTCCGAATCTTCAAATTCTGTATTCATTACATTAGTAAAGCTTCACATTTTACACTAGAATGATTGCAAGAAATAGACCGAAAAGTACTCGTAATATTTTTATATTAGTGAAATAGTTTAAGTGTTTATGAAGGAATGAAATATTTGAATGTCAAATCTTAAAATTCTAAACAGTGTTTGTTCTAGAGTATCAAGAACATCGCAATGATAAATGAGTGGTTGAGATGTGACTACCTGCCCGTGGTATAAGAAGAGACAGCTCAAGAAAGACAATAGAATCATGTCCTTAGGAAAGATAGTGAAATATTTCAGAAGAATTCTCAAATGAATTTCCAACATACTAGTACTATCTCAGATGACAGATTAGGGTTTCATAGTGGACATTACCCTAAGTCCTCCTAGAAGCATGAAGTGGATGAGGGACTACACTTGCATGGTATCGATGACAGATAGTTTTGGTGAGTGGTTCACCACATACTCCTTTGTATGTTCTTGATCATAAGGGTAGCTTGATACCCCAAGAACTAGAGACTCGACCTGTCGATTGGGTTAAAACAATTCAATATTACTTAATCTATATGATAATATAGTTAATTAGTTAAAAATGCCAACAAAGGTTTTTGGGCCCCTTGAGTCATTAACTAGAGTAATACATGAGCCTAAAGGATCATACATAAACAGTCTTGTGGAGTTCAGAAGAATATAGTTAAATTTTAAGGGGTTTCATAAAAAGGTCCCCTCTTTGTGTAAATAGCAAAAGGCCATGAATGAAATTCATCCAAAACACATTTTTTATGGCTCTTCTCCAGCTTCTCCCTTCTCCCCAATCAACTTCTCTCGATTCATGATGCGATCCAAAATGGTGTAATGACAACGATGGAGCATGAAGGGAGCTCGTCATAGTGAGGGAGGATATTCAACATGCCATGGATTACATGGATACATCTTGAGGCAGAACACATTCGTAGCATGGCATGACTCACTCAAGAATTGAGGGAATCATGAATATGATTGATCCCAAGGTGGCTTGATTTTTTGTTTAAACGATGTCATGAATTTTCCACTCAAAGTCTTCCGAATCAATTATTATTAATTTTCATCCGTATCTAGGCCACTAATCCAATAACTGTACCCAGTTTGTCTTATCGCATTAGATGTTTGACAAAACTGGATGATTATTTCTAGGAAGTGGGTTGAAATAGAGGGAGGGGAGAAGAGAATTGATGGCCTTGGGAGTGGATGTTGGGATAGACATCATGAAGAGGTGAGTGAGCCCCTGGTAGAATGGATTGCATTAAAGGAAGGGTCTATGATAAAATGGATGTGACCTGTACATAAGAAGAGGTTGGATATGAATAACTTAATATCATTTGCTAGCTTCCCTCCTAAAGTGAGAGCGGCTGTGTTTAAAGGGTTATACATAAAACATGAGTGGAAAAATGCCCTACTAGAGATAGAGTATGATATTAAACATAGATACGTACATAATTAATTTTCTTCATGTAAATTGCAAATATTCTATTTTATTTTTAACAGATACCAATGGTTAAGTAGAGATTAATGAACTTTTAAGTGAATCTATCAGTTTATAATAAAGATAAGACAATCAACGACCCATAACAAATCTTTATTTTGGTGATCTAGATTATGTGCAAATGTCCAGTCAGTGTGATTTATACAAGGTAAAAGGTATTATGTTTAAGAGACAATTGTCATGCTATGACCGTGCTGAAAATGTGGTCGAGATAGAGCTAGCGATACAAATCGAATGAAAGATAGAAATTGAGAATGATGGCATATATCTTCATATGAAATGTTAGTCGCATTGAATTTGGCTGAAATGTGAATCAAAAGGAGTGGGAGATATTGTATGTATACTCGTAAGCTTTTCCGCTATGGTCAGATCAAAGTTTGTTGTTCTGACAAGTACAACGCTAAAAGAGTAGTCTAGAGAATGAATGGGTGTCAACCGCGATAAAGGTCGTACTACAAGTGCTGAAATGTTGGTAATTAGAACTATAAATAAAGTGATAAATATTTTATTTTCAATATTCCTTCTAATGTTAAAAAAATTATTTTTTGTGTTTATATCATCATTGCAGAATTTTTACCTTTGTTAGAGCAGTTTTACGTAGGTGGATTCAGAATCTCGCTGCCCTATTTTCTAAGTTAGTATTGATGGAAAAAATGTTAACTTGAAATATTTTTTTAGGAACGTTTCATGCAACACTAATTGTAATTTTTCCATAGCAAAGGATAAGTGATATGAAGCAATTTCCAGTATTATTTTCACACATATTTTAAATTTATTTTCACTAAAAGTATTATAACTGCATTTTCTTATAGTAAAAATGACATAAATTTGTATTTAGTATATTCTCATGTATTTTCTTGAATTTCACTGATTTTTCCAGTTTTCACTTTAAATTATTTAGTAGAGACCATGAAAAAAAGGGCTCAAAAGTGCTCTCGGGATTCTTTGCAAAAGTAAATCTTCGATGTAATTAAAGTTCTTAGTATGTAAAGTTGCTTTTTAAGATAAGGAGATTTCCCGTAATTTTTAAGGCAAAATGGGAAAGCATAAAGGTGATAAGAGAAGCATAGGGCATATGTCGAAATATTTCTAAGACTGGCGTAAAAATAAGCATAGAAATTTCATAAAGCAGAGGAATTTATACAAATATTTACAGAGAGAAAAGCCCAAAATAATCTGATGCCTTAGATTGCTCCAGATTCAAACCATGATATCTGAATATCTACCGGTCGCATTGAGCTCAAATTTTGTGGGCCTGTTGTTTTGTATTTCCGTATGTATGAATGGATTGGCCAGTCGAGTCCTGAAAATATAGAAAATCATTGAAACTTAGGGGGAAGGTGGTAGTGTCTCACCTCTCTGCCTAGGTATAAGTTCTTAATTCTGTCTGTCTTTTTCAGTTTTGGATGCTTGACTATAGTCTAGACTCAGAGGGGAGCTGGCCTTCGATCAAGATT
Organism: Wolffia australiana; assembly: GCF_029677425.1. NCBI lineage: Eukaryota > Viridiplantae > Streptophyta > Magnoliopsida > Alismatales > Araceae > Wolffia > Wolffia australiana. Next base: position 14,498,664 of record NC_135835.1, on the reverse strand, counting down.
TATCCTAGTATTGGATTTATTTCTATTTTCTTTATTCATTGATTTTGATTTGTGTTCTTCTAAATTGCTTCAGCTAGAGAAGAATGTACTATCCCTTATCTTGATTCAAGAATTAAGTCAGCTAATGATCAAGTTCAACTATTAGACATTAAAATATCATAGATATTAGATGTGTTTTATATTCCTGACCTTCATCTAAATCCATAGATAATTGTCTCACTCTTATTTTTTAAAACACCATATATTAAGTACTCCTCTTATCTCATTTCACTTTTGATTTTGGAACACCATTTGTGGATCAGTTATAATGAAGTAAGAACCTACACTCTCTTCATATTTTCTCATCTCTCCCACCTACCTATTCTCAATTCTTTGTCCTTGTGATATCTAAGGATACACCCTTTATTTGGAAAGTAAATCAATAAAGACCATCCCCATTTAATATTGGAGATCTGATCTTTCATGAAAATCCATTGCATAAAGATTAAATATTTCAATTTGATTCTAAGTGGATTGAACTAAATTCTTTAACTTTGATTCATCATGTACACCTTAAGATAGAGGGATCATTAAAAATATGATTGTGTAAGTTGATTAGAATGGGGGTGGGGTAGGATATGATGACATAAGCAATAGTAATGTGCAAAGGAAGAAAATATAGGTAGTGAGAAGCACGACCCATTTTATTCAACAATCTTGATCAAACCCTCATCCCACATTACTGTGTTCAAAAAATGATCAAATACGTTTGATGGATGTCACCAACACTTTGGGAGCAGAAACCAAAGTGGGATACAAAGTGACGGGGACCATCCAGCCTCGATGGTCTAGTTCCTTTGTTTTGTTCGCACACGTGTGGGCCAGGTATGGTTCTACATTTTTGTGCATAGCGAGCCCATGTATGGGCATGTATGTCGAGTGTTTTTCTTATTAGGCCCTCTTTAGAACTTTTTGGACCTTCTTCCCTTTGTTTCTAAGGGGAAAGGCCCATATTTCCCTGATAGGAGGGGGGGTTCCATCATAGAAGAAGGTAGCATAGAGGAGAAAAAAAAGAGAAGTCAAAATGTAGCCCCTTGGATTTTCAGCTTTTTTCATGTGTTCCTTTTAGTTTAGTTTCAGAGTAAGTGAAAATTATGGAAGTGCCCCTCAAGAAGGGGAAGTTAGGCTTCCACTGTATCTTCCCTGGAGTGCCGCCGCCTTCTCCACTGCTGCCGCAATCACCAGTGCCGCCATCGCCACCTGTGGGTTCACCATGCGACCGCTAGATGAGCCCTAGCAGCTAGCCACAGGTGCACCCACTATCGCCAGACCAGGCTGTAGCTGCAAGCTGCGGTCATAGCCGCGAGTCGTGGCCGCAGCCCTGAGCCACAACTACAGCCACCTGTAGCCGCAGCAGCCGCAAGGTGCAGCAACTGTCGGCCGCAATGGCCATAGTAGCCGCAGTGGCCCCGCAGCCGTGGATGCCCCAGTCGATTCGGCAGCCACAACGGGCTATAGCCTTTGCAATGGCAGCACAAACCGTAATGGGCATAACAGACTGCAGCGGCCATAGCCGACCACAACGGACGCACCTGCCTGTAGTGGCCACAACAAACCGCATCGGCAACCGTCTGCAGTGATCATGGCCTTTAAGTACAGCCGTAGCTGCGCACATGGCCGACACCCCTAGCAGTCCGAGTCACAGCCACGCAGCCACATTGCACCCACAGTCGCTGTCATAGCCGCATAGCAGTCACACTAGCGTAGCAGCCGCAGCCGCAGCCGTAGTTTCAAGCATAGCCGTAGCTGCAGTGGACAGCCACATAGCCATCACTGCCACCGGCGTCCCCGTTGTCATCGCACAGCCAAAGCCACCTGCCTTGGCTGCAACTACCCTGACGTCATGTCGTCGTGCCCATCGTTGCGCTCACCGCCACTTCTTCTAGTACCACCACGACAACCTGCGCTCATCATCATTCTCGCCGTTGCACTTGCCTTTGAGCCTAGCGCACTGCGTACTTGTGCTGCCGTCAACCTCGCCACCACGCTCACCTCCAAGCACATAGCTGCACCTACCTGCGCCGCCATCCTCACGACCGTGCTCATCTACAAGCCAATCGCCGCACCTACCTGCATCGTTTTCTTCATCACCGTGCTCGCGTCCAAGCCCGTAGCAGTGCCTACTTGCGCTGCCATCATCCTGGTGACCGCACTCACCTTCGAGCCCATCGCTGCTCGCACCTGCACCATGATTCATGTGCTTGCCTCTGAGCCTTTCACGATGCCTACCTACATTGTTGAGCCTACCTCCACTAATCGCCCTCCCCGTCACCGCTCTCGCCTTTGAGCCCATCAAGGCACCTACCTACGCCTACGTGCCATCCTGCACGGTCGCACGTACATGTGACACTGCACCTACAAGTACCGCCGTGCCTACTTGCGCTGCCGTTCTTATCAGTGCCACCGCGCCTACGGATAAACTCAAATTTTAGATATTTTTACTGGTTATTTAGTAGTTAATACGTGTGAGGATTTGAGCTTATACAACGAATTTGTAAACCTCACGGCTTAGGGCAAGTGAGGGTCGATCCACAGGGAGCAGGTAAGACAGTACTGATTCCCGCTTTTGAGTTAGTTTATCTCGGGAAATATATAATTCAGTTCTTTTAATCAACTTAACTATCTTCAGGGAAATTTAATTAATCACCTTAGGTCAGTATAGTAAGTTCTCTTGCTCACAAGCTCACGCTTGTGAAGAAGACAAAAACACAAGCACCTGGTGTGCTTGTGCCTCTGCGCACAGAGCACAGCGATCGCTGCAAGCTAGCGCGAGCTGCTTGTGGTGGTCGCTGTGCGCAAGAGCGCTTGCGCGCAGGGTATGCGATGCCTGCGCGCAAAGATGCCTGTGCACAAAGGTGCCTGCGCGCAAGCGACCCTCGCACGCCGTAGCCGCTCGCGCGCTACGGCCGTGCGGTGCTCCTCGTAGCGCGAGGCTGCACCTGCGCGCGTGCGACCTGCCTCTCATAGGCTTCGCGCGCAGGTGGTCGGGTGCCCGATTCAGCGCGCTGAATCGCTTGCACAGAGGGTCTGTGCTTGCGATTCTTCTCGCTGAACCTGCGGGTTTGCTGGAATTTGGATGAACAGACTGGTGAACAAGATTGGAGATGGATAACTGAAGAAAATCAATGAAAACAGTACTGAATAGAATTCTAAGCGTAATCTACCAAGAATTGTTATTGGAATTGCTGAAAACACAAGGTGTGATCTTCAATCCAATACAGATTGTCTTCAAAAGGGAGAAGAGAGAATTCTGAAACCTCAACAATCTCTCCACCCGGTGTCACGTCCCTCACGGCGAGGTAGAGATCTTCTTGCTTCGGCTAAAACTCAGGCTCCTTCTCCTCCCAACTCCAATGCTCAGCAGCTCTTGGAGGGTGCAGAAATCCTTCCTCTCAAAGCCTTAGCTCCTTGAGAGAAATTCTGAACAACCTAAAATCAACTCTCAAGAGAGTATTTATAGGTTTCTCTTAAGTTATGCCTAGGGGCATTTTTGTAATTTCTGCTTCTTTGAATTTTTGCCCGCTCCTCTTGATCCTCGTCTCTTTCCTTGATCTTCTTAAGCTGTCTCTGAATGTTTACTAACCATAAAATGTTAAATATATTCCACTTGATTCAAAGGATCAAGTGGGGTTAGTGATTTCATAAAATGATGCATATGCATGATATTAGCATGAATTAACATTATAATTTTGATGAATGAAAACTAAAAAGTTTAATTATTTGATGACATATTTGAGAGTCATCACCTACCTGCGCCACCGCGTCTACACACGCCACACGCGTGCCTAATGTTCTCTATAGTAGTTCTAAGGGGAGTGACCGCTGGATGACCCGCAGCCGTTAGTCACCACTGAGAAGTAAATGCCGCCGTAGGATGAACAGCTGCCACCGTCGTCATCGACGCCTACCTCCATCTGCCATTGGGTAGCTTTACAGCCATCATCCTCATTGTAGCGACACTAGACATCCCCATTGCTGATTCCGATAGTACCTTGTTGCAGCCACCCTATGTCACTGCGCCTTTGTGTCATCCTATGCCCGCCATTATGGTCCCCTAGAGTAGCTTTAAGGGAGACATCTGCCAGACGACATGCTGCCGGTAGTTCAGCGCCGCAAAGTACATGCCACCGCAAGTAGAACAGCCGCCACTTTGTGGTGCCGATGCCTATCTTTGTCGCCGATAGTGAGCCGTAGTCGAGGCTCACCCCATCACCGATATCGACGCCGTCGCCCTACTCCACCGGTTACAAATTAGTTGTCCTTTTCTTGTGGTGTAACCGAGCCGTTCGATCCCAGCACATGGTGAGATTTAATACTATTGTGCCGGCCCGTCGTGTCACACCACATGGATTGAACTATATGAAAGCGATAACAGCATGATAAGATGCAGGCAAATTTAAATGGAAAATTCAACAAGAAGTAGAGGCGGCCGATGATCTAGGCGAGGATTAGGGGACAACACCGAGGGGAGTTGAGCCTTGTCCAGGCTCCCAATGAGCCGCGTAATCAGCTCGGGGGCCGACGAGTTAGGGACAAGTTACCATCGGGTTGCGTTCATACCGTTATGGTTAATAAAACTACACCGACGCTGTCAAGAAAAGTAGTTGAATAAAGGTGGCTAACCCTAAGATAGACATCAACGGATCTCTCTCAAGGCAAAGGAACAGATGATATCAGCACTGAAGAAAATAACGATACTGAGAGATAATATCGGAAGCTATAGGAGAAGTAACTTGAATGGAAGGAGTTGCGACGAGGGTAGCCAGCGCAAGGGTGTGAGATCAGCTAACTGGATGTGTTCGACTGTGGTTGGAGATTGGTCTTTAGAGGTTGTGATTGAGATCCAACTAGGGCTATAGAGTAGACTACTTCAACCAAATCTGGACGGGAAGGATGCCGGACCGGTTGGTAACCGGGTGTAATTGCCAAAGGTGGGTAAGCCATTAAGTTCAAAGCATTGCACCAACTGGTCCACGTGTTTTCAGCAGTTTCGACACCCCCTCTTTCACAGCCTTCAGTCCAAGGCCAAGCGAGCCCTGTGAAGCAGAAGGCGTTTCTCTATTGCGTTCACACTAGGGCCATTCCGTGCTGCTATGGTGCAGCTGCGATTGAACCCTGCGAACTGGTATAATCAGATAGGAACTGGGCTGGGGACGATCACTATCCATGGAGGTTGGGATTGTCATGAATATAACTACCTTGACTTCCTGATCGTGGTCGTCAGTCGACTAGAACAGGTGCAACCGCTCAGATGGGATGACGTGGAACATCAATGGAAGTGATTGGGAGTCGGCGACCAAGTCACTCGTGTTTAGGAAGACCGGTATCATCCTGCTGATAATGCTTGCAAACTCAGTTGGGCAGAAATCAAGCTCAACTTTAACTAGTCGTGATGAACCGCGCAACCATGGGGTGCAACTAGTGATGGCGGGGAAAGGGGAAGTGGAAACAGTCGCCGCGAGAAACGGGGTCTCCGCGGAACGGTCGTGAGGGCCATAAGGTGGATGGACAGAGCGATCGGGACGGACTTCTCCTCAAGAAGAGAGGGGAGGGGAGGGGAGAAGGCGACGGGCAGAACGATATAGGGAACCCTAATTAAAGAACGACTTAACTTTCTACTTTCTTAAAAAAAACAGGTCTTCTTCATTTGAAACAGCAAGATCCGTTGCCAACAAAGCCCTCCCCCTTTCTTTTAGAGGGAAAGATGAGGGGTGTGTCAAAAATGCCCTAATGGGCTCCTTTAGGGGGAAAAGGGATTAGTGGGCTTCCCTCCCCCCTAAAGTGTATTTCAAGATGGAAGAAACCACGCTTGGTCTCCCCCCCTTTTAGTGGAAAAAAGGTAGAAAACACGACAACTTCATGGGGGAGGCCCGTACACACGCAGGCAAGGACCTCCCCACAATTCATGGTGATGAAATAAACTGGCAAAGCGAAGAGAACCATCGTGTTTGGAAAGAACTCAGCTCCGACGAGTGAGAACCGATGTCGTTGTCGATGGGTTGAATGAGCTCTAGATGTAGTCGAAGAAGATCTGCCTCTGAAATCCACGTTTCATCACATGACGATCGACCCTGCCAATGCACAAGAAACTTCCGGTCTATCCACTCCACTTCAGCGTTGATTACCTCCTCCAGTACCAGCTTGACATGCTCATGCCTCTTTGGGGACAAGATGGGAGGAGGTAGATGGGAACTCTCTCTCACATTACTACGAAGGCTCGATGGGCTATGAGGCTCAAAATCGGTGGCATAGGATGGAATCGGACAAGATCGCTAACCTTGAAGGTAAGCCAGAACCCCCAATTAGGCAGGATACCCACAACGAAGGTGTTCTTGCCGACCACACAGACTATCGGGAAAGGCCCAGCCCTACAAGTGTGAACCATTGTAGCGACCCCAGGAGAATATCTCTCGGGCCTCAACCTGACCATGACTAAATCACTCTCAGTGTAGCTAACTGACCTACGACCCACATCAGCTGCGACCTTGTATTTCTCCTTTTGCATGATGATGCGATGATGAATAGCATGATTTATGTCCCTAATGTGTTGTACAAATTCAATCCCATCCTCGGATGCTCTAGAATGCGACTCAATGGGAATGAGATCTAAGGGTTTACGAGGTACCTGGCCATATACGATCTCGAATGGAGTTCGACCAGTGGTGCGGTTCATAGAGGAGTTGAAGGCAAACTCCGCGCAAGGAAGGATACAATCCCAGGAGTTGAGGTTTTCACCCACAATAGAACAGAGTAGGTCTCCTAAACTTAGATTCACTATCTCTATATGTCCGTCCATCTATGGATGGTAGGCTATGGATAATTTAAGTTTTGTTCCCATGAGGACCCATAAGGTATTCCAGAAATAACTAGTGAAGCGTACATCGCAGTCTAACACAATCGACTGTGGTACTCCATGCCGGCGGACAATCTCGTTGAAGAATAGGCGTGGTACTCGTTAGGCATCGGACGTCTTCGAACATGGTATAAAATGAGCCATCTTGGAGAACCTGTTGACGACTACCATGATGGAATCGGGTCTCCAGGCGATCTTCGGTAGGCCAAGCACAAAATCAATACTGACATCATCCCAAGCGCGTGTCGCCATGGGTAATGGCATGTAGAGTCCTGCATTCTGCTTAGTCATCTTAGCCTTGGAGTATGTCAAGCCACGTGAGATGATCTTTCCCACATCCCTATTGAAGGACGGCCAGTAAAATTGCTGTTCTAAACGATTGGATGGTTTTATTTACACCAAAGAGTCCACTCAGATAACCAGCATGCGTCTCCCAGATAAAAAAAATCCTGCAACGAGGTGCAAGGTACATAGAGACTCTTCCCATAGAAGTAACCATCAGAGAAGTAATAATCTAGATACTCAGCCCTTGGGCCATCACGAATGGCACTAGTAATCTTCCCGAAGTTGGGGTAGTTAGCATAGTCCTGTGGGAGTTGTTCAAACCCCAAAACGTGAGTCTTCATCAGGATGAGGACAGTTGGTGTACAAATAACAGCATTAGCGACAACGTTGTCTTTTCCTTTCTTGTGTTAGAGGACCAATCTGTAGTCAAGAGGAGATGCGATCAACTGAACATGCCAATCGCTGACCTTTTGCTGGTTGTGCAGGTATCGTAGTGCACAATGGTCAGAGAAGAGGACAAATTCCTTGGGTAAGAGATATTGCGCTACTAGCAAAATGACTGCACTAAGGCCGAGAACTCTCGATCGTAGTTGTCATATCGGCATCTTGTCTCATTGAGTTTCTTGTTGAAATACTCTATCCGGTGTCCGTCCTAACTGAAGATGCCTCTGCTCCTTTGCCCGAGGCGTCACAGACGACTTCAAACACTTTGTTGAAGTTAGGTAGTCGTAGCACGGGAGCCTTGGTCACGCGTGGCTTGACTTTTACAAAAGCCTTGTCGGCAATCTTCATCCACTCAAACTTGTTGAGTCCGATGAGATTAGTGATGAGGGCGGTGTCACCATTGAACTCGGGGATGAATCTCCTATAAAAAAATTGCTAAACCCATCAAACTCCGTACTTTGTGAAAATCCTTGGGTTGTGGCCATGACGTAATGGGTTCAATCTTGGCCGGATCTCCGAGACTCCGTGAGCAGATGTGATAAAGCCGAGGATGGAAACCTCAATCATAAAGAAGCTGCACTTCTTCAGGTGGGCGTAGAATTTCTCCCGTTGCAAAGCTGCACACACCTCTCGTAAGTGTAGTAGGTGGTCCCCACAAGAGCCACTAAAAATGAGAATGGCTTCAAAGTAGACGACGATGAATCTACCATTGAACGGGCGTAAGACTTCGTTCACCAATCTCTCGAACATACTCAGGGCATTTGAGAACCCAAATGGCAGGATGTTCCATTCAAACAAGCCATCCTTGATCTTGAAAGCCATTTTCCATTCGTCTCCTAGTCGGATGCAAACCTGATGGTATCCGCTATGAAAATCAATCTTCAATAATATAGATGCTTCGGCCATCTGATCGAATAAGTCCTGCACTCGTGGTATGGGAAAATGGTATTTCACGATAATCTTGTTGATGGCACATGAGTTGCAACACATGCGCCAGGTGCTGTCTTTCTTTGGCGTGAGTAATGTTGCAATGCTACATGGGCTGAGATCCTCTCGGATAAGGCCTTTGGCCAGAAGCTCATTTACCTGCTGATACAGCTCCTTGTATTTTACCGGGTCCATCTGGTAGTGTGCCAAGTTCGGGAGCGAGGTTCCGCGTACTAGACCAATGGCATGCTGAATGCTTTGCATGGGTGGGAGCTCGTTAGGGAGCTCTTTGGAGAAGACATTCCCAAAGTCAGACATGAGTTATGCCACCTCGAGTGCATCAGGCCAGTTGGGTGCCCGTGGCAGTCTTTTAGAGGGAACATCCTGAGTGAGAGCAAGCATACAGGTAGGTCATCATGCTCTTGATCAAGTTCTCGTCAGAATATACAAACTTTTACACGGGAGCCAGGGTTGAGATAGTCTGTACTGACTGTGTCGACGCTTGTATCGCGGGATACCAAATCAATTGGCGCCCTCCATACATGAAGGAGCATGTGTTTGACCTTCCTAAAAGTTGGACATCGTAATCGTACACCCATGGTCGTCCCAGTATGATGCTACCAATCTTCATGGATAGGACGTCACACAGCACGTGCTCGTCTTAGGTACTAATCTTTAACGGCACGTGGCATTGGGGTCGTACAGGTAGGGTCGAAGCATCAATCCACGAGATGTTGTAAGGAGCTGGATGTGGCATAAGGGCAAGGCTGAGTTTCGTCGCAGTGTCTTCGGAGACTGCATTGATAAGTTTGAACGTACATCCCCCGATCTTGACTTAGTCGTAGAAGATAGAGGTGCACTACACAAAATTGAATGGCGCGGGTGGTTGCTATGGCCTCAGGGGCGGTAGTATAACTGCCACAGTGGGCCGTCATGATGAGGAAACCCTTGATATTGTCATAGGCTGGTGGGCCAGAGGTGCCAAATATGGTGTAGGGTACGTCGGGGTCCTGACGGGTGTCGTGATCGGGGTGGGCCATTAGACCTTCGGGATGTCACGATGGGTGGTGCCCTACTGAATACCAAAGTTCACCATGGGTGAGATGGGTGTCGGAACAGCAGGCGCGATCTACCCTAATGGTTCCTCATAGATCCCTTCTTTTGGGCACATTCCTCGGTAGACGTCTACCTTGACGTCATCCTTTGGTGGCGGGTCAATCAGATTCCCACTATAGTCCATGTAAAAGAGTGAGGGGAAGTCAGACTGTCCATGGCTGTGTGATAAGTCTAAATTTTACGGTTTATAATCGCTAATTTGTCGTTGTTTGCTTAGGCTTATGCAATGAAATTTATAATTCATTTCTCAATTTAGATTTTAGTAAAATGATGAGTAAGGAGTCGAACCCTAGAGAGGCAGTCTGCAAGAATTTCTGAGTGAATTAGTGAATTTAAGTGGAATTTCAATGTAAGAGACTTGAAGAGAGAAAATTAAGAGAGTTTATGAAATTTTTATGATTAAGGTATTGAATGAGAGAATTTTTGAATGAAATTTTGTGTGGAAGTTCAGATTGATGCGAACTAAAGAATTGAAACTTGAATTTTGAATTTTAGAGAGATAAAGTGAAAGTTTAATCTAGAGAGAGAAAGTGCATGAAATTTGGGGATTTTTGTCTAAACAGTCAGATCTGTTCAAAATTGAGAAATCTAACTGATAGAAAATGTTGAATTATGATAAGATCTAACTCCTAAGATAGAATTTTTGGTTTCTAACCAAAGATCCTCTGCTTCTCTCTAAAAATTTATGAATCTAGGGCATATACCTTTCGCCTATGCCTTGGCGTGTTAGAACTTCAAGAAATCACGAATCTGAAGAGGTATGAAGACTTACAAGACTTTGGAGAGGCCCCAATCCGGATCTGAACTGTTGAAATAAGCTGTGTCCTCCAGGCCAATTGTATTGGAGCTCAAAATCAAAGTTCTCTTTCGCCACCTTTCTGAGCCCAATTTATAGTGTTCTTGGCTCAGAAAGGTGTTTAGGATTATTACAAACAAATCCTGAAAATTTCAGGTCATTTGGATGTCAGGGTGAAAAGTTATGATTTTTTGAAGATTTAGGCCTATTTTTGAATTTCTCTCTCCTCAGGTTGTTAGCCGATCCACGTGGCGCGCTCTGATTCGCCGCGCGGTGGGCCCTTTGTTCAAGCGCTAAGCCTCCAATTTGCGCCACGTACCCCTTCATAACAGAAAAATTTCGGTTAGTGATAAGTGTGCTTTGCACACTAGAGGTGAGTACAAAGCGCTCAAGGCGCGAGAGCTCGACACGTGGCCCTCTGTGCGTGGCGCGCACCGCGCTATGCACAGAGGGCAGAAATATTTTTTTTTATTCGAAAATAGCCGATTTTCTCCGAAAATGAACAGTAACGGGTGACGTGGCGCGTTCTGGTTGCGCCACGTCACTCGTTTCTTTTTTTTCTTTTTTTTTTTTTTTAAAAGAAAAAGCGGAATTTTTCCGCTTTGTAACAGTAGAGGGCGACGTGGCCTTCTGCGGAAGCGCCACGTACCGCCGGAAAATCAAAGAAAAACCATAGAAATCGCCTGGAAAATTGTAAAAAACCCCTCGCGGTTTAAAAAATCAAAAAAGTGCCCTTAAAACAATAAAAATTCGATATTTACGCCTGTGATGAATAAAAAAAGTCCGAGAATGATTTTTTTTATGAAATAAATTTCATTTCTTGCTCGAAATCATTCCAAAAAATTCTAAAAAAATGTGAAAAAATCAGAAAAATTATAAGAATATATTTTCAACTGAAATAAATTCATTTGAAAATATATTTTGACTTTAAAAATCATTTTTCCATAAAAATAAAAATCAGAAAATTGTGCATAATTAACTAAAAATTCATAAAATTGTAAAAAATCAATTTTTTTGGAAATTGCTTATATTTTCATAATGATAACATGCAATATTAATGTTTTAGGTGAAAATTTCTTATAAATTCCATGATTTTGCATGATAAAATTGCATGTTATCACTGTGTCCGTTGCATTTGAAGCACTTAAGTTGCTCGGGATTGATGTTCGGGGTGCGAGCCGTCGAGACGACAAACGAGGCGGCAGGGACCTCAGTGGTTGTCGTTAGTGGGGGAGTGGTGTTCCTAGGAGTAGGGGGTAACCCTTTTGTCCCACTCATGGTCAAGGGCGTTCTGGTAGTTGTCTTTGTGGCGGTAGACATGGTACGGGTAGTCGGAGCCGTCGCCGAACTCGTATCCTCGAAGGAGTACTAGTTACTCTCTACGATACTATAGGCCTTATCTACTGTCATCGGATTCTGTTCCAATACTATAGCGCCTAATTTGGGACAAAGACCATGCACAAAAAGGGCAATCTGGATGTGTGGGCTATCGACAAAGCGATAGCGCATGCGATATTCCTCTAAATCCTCAATGTAATCACCTACCTTTCACCTGCCTTGCTTGAGATTCATCCACATTAAAAGGAGCCGTGTTAGATAGAGCTTAGGGATATACTTATGATTAAGCTTTCTAGACATCTCTTCCCAAGTGATCGGTGGATCCCCTCGTCACCTCGCGGCATCCTTTTTGTTCTTCGAGAATATCTTGGTCTGACCTCTTAGTCTGGCCTCGGCGTATGAGACATATAGGTCATCGTCCATACTGTATCATTGGAAGTAATTCTCTAGGTGGAGCTCCCAGCCCGTGTAATCCTTCAGATTCCGCGTCCCCTCATAGACGAGGACCTCCATTCAGAGCTCTTTTGAATCATGGCTCAATGAGCTTCCCGTCTACTATCCCTATCATCGTTGTTGTAGTGATGAAAGGGTGGCTCATGTCGCTAGACGTCCCGGGGGTCATAGGGATCTTGGGGCTCTGGTGTCGGTGCTCGAGCTGGGGCCCGAAGAACGGATGATAATCCGGTGGGACCGGTCATCACGGCGGCATGTCTACGGCTCTTGGCATGGGTGGCGTCGGCTGATGGTACAAGTCGTACTGGGCCAGGGGTGCATAGGCGCCACGCGACCGCTTTGACAGAATGAAGGCGGATGCCAAGGCAGCGTATGGGCCGCGTGGCGCATAGGGTGGCGGTGTCGTGTAAGTCGACTCCGACGTGTAGGTTGTGTCAGCGTGTATGTCGGTTCCAGCATGTAAGCCAGCTGAAATGGTGCCGGGAGGGCACGGAGGCGCCTCGTTGTAGTCGAGTTGACTGTAAGGTGGTGCATGAGTTGGCGCTGACCCGTACGGTGCCAAAGTATCCTGAGGAGCCGGTGGATAGTACGGCTCCTCGTATGCCTGTGGTTGACCCCCCGCATACAGCGGGATGTAGGTGTCATGACTTGGATACGTGGCCGTGGCTGGCTCATAAGGTCGACCCTGATAGTTGTGGGGGGGTCCTTCTGACTGATATGTGACCAGAGTGGATGTCTCTTCGCGTGGCAGGAACTTCAACTCTGGATAGTGCACTAGCCGGTCCTCGTAGTAATACGCATCTTCATGGCATCACGTTGGGTGGTATCACTTGGTCTGTGGCGTGCATCGTCTAATGTGGCTCATAGGGGCGCGAGTCAACGGCTCGACCTGACAAGGTGGCACATCAAGGAGGAGCGGGACTCAGCTATCTTTTGCTGGCGCCTTCTAGGGGTGTTGAACAAAGTCATCCGCCTATGCTGGGGCGGGGTGGGAGCCTAGTGCCAGCGTAGGTGCTGGTTGTACTACATCCTGCCCTCGGTCATCAGTCAGGGGTGGGGGCGCACTCATAGGATCAGAAATCTCATCGTAGATGGGCAGGATAGTGCAGCTAGTGAAATCCATATAGAAATGATTCCTACAAAATGTTTCACATCAACTAGTGGAACAAACTATAGGGTTGGTGGTGGTTCTGGCAACAGGGTAGGTCGGTGTGCTCCTCAGTTCACCGTTAGAGTAAATCTTCCTCTATGACGGTGTGTTGCTCAAGGGTCTGGTCGTAGAATGGTGTGAAGATGATGATGGAATAGCCAGCGTAAAGCGATATCAGGGGCCCATGCAAGGGCATTGAAAAACCAGAGATCTCCCATCAGAGCGGAGCTAAGGGATCTTATCGCATATACGGAAGAAATCCTCATAGTGGAGGTCTCTGAGGCCAAGAGTATTGACAAGCTGCAAGTCTGGTGGTCGAACCAGTGACGAGGTAAGTTGTGGTCTTGTAATAATGTTTCTTTACAGATTTAATTTTCTGCAGTTATGTTATTCTTTGGGCGTCAGTACAAACTGCCTAAATCTGTCAAGGATGACAAGGCCATTTCAACACCGCCCTTCTACACCATGGTGAAGATGCTTTTGTGTAAGCTGGATGGACAGCTGAGTGAACTCTACTCTACATTTTGTCTTAGATTCTGAATGAGCACTGACTATGTCTCATCCTTCTTTGACGTGGTGGATGAATGACTGATTTAGCCATAGAAAAACAAACATTTTTAACTTTGCATACATGCGCTTTGATTTTAAGTCCTACCCACATTTGAAAGGGTCTGCGTAAGAAATTCTGCAATTTTCCATTAAAATTTTCAATTTTAGATAGAGAGAAAAATATATAAATGGATCTATCCACAGATAGAAAAATAGATGTACAGAAAGAGAACAATAAAGAGACGGTCATGACCAATAAGCGAGAACAATAAAGAGACGGTCATGACTTGTAACATTCTGATTTTACCTTAATTATCTTTTAAACTATAATTTTTATGCAATTTATTTAAGCTTAGAATAACTCCATTTAAATGATAATGGTGTCTTTAAACGTTATTTGTATTGTTCACAAATCTGGGAATTAAATAATGAAATTTTAACATTTCTATGTAAGTTTATTGCTTTTTGGGAGCTTTATTCGAAGATTAAATGGAAATTAAAATTCTCTGTTTAACTATTCAGTTCGCCCTAATTATAACCCAAAAATAAAATTCTGATTTTACCCTGATTATCTGTTAAACTCTTCATTTGATGCAATTTATTTAAGCTTGGAATCACTATAATAAAATGATAATGGCATGTCTTAAATAATTTTTATCCTTAAATAATGAGAGGATTGAATAAAGAATTTTCGACACTTGGAAATAGGGCTAAACAAGGATACGAAGAAAAAATAAAAAGTCGAAGAACCTTTGTCATCCTCGACCCTCATAGGCTTCCACGGAATGACCTTGCTTGATCTACTTCAGCTTGACCCCCAAAGCCTTCTTTTGATGGCCCCAAAGCCTTAACCTGAGTGATCAAAAGATCTAGAAATAGCAGTATATTTATGGATAATGTATTATCCTCCACAACACTTAGTATTGATGGCTACTTAAAATAGTGTTCAAGATAAGGACCAATTTTAAGTATTTCCACAATAATATTTTTATGTAAAATTTTATTAATTCAGAGATAAAGATTCATAAATATAACAATTACTCTCCTTCAGTAATACTTCCTTGTTTGTTGTCATTCTTTCTTCAGTCCTCTTCTCTTTCACGTTTTCCTATGGATGAAGTTCTTTATTCACATTAGACCTTTGCTGCGTAAGACTCCAATATCATTTCAACCCTGCACCAAATGCAATGATTCCACGTGTAATGGTTTTGCAACACCATTTCTCACAACTCTTATCTCAACAAAGTTTTCAAAAATAAATCAGATAAATCTCCAGAGATCAATCTTTCAACGCCCTTTATTTACAGCTCCATTCCATGATGTCCAACTTTAAACCCGTGTTACTATTTCCAAACTCAACCAAATGATGCAATTCCAATTTATTTGTTTTTTTATGGATGTTAGAAACTATTCTTATGTCGGAGAAAGCTCAAAATCAATATAAAAAATGTCCTAAAAATTATAAACTTATAACTTGGTCGAGGATGTGTGAAGTTTGGATCCCAGTCTTCTTTTCTTTGAATCTTGCAATACCCTGCACCAAAAAACCATTGTTACAAGTTGTATGGACTTGGATTGATGTTAGAAACAAATGTCTCCTTCAAATAATGCGCAAAAACTTCTTGAAAATAGCTTTAGGAATTGAGAGATCTTTCTAGCTTTTGGACTGCGATTTTCAAAGGGCAAGGAGAAGGGAGTTTGAAGTTAGGGCTCACAACTGCATATATGGACTTGGGAATCCAAGATGGCATAATAATAATATGTCAAAAGTACACCAGTCGTATTCATTGGTTATGATTAAGCAATATAAAATAATAATCATATAAATTTATATTTTTTATAGTTACAATTTTGCCATCAATTCAAAATACCTTTTAAGAGTTAAGAACAAAAACTAGTCATTATGCCAAGGACTTGAGATTTAAAATACGATTAAACGGTGGGATATGTTTTCCACATCATATAAATAAAGATAGCGCTATTGGATAATAATATATTCTAGTAACTATTTTTTATTAAATCATCAATAAATACAGTCTTAAATACTCGAATGTAGTAATTAAAATTTTGAACAAGTTATTCAACAAACCAAATGAGGACAAATTCACACAAATACATGAACAGTGGTAAAAACTATGTTTATCTTCATGTCATAAATTTACAAGTCCTAAATACATGAATTGACTTGTTGACTGTATGGTCAAACAAAGTAGCCTTTTAATATATCCAAGGCTCTTATTTTATCTTCACATACAATCAGTCAACTACTTGACTGAAGGCCTATTGTGCTTTAATCACAAACCATATTGAGGCATGCATCACTTTGAACATTCATCAAAACACACAATAAAGCATTGTGCTAAAAATGTCCTTAAAGCTTAATCTTCAATATTCATTTTACACAATTCATTTGGGCTTTGAATACTATATTAAAATGATGATGACATGTCTAAAAATAAATTTTACTGCAATTTAATGTGTAGATTAAATAATGAATTTTTTATTTTTTTCTAGAAATTTCTTGATTTGTTGGTAATTAAATTGCCGAGGAATTAAATATTTAAATAGGAAAAGGATACAACTATAAGAAAAATAAGAGTTACTAGTAATTTTGAGAATCGGAGGGACACTTTTTCAAAATTTGCTGCAAATATGCCCTAAAAAGCTCTTGGTCCCATGTTGCAGGCCTAAATATCCAATAAAAATAGTTCTAAGGTTTCATTGAATTAACATGGATTTCTCTATGTTTTTTAGAAAAATACGGAGAAGAGAGAAAGCAAAATATCAAAAATTTGTCAGTTTCAGTGCGCAAAAAATGCAGGGAATTTGATACAAAATGCCAAGGAATTGATATTTCGATGCCACATGGCAAGATCTCAACCGTCAGAGGAGAATCTGAAAAAATTTTGTCCATCTTTGACCGTCCATCATCGGAGACCTCAAGACAGCCTGGTTTGTTTGTCCGACGTGATGAAAATCGTCTTATCTATTTGTCCCAAGATGAATGTCCATTTCGGAGTTCGTCCACTCCCATAGATGGGACGGTTCTTTTGTCCTGGGATGAAAAAACCATCCTGTCCGCATCCTTGCACTATAACTCTAACAGATATAATTACATCAAAGATAGTATTTTCAGATAAAAGTCACATTAAATAAGCTTTGACGACTAGTAATCACATCAAAAGACAGTATCTAAGAGGTTTGGACTTGAAATGGGCCACAAAACAGTAGATCGTCATTTTTAGATTTATAAGCTACAACAAGATGGTTATCTAAGTAATATAAGCTTTGGTACAAAATACTAAAAGATGTTTCTTTGAGGAAAACAATTATTTTTTATTTTTTATGGTCTTTGTTGGAAAATACAGTGAGTCTTAGACTATAGGGTGTGAGAATATTCAAGATAACATAAGGGATTATATTAAACGTGTAGAAAAAATGATGCACCATTCTCTATCTCTCCTATGATTGTAAAAGATACATCTATATTAAAGTCATAGTTATGAACATATCTCTTGAAGAAAATTTCAAGGACCTATTCCAAACATATCTTAGGCACTCAGCCAAAAAAACCAAAGCTCATGTTTGAGTTGAAATTTTAAATCACAGCTCTGTTGTCCTATTTGAATCCATTCTTCTCATTTAGAGACTTTTTTGCATTAGAATTGTCTCACTTGTTGATAGAGGACCATCAAGTTTAGCAAGTCCAAACTTGTCATCAACCACGTTGCGGAGCCCAAGCCGACGTGAAGAACCCAAGTTTTCACTACCAGGTTTGAGAAACTGCATTAGCGTCATTTTATTACGTGTTCGTGCCTTCTTTTGATTTGGAGGCCCTTCCCCATGCACGAGTCCCTTCTTTGCATTGTTTTGGTGTTACCTTGTTCGCTCTTGGACTGTAGGGAGGCCCCTATAGCGTGCGTACGGGCCTCCGCCTTTGGTCGTGTTTTAGTTTGTTTTGTTTTGCTTAAACCAAGGGTGGTCTTAGTAGACATTTTGGTGTCAACAAGAACATCCAATCCTTAGAGTACTAGTTCTATTGGCAGTCGTTGATAAGAGACATCATGGAAGATTGTTTTACGTTGCTTTACCTGCTCCATGGCCAAGATGATGAAGCAAAACGCCGGGCTCTATACGCCCCTATCCTAACCAAGACACATATAGGAGGACGTTAGCATCGATTTTGTTCTTGATATATCCAACACTGCCCTAAGGTACAACTCCATCATTTTATACTCTGCTCAAAGATGTCGGACGCCTCGCGAATAGCGTTCCTATTTTTTGATGTGATCGTCCGCTTGCACGGATTACCACAATCGATCCTGTCAGATCGTGATGTACGTTTCACTAGCTATTTCTAGAAAACCTCATGGGTCTTGATGGCAATGAACCTCAAATTCTCTATTACCTTCACCCGTAAACAGATGGGTAAATGGAGGTAATCAACTGTAGTTTAGGAAATGTATTCCGTTCCATCACGGGGCATAACCTCACCACCTAGGATTGTGTTCTCCCCCGCACCAAGTTTTCTTTCAACTCTTTTGTGAACCGTACCACCGGTCACATGCCGTTCAGGATTTTATATGGCTAGGTACCTCATAGGCCCTTAGACCTCCTTTCTGTACAACAGCATTCTAGAGCCTCTGAGGATGGCATTGCATTTGCACATCATGTTAGGGACATGCATCGTGACATTCATACTAGCATCATCATGCAAAACGAGAAGTAAAAGGTCATTGCTAATGTGGGTCGTAGGTTAGTTAGCTACACTAAGGGAGATCTAGTCATGGTCAAGTTGAGGCACGAGAGATCCTCCCCGGGGGTTGCTACGAAGCTTCATATTCGTAGCGTCGAGCCTTCCCTGATGGGCCGTGTGGTCGGCAAGAATGCCTACGTTGTGGGTATTCTTCCAGACTAGGGGACCTGTCCCACCTTCAACGATAGCAATCTGGTACGATACCATCCTATGCCACCCATTCTTGAGTCTCACAGCCCTCAAGCCTTAGTAGTGGTGTGAGAAATAGACACCCGTTATCCCCTCCTGTCTTATCCATAGTGAGGCATGAGCATGCTGAATAGGTATTAGAGGAGGTAATTAACGCTGCATGGGAGCGGGTGAACCACAAGTTTCTTGTGCATTGGTAGGGCCAACCGTTGACCCTTGAATTTCAAATGCAGATCTTCTTCGACTCTGGCGAGAGCTTGTCTAGCCCCGTAAATATATCATTGACTATAACTCATTGAAGCCGAGTTCTTCTCACCCCGGGGCGATGATGGAGGACCATCTAGTTGAGCAAGTCCAGACTCGTGATCAGCCATGTCGTAGAGCCCGAGCTGACATGACCATCTACTACCAGGTTTGAGAAACTGCATTCGCATCATTTTATTATGTGTTTGTGTCTTCTTTTGGTTTTATGGAGGCCTTTCCCCATGCACGGGTCCCTTCTTTGCATTGTTTTGGTCGTACATTGTTCGCTACTGGACTGTAAGGAGGCCCATCCTGCGTGACGGGCCTCCCCCTTTCGTTGTGTTTTATTTTGTTTTGTTTGGTTAGACTTTTTGGGGAGAATCCATTGTTGGGCTTCTTCCCCGAATAGAGGCCCATTAGGCCAAACCCAGCCATGTGGTCGTCAAGCCAATCACACTACCATGTTAATTTAAGCTCATTGAATAAAAAATTTATCTTCATTATTATTTCGTGTGATGTTTTTAATGAAGTTCATTCATTGGTGCAATGACACAGTGGATTATGATGAGATCATAATACAATGATCACTAGTTTATAAATATGTATTCCAAATATTATTATTTGATGAATAGTCGAGGACATCGAATTATCCAAATAGAATAGCCTTAGCTGACCCTACTCATACGATAAGTATATATGATCCTGTTGCTATTAGTGTGGCGACACTAAGGACAGATAGTGGGTGCTCTTTTGAGAAAGAGTTTACTGAATTAATCCGTACGGATCCCTGAATGGTATTATACCTAAACATCAATCAGGTTGATTCAGTTCAAGGTTGTATAAGTGATCGCTTGACCTGAGACACTAAGGAGATCTCGTTAGTGGACGACTACATTTTTGACTATGACTTACGAGCCTCTAGTCATGGGATTCAAATAGGTTATAGATTGGAAGTAGTAAGAAGCTTACGTAGTTGATTGTGTGGTCAAGACGAGACCATCTGCCCTCGGTATAAGAGGAGATTGACTCGGGGAAGATGATGTAGAAAAATCCCTGGCCAGAGTAGTGAGGATATTAGAGAAGGCGTTCTCCAATAATCCCCATTACCCATCAATATTGGTCGAATGACAGATTCGGGTTTGACGATAAACCATACCCTACGATGTTCGAGAGTCTCGCGCAGATGATGAATTATACATATACGGTAACTGATGATGGTAAACATTCCATGGGAGATCTACTGACTACTCAGTATCTTCTAGAACACGTGTAGCTTAACATCCCATGCCTGAAAACTTAACCTATCGATTGGGTTTAATCATTCCTTATTTAGTTAATATGTATGTTGATATAGTTAATTAATAAGGTTCGTCAATAAATGTTATTGGGCCACCAAAGTTATTAACTAGAGTGATACATGGGCCTATAGGGTCACATGCATAAGGTCATAAGACATTGGTTGATATATTTTACTTCGTAGGATTTTTGAGAAAAAACTTAAGAGAAACATAAAGAGGGAAAGGGGTCTCATTTTAAGCACCCATGCAAGCCTGATTTGGGAGCACCTCCCTTTCTTCATTCTCTACATCAACCAAGGAGAGAGTCTTGAAGAAGAGTTGAAGACGAAGAGGTGGAGCCAAGCAGCGAGTGATCCCATGGATTCTTCTAGCGGCTGGATGCGTAAAAACTTCGGAACGATCTCAAAGTGAGCATGTCAAGGGTGGAATAAGTTCCCCAAAAAGTTACATTCAATATGTTGATATTAAAGATCGACTGTGCATCGATCTACGTGCTTCTGCATCAATGGAACGTGTTTTCCATGAACAAACCAAGGCATGGAACCCAACAAACCCCTCCCTCTACTATATAGGGGGAGGGAGGGCTATCGACCGACTCAGACCTTGTTTTCCAAAAAAAAGAGAAGATGAGAATTTTGATTTATGAGGTCCTCTGGGGTTCGATCACCTTTCCAACCTCTTCTCTTAGAGAAAAGTCCATCCCAAACCGTAGTCTTCTCCTGGAGTAAGAGAGCGTCAACCACCGATACCTTCACTAAGGTGCATCCTTGAGAGTTTGCTGATGTCCTGGAAGGACTGTAGTGGGATTTACCCTTTCTTTTCAGCTTCTCCATTCATGCACTGGAGAACAGTACTTTGAAGTAATTTCACCAACGTAAACTCTACGTGATTGTGTTATTGGTCATCCATGAGCCATAATCGGGTTGTTCCTTCTGCCTTGTCGCGGGTGTTTGATCACAATCTGGTGAAATTTGCCTCTGTTCGTATCACTGTTGACCTTGCACCATTGTCACGGCTGCCCCATTATACCATGCAAACTGGTGTCGTGCAAATGTGATGCTCCTGCCAATATTGGGATTGTGGTGTAACATCTGTGGTCCTCGGCTTGTGAAATGTGATCCCCACCATGTCGTGAGCAATAGTGATGTAATACAACCTACCGGGATAGGTCGGCTCGTATTACGCCACACAGGAAGCAATGAATAAGTTCGTGAAGATATGAATGTATGCTGTTGTAGGAAATGTCGAATGAGCAATAAATTGGTCGTTCGCGGGTGGGGAAGAAGGTCCTCGTCGATCAAGGGGAAGATATTGATCCGAGATCAGACTCCCAATGACCCTATTGACCAACTAGATGACTAAGCGGTGAGGGGCGTTTGACGGCCCTATGGTGTTCAGCGCCTAAGTTAACGAGTACCCTTTAAACCACAAGAAAAGATCCTAAATCTCAACGAAGGTGGCTAACCTATCCATAGATTAGCTTGAAAAATGGCAGCGGGCGCGATAGTAGAAGACGACACTGAACGAAGTAATGATACAGGAGTAAATGGAGAGGAGACGGGCGGGTACCTGATGTGTCGATAGTCCACGGCGTAATTGTGTCACATCAAAGTCGAGAGTGGATCAGACGCCGGACGGCGGAGCTGGATGACCGGATGCAGGCTTGAGGAAAACACGAGCTAGGTGGACAGCTCGGGAGCATGCACCGTGAAGACCCACAGACGCGGGTGATGGCGTGGCGGGAGGGTGCTGGCCGACGCGTGACGCGCGGGCGCAGATGGGTGCACGGGCACGAGCGCGCGCGGCCTGCGGACGTGGGCGGGTGCGGGGCGCCGAGCGCCGATGAGCGCGTCTGAATGCGGGCGGGCTGAGCGTGGCCAATGCGCTCGTGCGCGGCGGCGCGGGCAGGCAAGTGGCGCGCTGCCACGAGTGGGCGCGAGACCGCGGGAGGAAAAAGGCGTGGGCGTGGGGTGCGCGGCGTTCAGCGCCGAGCGAGCACACAGACGCGGGCAGCCGCGCAGGCCGGGTGCGAGGCACATGTGGCGCAGATGTGGGTCGAGCGGGGTCGAGGGCGATGCCGGCGGCCGCTGACAGAGGGGGAGCGCGGGGGTGGGCGGTGGCGGTGGTGGAGTTGATGATGGCGGGAGGATCTTGGGGCCAAGAAAGGGATTCTTGACGGGTAACTACCAAGAACCCTCCAAGAAGAGGAGTTCTTGATAGTTCTGGGAGGGCTTCCTCAGTGGAATAGAGTATCCCAGGAATGAAGAGCGTCGGCGATGTTTCTTGAACCTCGGGCACCTTCGGAGTGGTGTCGACAAAGGATTCTTCAGCTCCAGGCGGCGGCGACTTCTTGGAATCTTTAATCGTTCCGGAGTGATATTGACGGAACGATTGAACACGTCGTCATGGAGTGATCTCGACGTGACGACGGGGCTCTAACCACGGAGCGATCTCGACGTGGGCGAGGCTAGCCAAACCTCCTACACTCTAATCTCTACGATAAGTGGAGACACAAGTTGGGAAAATCTCTTCAACAAATGACTCAAGTGTTCTCTTGGGCATGCTATCCCCTTATATAGTGAGGGTAGGTGCCAAGTGAACGTGGGGAGAGGACGAACCGTCGTGAGACGTGGTTTGGCCTCTCCTTACAATTTGAAAATAAAATAGAAACTTAAAAGTAAAAGAAGAGGACGAGGCCCAACACCGGCCCAGTCCATGAAATCCAAAAATACAAACAAAAACATAAACAAAAGCAAGTAAGATAGGGATGCTTACGAGGGGTACTTAAACCCTGGGTGGCGAGCATCGGCGCGAGCAGCTCGGCGAGGCTGATGTCGTCCGGTCGTGACGTCTCGGGATGGTCCCCATCAAACAGTGGTTTTCTCCTACACCCTAGCCCATGTGCGACAGCAAAACAGCCACTATTGATGGCCGTTCTATTCTGCGTGGCTACCGTGGTGCTGCACAACACGTTTAACCATTCCCAGTGTCACCGCCATGGTCAACAGCCTTACCGTGCTTTCTCCACAGCTCCAATCGCAATAACGCACGGTCCTTTTGGGCCCCCTTTTTCAGACTTCGTCCCAATCGCTGGAATGTCTTAATAGGTACTCTGAGGGCTCCACCACGACCCTACGACATCGTCCCACCCCAGCAATGAGGCTAGCATGCTCCCAACATCCTGCCCCATCGCTTGTCGCCACCCCTCTAGGACGACATACATGCATCGTGGTCTGTGCCTATGCCTGTGTTCCACAAGCATCACGTCGGCCCATGCCCACCATACGCTGGGTTCATCCTGGCCCTCTCGTCGCCAGCCCTCTCGACAATTATGGCTCACCTAGGGCACCCAGGCTGCACCTAGAGGTCACGTTCATTTTCCCCTTTTATTAACCTTATTATTACCTTCATCAGTTTCGGTTTTCGACTGCTCCATTGCCCCTAGAGATATTACATGTGTTATAGGATTAGCCACTGTTCATGCATTATGGGTTTTTTTTCTTTTGATGGTGTCGGATCGATGTCGCTCATGGTGAAGGGTGTGGACGCTCACAAACGGTGAACATTCCCCACACCGTCGGCCTTTGAGCTGAACACATGGGTCATTGGGAGCCGGCCCACACCCTGACCCCTCGTGTCTGCTTTTGTGCTTATGCCTCGGATCACGCAGATACCCTTGTACTTCTCATTAAATTTACTAATCGAATGCATCATTTTGATCTTGCTGCATCAGCCATTCTTGTCCATCCCCTTGTGGGGTAACACAAATCCTTGGACTTTGGCACGTCGTGTTACATCGCTCGTTCATTAATAAAAAATTCTCCAAGTGATTTTGTTTGTGGGCGTAGGAATTGTCTATGATAAGTTCTGAAACATTCTTCTGCATGTTTGATGGACTAAATGTTACTACTGGAGCAGTTTATTAATATTTAATGACTAAAATTTGACTTTAAATATGTAACAAATGGAAAGTAGCGTAGATTCTCCTGAAAATCTTGATCGATCAATGTCAATTTCCACTCTCAAGCCTGTAAAAAATTCCTCTCTATGGCAGTGCCCTTGACTAAAGATCAATTTTGATACTCTTCAACACTCCAATGCCCAATCTGTTTCTCTCGCTAGTTTCAATGTCTCAACTTTCAAAGAAGCATAATACCCTGATTTGATATATCTTAGACTTTTCAGGTTTAATTTAACTAAAATATATCGCCATGAAAATGATAATAGGGGTGATACATTCATAAATGTGTAAAGAAACAAGGTTGTTTGATCAGTCTCAAACAACACATATTTCTCAAATTCTTGAACTTATTTAGTGAAGTGGTTAGTATCTGAAGGCTGTGTCACCCATGTCTATTAAAAGTTTGGTGGATCTCAGTTTGAGCTGAGTCAACATCGCCTACTTTTCAGCCATTTTATCCATCCATTAACCCATTTGACCTTCTACATTAGCCCATTCACCTACTCATATAGGCTTTGTAAGTCTATTAGCCCATTAAGTAGCGTAATACATATATCCAATATAATTCTTGAAATATCTACAAACAAGACTTTAAAATACATATCGATTGAAATATATACTCCAGCAAGCCAAGCACACATTCCACATATTCAACTTCGAAGGATACTCGATAAGGACATCAAAATATGCAAATATCATAGCACTATCTAGTCTATCTCATATGATGAGTATGACCTTGTTCCTTAGCCATTAGTGTGGATAATAGATAATGGTTGCTCTGTAGAAGAAAGGGTTCACTATATTGATTCATAAAAATCCCTGAAGGATATTATGCAAACTGTGAATGTTGTTGATTGACATCACATTTGTATAACTGGTCCTTTTACTTGAGACACCAAAGACATCTTATGGACAACTGATTGTGTTTTGATTATGGCCTACGAGTGCTTAATCATGGAATTCTAAACAGTCTTAGTTTCGGTACAGCTAGAAGTTCACAAAGATCATTGAATGGTCAAGATGGAACCGTTCGGCCTTAGTTTAAAAGGAGACAACTACATGAAGATGATACAATACAGTTCTTAGCCAAGGTAGTTGAATATTAGAGACGATTTCTTTGATGATTTCCAACCACATTATTACTCATTCAGATGAGTGATTAGGGTGTGATAATTGACCATACCCTTAGTCATCCTAGGAGCATCAAGAAGATGAGGGACTATACATACACAATAACCGATGACATACATGTACCATGAGCGAGTCAATACACTTTGTTGTATATTCTAGAGCACATGGTGTACTTAGAACCCCATGGGCTAGAGACTTGAGCCATCGATAGGTTTAAATTTATTTCTCAATAATTAATATAGATGATGATATAGTAAATTAATTTGGAAGGCAAATAAAAGTTATTGGGTAACTGTAATCATTAGCTAGACCGATACATGAACCTAGAGGGTCTTTTTGGATTTTTTACGAAAAATACACTCGGTTTATATATGAGAAGGTCCTGAAGACAATTAAGCCATACCAGAATCATTAGCCCGTCCTCTTCTTCTCCCTTCTCCCTTTGGCTCCCTCCGTTCTCTATCCAATGGGGAGAGCGTAGTGATGATGATGGAGTGTGAATGGGGCTCCTCAAGATGAAGTATAAGTTGCATACTTTAGCAGCTCAACACATCTCACTTGACCATACTAGAAATCATGGATCCAGTCCACGCCCACATGATTTGATCATCATTTTTTAGGTATTTTTTTAAAATAAAGTATATGTATTCCACCATGTGAATTTCTTCCCTTTCATCAAAGTAAGGCTATAAAACCCAACACAAATCCTAATTTAAATAAATCATTTATTTTAAAAATAAATGATAAAAACTCCAAATATGTTTTCTTATAATATAAAAAATAAAAGAGTAAATCCAGAATCATCTCTACTTATTTATTAACTTATAAAGTTTAATAAGAAATAATGTTTTATGTCAATGATATATATATAGTTGTCAAATTAAAAGTTAGAATGCATTATTTACATTTGTTATATTCATAACATAATGACAAATGTTCATGTGCATGTTACAGTACACCCACTTACCTCATTTCTCACACGTTAGCAATAGTAGTACTTAGAGATAATGTAAGATCTAAAAGTGCATCCATGATATCAGTTAATTTATAATTTCTTTGTAGTCACAATAATACCTCAACGTAATATATTCTAGAGTCTATGCTAGGTACATAACATCTCATTGAGTTTGAGAGTAACATATCTCCTAGAATAATCCTTACATTATGAATGTATCTATGCATATTTATGCTACTATTAATGTATTAATACAAAAGTTATTGCAAAATATGCATTGCAAAGAATCTATACTAAGCCTTTCAATTTCCATCCGTATATTTGAAAGCCTATAACTCATGCACTATACATTTCATATTTTATTTGACTTTGGTGAATAATCAACTTCGTGAACTAAAAAGCATGGGGGTTGTGGAGAGGAAAAAATTTCTAAGGCATGATCATACCCAAGGAGGGGGACCATGATACGATTAATTACATCTCATTAACAATGCTCAGTATTTATAGATATTTGAGACTAACCCCACTTGAGTCATTGAGTCAAGTGAACTATTTATCACCTTCCATGGAGTTTATTAAAATCCAAGACTTAGATATTCAAATACTTAGTTCTGGATGGAATGAGAGAGGATAGAGACAATAAATATCATGTTACGGTCATAAAGTAAATCTAAAATTGGAAGATGATGTAAAATCCCAAGGAGTCAATATGAGGTCACATTCATAACTAGATGTTTCAAATTAAGATTCGGTAGCTGATGTTTGAATTGAAGGGTCAAATTATTTGGACCTGGGAAGGAAATTGTACAATCATGGACCTCAATTTCAGGTTTCTTAATATTTGGAAACCAGAGGAAGGATGATGTTTAATGTCGTCTCGGACGTCCTCCGATCGACACCGAGTATGATGGCTCAATGCCGATAAAGGATGATGGTATCGAACGACGACGGCATCGTCGTCCGACGGATGCAACCATTACGGATCAATGTAACTACAATGCAAATATGGATGTCCTACGTGTCGTACGTGCAGGCTCCGACTCGAGGGAGGCGCCGAGCTCCAAGCTAGGACGCGGTCGCCGAGTGACGGCGACAGTGGTCTCTCAAACCTTGTCGAAGCGACGAAGGCATCAACAGCCGAACGGATTCTATTCGTAGGACTTGCACGTAACAGACGTACTCATCCGTACCATTAAGACACTCACAAAGTCGTAGTTTTCTCTCAGTTTGTCTCTCTCACCTACCTAGCCCAAGCGCGGTGGAGTTGAGACGAAAATATACTGGAAAGGTAAATAAGCGAGCTACGGAGAGGACGGCGTACCTCGTCGGCCTGGCTCGCGGTGCAAGATTTCGTCGACGTGGGCGGTGGTCAAAGCGGGTGTGGCAGAGAGTCATCGGAGAGATCACGGCAGCTCGACGAGACGAGGGCGATGCTGAAGCTACTGGTAAAGGGCAGAGAGAAGAGGAAAACAAGAGTGACAGCAGTCGCGGCTCCAACTAGCAACTGGTCGTAATCGGCACGTTAGTGGAGAACGCACAACGCCGACACGATAGGCAGCTATGGCGAGTGGGCGGCAACAGGTTTATTCACTGTAATAGCAGAAGAACCGTCCGAGGGCACGGCGGCTGTCAGTGGTGGTGTGGATGATCACGGCAGGTGGAGAGGGTCGAGGGGTCCCATAGGTGCACCCACACTCTACCAGGCCTAGCAGCGATCACCACCGTAGTTCCGCTGCAAGGTCGAGCAGTCTGGGCATCAACGGGGTCAAGAGAATTGCCCAACCATTCTCCAGATGGAACCTACACTATGAACTTGAATCTTCTCAACAGGGTCCACAGGCGTCGGCGCTCGATCAAACGGTAGTGACCGAGGCAGATCCCGCTCAATTGGAGCCAAGACCAAGTCGTAAATCTTCGTCGACCAGGCTCACTTCCGAATAGATTCTTAGCCGAATGATCTGACGTTCAGGTTGGATTCCCAGCCTATCAAATTCACGATCAAAGTGGATTTCTTGTTTAGATGGTGCCGCGGCGAGCGAATTCTTTCTCAATGAGCCATCGGCCTAATCCGCTTCCATTCAATTGGGATACTCGGTCAGGATGACCAGAAGAATTCCTGGGCAGAGAGATGAATCAGGCCGCTGTTGGCCTCTCTCAGAGTATTCAGTTCCGTCAAGGATGCCGCGTGAACGACAATTGGCAGCTCCAAGTCGTTGGTTCTGCCTAGAATAGTTGAAAATCGAATGCCGGTGCCGTTGTTTACTCCAAGCTGAAGATGAGGAAATTGGGTGTCGCGGAGGTGGAAAAAGAGAGAGAGGAAGAGGGGGCAGGTCTGTAAATGATGGCGTGCCTCCTCCTCCTCACAGGAATCTTCCTTCTTCTCGTCTCACCCGCTATTCCCTGTCAACTTCGGATTTACGAGCGACAGATTCTGGAGAGACCTCTTGCTATTGTGGGCGTCCAACGGTGGCTGGGAGCTTGCGCTCAGCCTCCGATTCTTCACCACACACGTTCCCTTCGACTGGGAATCGGAAGATCACCTGCGGGCAGGCAAGGATTCATTTCCCAACCTTCTCGTCCTTCCTCTTCTCCCCCCCTTTCTGTTATCTCTTCTCTGAAGAAGGGGGAGACCAGAAATTCTACAAAAGATGCATTTCTCTTGTTCTTCCTGGTCTAAATGGGAGAGGAAATGGGCCCCCCAAATCGGGTCAACCAAGGGGAAAAAAGGGGTCCATTAAGGGGGGGCTTTATAAATTAGGCCCCCTCATTACAAAACGAAAAGGGGAAAATAAAAACAAACTTAAAAAGAAAAGAAACAAGAAAAGAAGGGCACAAAGGGGGGATCCAAAATGGCAAAGGATCCCTCCCCATGACGACAACGAAGGACGTAGGGGCACGTCGCATTTTTTCGTGATGAGAAAGAATGAAGAAAACAAAATGCGACACTTCGAGCGATTTCACCCAATCTTTGACTTCCGTGGTGGGCGGCACAGATGACGTCGTCAATGATCTTTGATGGCATGCGCCATCAAAGGGAAATTGCCTATTAAAACTCTTCTTTCCCTCTGGGGCATTCTATCCTTGAATTCTGTTCAACATGCTCCACTCAAATACATAAGTATTACGATGAAGAGAGAAAGAGAGGCATATCAGCTTGAGAAGACAAATTATGAGAGTGAAAAAAGCGACCAAAGGCAAATCATATCACTGAATATGCATTTTATGGTTTCCACGGTGAGGTAGTTGATGCTGGTTTAAATCATTTATAAATAATCAGAATCACAATTGATGCTGGTATAAATCGTAAAAGGGTTATTTTTTGCTTCGGCAGTTTCATGCTCGATGGGTGATAGACTGCGATCATACAATTGCTCTTATATGTTGTCAAGTGCTGCTATTTTACTGTCATTGTCACAACTCCATCATCAGTCATGTTCTGTCATTTTTCATGATGAAAAATGGTACGAATGATGAACAAAAGATCACCAAAATTGTCTAAATATGCAAAAGGGCTAGAGCAATCTATACAGGGAGAGAGAGATAAAGAAGTACATAGAGAGATAGAGAGAGAGAGAGAGATATTGTGAGAAAAATAACACAAGAGAGGAAATGAAAGAGAGAGAGAGCAATAAATATATAGAGAGACAAAGAGGTAGGTGCAGAGAATAAGAAAGCACAATAGAGAAAATGGAAGAGAAATACACAGAGGGAGACCACTAGAGAGAAAACAAGACAGAAAGAGAGAGAAAGCACAAGAGAGAAAATGAAAGAGAAAGAGATAGAGAGAGTGAGAAAGAGATTGAGAGAGAAAAAATGAAAATGAGTGAGAGAGAGAAAGTGAGAAAGAGTGAGAGAGAGAAAGTGAGAAAGAGTGAGAGAGCCCAACAATCCATTGATAGTGGTAGTCTCAGTCAACAACAATTCTCATTGTTGACGATGGTTATTGTCCCACATGACAACAATCATCACTCCAATCTGCGATGGTCCTTGTCTATGTCTAACACAAAATTCTCACCTCCACAAAAGTCTTATTCTTATTCATGAAAA
Organism: Wolffia australiana; assembly: GCF_029677425.1. NCBI lineage: Eukaryota > Viridiplantae > Streptophyta > Magnoliopsida > Alismatales > Araceae > Wolffia > Wolffia australiana. The sequence continues at coordinate 14,468,134 of NC_135835.1, read as the reverse complement.
TTATCACAAAAGTCTCATTCTGACATTGAAGAGAACTGTTGTCTCTATCGTCACCAACAGTTGTTTTCTTGCCGTCAATGGTCAAAATCCCTGTTTTCCATGGTCATTCTGTCCAAGGTCGATGATAGTCATCACTGTTGTTGATTGTCACTGCTCCCTCAATGATGGTTGTTATGAATAAGAATAAGATTTCTTATGAAAAATTTAGGGGAATAACTATGGATATAGATGAAGGTCTAGTGAGAGAGAACCTATTTTAGAGAAAGAAAGTAGAGAAAATGAGTGTCTAGAGTGGGAAAGTGATGGATTTTAAGGGTAAATGGATGGGAAGTGATGGAGAAAGTAGAAATCTAAGATTCTAAAGCCTCACTGTAAGTTTACTGAGCCCTCAATGCTTCCTCTCAAGTATGGATCCTTATATTTCATCAGGATCAGGCGTTTTTCAATGCAAACAAGAGACGAGATTAAGAGAAAACTTCAATAAACTCACATTAAGCAGGTTAAACAACCTGGATTCTGAAAAATGTCTTGTCCTGCTGGCCACCCACTCGGTAGAGCACATCCAGAATGAGGGAAAATGAGGGAGAAAAAGTCTATTTATACATTGGGAGAATTACTAAAATACCCCTTCGGGCATTATCTATTATCTTTTCTTGCCATTTTGCCTCTTTTTTCTCCATTGATTGAGAGCTTTGCCTTGTAATTTCCAGTTTGTTTCTTTTGTAAGGTGTTTGAAGGCCCAATGGGTACGTCAGGTCGTGGCCAAAGACCCTCTGATCTCTCCTTTAAAAGCCTACAACATTGTTTCATCATTTGCAGCCCATTTCGATAATCACTAAGCTCCCAAAAATCCTCCAATTTCCTAAGAATTGTATCTTCTAATTCCTCTAAATTTCTGCACATTTGGAATTATAAAAGACTCATCAGTAATAAAACTGATTGACTTCATAGAAGTCAATGAAGTTAGTGAAAAATAATCATAATGTGCAAAAGTTGGAATTTCTAGCTAATGCATAAATATTTGGTTAATTCAAATAATAACATGATAAATTATAATTTAATAATACTAAAAACATATAAAATGTATGAAAATATATGTTCATTTATCATGTCCTCACTACCGAAAATTATTTTTTGTTTCATCAGCCACATCAGCATCATCCTCTACCAATCTGGTCTAATCAAAGACTAGATTATTATAAATTGAACAGATAACCTATACTTTTTGGGATTAAGGATTCATTATAAGATGAAATATAGCGTAAAATAATTAAATGCATAAGAGTATGTCATGAGAGCAAGAATTACACATCAAAAGTATTCTTATAAGTTAATATGTACTTTTATCAATTGAGAAGCCAAAAATCGGGGTGAATTATGCAATTTAATCATCCCTTATCGTTGTTCATTTTAGCTTATGCAACAAAATTTATAAAACCAAACATAAGATGTATAATGATAAGTATAAGTATCGTCCAAGGGAAGCTATTAAGTTAATTCAATTAGTAATCTAATTGAAAAATTTGACCCTAATTAGAGTTAGTTTATACTTCAATGAAGATCAAATCCCCTAATTAGATGAATAGTTTAAAAAGGAGGGTAGAATAGATGGGAAGAATAAAAGAATTAGGGATCTCTAAATTAACTTCATTGATCGAGTGGAAATGATAAAATGAGTCAAGTAGAGATATTAGTGATATTAAGAAGAAGATTTGGTTTTGGTTGTTTTGAGGGAATCGGGAATCCAAATTCAGTAACTACTATCTCATAAACACAATATGATAAATCCCAGAAATTAAAATTGAATAATTTTTTTCTTCTTGATTTGCAATTGGAATAGTTAGATCAATTAATGCTCACTCTTGTTTATTATAGTGAGGGCTTGTACATTCTGCTCAAACCTAGGGATTTAGAAATTCAGACCAAGATCAAGAAGAATAATAAAAAAATCATTAACACTTAATCAAAACAACACTAAAATTCAAATACAATGCAGTAAAAAATACTGAATACTGTTGTTCCAAGCTGGTTATCATCTCTGTCTTGCAGCTGTGAAATTTCTGCTTTTATACTTAGGATAAATAGTAAAAAATTAGGATAAATAGTAAAAAATGACCTCCTCAACTCAAATTTCTGCTTTTATACTTAGGATAAATAGTAAAAAATTACCATTTGACCCCCAATGTAATGAAGATTTATCCATTGATTTAGGCTTGATCTGAATGATCCAACTGTAAGATGGAACGAGGAGGTCAAGACGACCCAATCCATAAAAAAATCAGCTCAATCCGACTTTAGGATCAAAAGTTATTAATAATTGGCCATACTGAGCTGTTGGATCAATTTTCAGTTATGTGATTTCAATTTTTCGATACACGTAACGCTGTGTTGCACTCTCATTGGCTGGAAAAATTTTAGACTCATTTTTGCAGGCTCTTTCTTTGCGTACCATGTATCTCATGGCAAAAATAAGAGAAGAATAAAAAAACACAAGATACATATGGATATGTACTTACCTGAATGTTTCTACTGCGGATATCCAACCAAACGCTGCCATGTCACCTCTCATGCATGCACTTTTTATGCCCTGCACGAACGGTGCACTTACCACCCTCAAAGGATGTATATGCATACATTATTTAGGCCATTAGATTCTTTTTTGATGGCCGAGATTAAGCCCCTTGGCCACATGAATCAATTTCTTGGAGTTTTGCGCTTTAGTTCATGCTACAATTTGCACGCGCAAATTGACACCATCGAAAAGTATTTTTGCATATGACCATCCACTTTGGATTTTTTCTATATTTTCTAAAAAATAAAGAAAAATTCCAGATTATTTTGATAAAACCCTCAACTATTTCTAATTGGATCTTTACACCTACAATGCGCGACCGAGAGCTGTTTTAAGGGCATATTTGCAACCACAATTTTAGTAAAGTCCATCCGCCTTCAGAAATTGATTAAACTAGTATTTTTTTTATAACGGTATCCTTTTTCTATTTAAAATCTTATTTCTTCTTTGAATGAATTTCCAAAAAATTCAATAAAATTCTAGACAATTTTGAATTTAAAATGTTGGAAGTGGTATTGACCTTCTCAGGAATGTGGGATTCCCCTCTCCTTGATTTGAACGCCTAGGTAGATGAAAAGGGAGTGTACTCGTCGCTAGGTATGACACTATACTCCTAGGGTAATCTTTCTGCACTCATTTAATGCTGGTATCACTTTTCTCGCAAAACAAGATCACTCTCTCCCAGGGTGGTGGCCACTTAGTACTTTTCTCTCCATTAGCTTTCCTCATACCCAAGAGTAGAAGGAGCCAATTTCCTCATCCTGTTGAGCACATAATATGGAAGATAACAACAAGAATATATGACAGTATTCTCAGGCTTTTGATTGGAAATATTGAAGTCTCACAAATGAGATAGGGTAAGTTTGATGAATATATGACTAAAGAGAGGCGGTCCTACCTAAGATAACTTACTACCAAGGTTTTAGAACAAGTGGGAGAGAGAAAAGATGTGACTAATAAGGTGATACATGAAAGTAGACCAATATGACCATGAGTGGAATACTAACATAAGAAATATAGACGCATCAAACGCCCTTGTTTTCTTTTCTCTTTTTTACATGTTGTTTTATTTCTCTTTTAATTATTTTTTTAATACATTTTTATCTTTTTTTTAATAAAAAGGGGGCATGACAAAAAATACCTTCCATCCTATAGAGCAATCTCCTCATGAAAAAGCAATAAATGAAAATAGAGAATGCAATCACATTCGTCAAGAGAGATGGGGCAAAAGAATAAGATTGAGATAATGCAAAGTGAAGCACAGACAGAAAAGGATGCAAAGAGGCGACATCAGAGTGATATTGTGGAAAAGAAGATAGGCATACTTGGTAGATATATATCCTCTATAGTGGAAGTAAGTCGACGATGAGTATGATGTGAAGTGTGTGGACACGATGAGGTTAGTGAAAAATGTATTCTGTGCACATGACTTGGAGAATGACTCACTCCTATCTTGAAATACAAGTATGCTAATGGTGAGACAAAATACTTAAGTGAGAATGGTTACTTTGAGATGATGGAATGGGGGACCTCAATTTACTCATCACTCTACCTTTGGAACATAGAGCTTCTACCCTTTGACCTTCCATCATCTAATAACCAACTGGAAACTCTCCACAAATTGAAACTGAACCCACATTGCTCAAAATCACACATTGTTCCACCTGCAACATGCTCTTGATCCACTCTAGGAGCTTGACATCTCTACACATGTTCCCAAACCAACAGATGAACATTTTGATGAAAGTTGATAATGGTTATGAGCAGGTTTAATTCATGAAATATTCCCCAAAATTATATGCTTACATCATAGTTTGCCATATAACATGAGCTAGCTCCCCCAGTACTAGAACAAGCATGGTTCTCAATGCATAATTGAACAAATAACCGAAAGGAAAGTTGAGGGAGAGAATAACAAATAGTGGGGATGGAAGTTGTAGTGCACCGTTGAGAGGGTAAAGATAGAGATATGTGATCATTGTGGCTGCATCATTAGTTATAAATGCTCCAACTTGGTCAACGCTAAAAAATAAAAAAATAAAAAAGTAAGACGACAAAAGAAAATTAAAATTCACAAGACAAATAGCAAATAAAATAAGTTTAGAAATATAGTTGAATAACGATGCTACAGCTTCCAATGGGATATCCTCGTTTGGTGGAGGGGGTTCATGTTCGAAGAAAGGCTACAGCCACTGCCCCATGACCTTGAATTCTGTCCCTAGCTTTAGGCCTCAAATGATAACAGACCCATTATCAAATTTTTTGCACACAATGAAAGGTCCGTCCCATCTTCATTTGTATTTTTCTGGAAAAAAGTTATAGTTGAGAATTATAAAGCCACACTTTTTGGTAGGGACAAAATTTTTATCCCTGTGAATATTTTGATCGTGAAACGCCTTCATTTTGGCATTGTAGATTCTGGAGTTCTCGTACGCTTCATTCCGCAACTCCTCCCATTCATGTAGCTTCAAAAGACGGTGTTAACCTGCACCGTCTAGAGAGAGATTAAGTTTCTTGATAGCGCGTAAGGCCCTATGCTCTATTTCTGTAGGAAAGATGACAAAATTTTCCAAATGCTAACTTGTAGGGAGAAATTCCTAAAGGTGTTTTATATACTATCCGATATGCCCATTACACATCGTACAACTTTCTTGACCAGTTTTTTCTAGTAGGGTTGATTATCTTTTTTATTATTTTTTTAATCTCTCTATTGGACACTTTTACTTGGCCATCAGCTTGAGGGTGATAGGGAGTGGTAGGCCGATGGTGGACGCCATCTTATTTTAACAAATCTTTGAAAAATTGCTATTAAAATGAGTGCCACCATCACGTTTTTACACTCATTAATAATTTTTCATAAAAAATCTCAAAATAAAGTATATCTTCCAATGTCCTTTTAGCCTTATCCATGTGATCAACTAGTTATTAACTTTAAGGTACAATAACATTTATTGACAACCTTATTAATTAACTGTATCAACATATAGATTAATTAATCAAGGATCGATCTAACCCAATCGATAGGTTAAGTTACCAGCCTAGGGGGTACCAAGCTACACCTCTTGCTCTAGAAGATATAGAGTAGCATTTGAACTCTCGTATAGAACCTTGTTTGTCATTGGTTAACATACATGTTTGTGAGAGACTTGTGTATAATCCTTTGTTCGGGTATGGTTAATCATCAAGCCCTAATCTATCATTCAATTTGTCATTAGAGAATGTCTTGTCCAATATCCTTACTACCTTAGACATAGAGTTATCTGAATTTTCTTCCTTGAGTTAATCCCCTCATATTCTGAGGCAGAAAGTCCTATCTAGATCACTCAGTCATCTCAGTGAATTTCTTACTATGTTCATGTTATGACTTATTTTAATTCTTTGTTTAGGGACTTATAATCCTTCGTTCATCCATGATATGTCCTTATTGTGTTAGCTCAACATATCACTTATACTATTGTAACATGAATCGATCTGATTGCTACTTGGTATCATACAAACTCATGGGGATCAATTCAATGACCTTTTTCTCCAAAGAGCACCCATCATTTGTCCCAAGTGTCTCCACATTAACAACCACAATATCAGACCTACTTACCACATTAGGATCAAATAATGTTATTTGATCTGGATAACTCAGTGTCCATCTCAACTATCTATTAAAGACGAACATTACAGAATACATTTTCAAGACTAGTGATCACTTCATTATGATATTATCATAATTCACCAGGACATTGCACATATTCATGGACTTCATTATAAACATATAGAGAATAATCATTGAGTAAAATTTCATTCATTGTGCCTAGTATAAGACACAGTGGTGTGCTTGGCTTGACGACCACATAACATCTATCAGGTTTGGCTCAGCACAAAGATATTCATTATAACAAGGGTAATTATCAAAATTGTGGATGAATAATAAGGGAAGTACTATAGGTTTCAACATTTGTGTCAGATATGTCATATGTTTGGTAATAGAGAAATAGAACTACAGCATTCCAGGATCTTCACCATCTCAACATCAACTTTAAGTTTCTATAGTCATGGTATCTAGATAGTTGTGCAATTTTCCTTGCTACTTTGGATCAAGGCAATGATAATCTGGAATGGGGAAACAGTCTATACTTGAAATTCTATATGTTGATAATACTGAAATCATTACTCATGAGACCAACCTTTGTTTAAGGTATTTTCTGCATGCTACCAACATTACCAAAAACCTGCCCCATATTCATAGTGTAACTTATGATAATTACTCTTTTTTTTTTTTTAAGTTTACCCCTCTAATTGTCTGGTAAAGCCCAAATCCAGGAAAATTTAGGAGGATACCTATTACCTGGAAACTCATTCATGCAACCCAACATCATGTGTTAGTGAAATGGATTCATGATAAACTTAGCACACTCACCTTGAAAATTTATAACCCACATTTTTAGTAGCTTAATTTTACCATATTTAGATGTTTATGTGAATTATACTTATTATCTATCGTTGATGTAAGGCATAAAATGATATATCTTGATATAAGAATAATATTCTAAAATTTATGCATTTTTACATATTTTAATGGATTTTTTATATCAAATTCAGAAATAATATAATTTTTGGAGTCAAAGTATAATATTTCTTTAATTTTCAACATGAAATTTGTTAAGAAGTATTTTTTATAAATCAAAATATATTATTTATAGTTTTGGGGCATTGATCTATTTCTCTATGAATTTTATAGTATTTTTATGCCATTTTAGTTTCGCGATGCCAGGTGTCCAAATTTAATTCGTCAAATGGCCACCAACTATGGTTAGAGATAATGGTTAGCAACAACCAATAATTAAATATGGTTAGTGATTGGCATCAGCCAATCATTTATCTAAATTGTTAGGATGCAAGGCATAGTGATAGGGGTAGTGAAAATGATGTAGAATGAGGAGTAAAATGGGAAGATAGTGATTGAGATTCTCTTGAACAAGTAGAGAGGAGAATTATCATGGGAACGCAACAGCGTGGGTAACACATGAAATAGATGGTAGGAGATGATGGTAGGGATGATAATGGATGAAGATGAGTGATAATGGATGAATGGAGGTGATGGATCTTGATGATGGATGAACAACCTAAATATATTGAAGAGTAGTCAATGTACGAAAAGAGCCTAACATTATATCCCTATGTTCCACCAGGACCAGGACATCTTCCTAAGGCAGATCAACCTCCCCACTTCTCTGTTGACCCTCTCTAAGCACTAGACACACCAAGTATAACTTTTATGGACTTTCGAAACTTCAATTTCTTTCAATCTGCCTATCTTGGATGAAGTAAGCTTAAGGAGTTTTGCTCTAAATATCTAGACCGCCATTTATAGATCCAACTACATGGATGGATAGAAGGCATAAACATGAAGCTACTGTTAAATTTTCAGCTCCCTCGTTCTGGATCGTGAGATATCAATCATGCAAGTTGCAAGATTATCACCCATTGATTTACTCTAGATATTACCTATCCTCGTTCTCTTCACCACTACCACACCTTCTCTACGGTTGTTGCCATTCAATGCTAACGGATGAAGGTGATGAGCAGCCGAGATCATTCCATATCCTCTCTATCCATGCTGATCGTTGCATCACAAGGACCTGAAAGGAAGAGACAAAAGAAATAAATCAAATAAATAACCAAAAGTGGGTGTGACCTTGCGGTGGGTCACATCACCCCACGTCAGCACACTTTCTTTAGCAGCCATTTAAAATATGACACATTTTTTCCATGTGTAGACATGCGCACCACATGTACACGTGGCATCATATGAGATGTGGGCACCCACAACTTTTGACCGGTCTGAAAGAAAAAGAGGAAGAAAAAATTATATTTAAAATCTTCCCTCCTTGGTCTCCGTATAGCATTTACTAACAAAAAAGTGTCCCTTTTTTATTATTGAGATATCAAAAATTTGCGAAGGAACTACGATACACAGCACCAAAAAAGTGCTCAGTTTTGAGGCAGTACTCTAAATTTTCATCTCAAATTTGTTTTCCTATGTATTGTATCTCCTTTTTTGCTGATCCTTTCTGACTTGTTAATTTCTTTATGAACCTATTTCACATTAACAAATTGATTGTACCCTATTTATGTTTATGCTTCGAAGTAGGAAATTCTTAATAAGTTTTCTATTCGATCTTGAGGTTGTGTTCTATACTTTCATCTCTGATTTTTTTTAATAAATAATGTGATGTAATACGCTATGGCCGGGATCGATTCGGCGCGTATTACACCACAGATGGCGATAGTAATTCTAAGAGGTACTGATATGGTATGATGCACTTTGAAAATATAATGACGAGTACAATGATATTAACTGCCCGAGTAAGAAGATCAGCTAAATGGGTGAAGTTCGACTGAACACAACCGACTTCCCAACGTCCCCTAAGACCAAATCTGACGCATAGGGTGATAGGTATCTATAATACCTGTCGGTATCTGATTTCCAAGCAAATGATTAGGCTGTACCACAAGAAAAGTAGTCCTATTCACTCACTAAGTGTAGTTTGACGGGTCAATAAGAAAGGTTCTTAACTCTCTTGAGATACGGAAAGATAATGAGACGAATACCGATAGAAAAGTAATGATTTGAAAATGTAAGGGGGATGACCCAATGGAACCTGGTTTGGAGAGGTGTTGTCATTCGTTCCCAATTCGCCAATTGACAATGCGAGAGGATGACCAAACGAAGGGTTTCCCATTGGTATGTTGGAGGTGATCGGGACCGGTTAGAGATCGCAGTCGGACTGATCCGTGAAGGCAGGCGCAAGGAATGGCTAGTGCTGGCGGCGTGGTGTCGTGCAGTGGCTCGGAGCTTCCAGTGGGCGATTGGCGTATAGGGCTTGGTGAGCATGCTCACAGCCACGCAGGACGTGGGCACGCGCAGGGCAAAGCGTGCCGAACGCGCGCGCACGGGCTGGAACGCGCGGGGTGCGAGCGCGACAGATGCCAGTGTAGGGAAATCACGGGACCCTAGTGCAGTGCGGACGCGTTAGGCGCGGGCACGGGCGCGAGGCTGCATAGGCACCGCGGTGTCTGCTAAGGCGAGTGACGGCGGCAGAGGTGGAGTCGGTGGCAACAACGGCATGGGCGTCGAGGATGAGGGCGATATAGCGATCTCCAGATCAAGATTCGCCAAGTTCGACCTTCTTGGACAACTTCTTGATCAGCAACCACCAAGAACGGTTGTTCTTGGAAGAGAATCAACGGCACTACTATTTCAGAGAATGAAGATAACTTTCCACAATAAGATCAACTAGGGGAAGAAACCACGATCCCACGATCTAGCAATGGTGACTACTACTAGAAACTCTTTCTAACGCTATTGAAACTAGAAAGAAAACAACAAATCTTTATTTTCCCAATTTCATTCTGGCCGTCCTTTTGGGCATGCCGTCCTTATATAGGGTCACGAGCATGCCCAATGGGGCGTAACTTGAGGGAACCGTCTCAACACAAGCGGTTCTCTCTAAACATCAGAAAAATAAAACGATCGAAATGGACAAGGCCAAAACACAAACAGCCCGGTCCATAATTCAGCGAGGAAATTACAACAGAAGACATAAAGAAAATTAGCTAAAAATGCGTGCAGCTTCGTCATCACTTGGAGTACCTGAACGAGGCGTCGCAGACGTCAGCTCGTGTGGCTTGGTGCAGTTCCTGGCGGCGTGTTGAACTAAGAGGGGGTGAATTAGTTCTACTTCTTTTATTTATATAGATTCCTTATTTAACTCTCTCTTGCTTCACTCAAGGGACAATAAATTTTTACCCTGCTTCGGGGCACTAATGTGCCCTTACTGCAGCCGTGCCTCGCCGAGGAGTCGCCCTGACTCCACTAATCACTTTGGCAAATGCAAAGTGAGAAAAACTGTTCGCGATGTACAATCGCTCGCACTGATCTCAAGTAATCACACACTAAACACACTTGCTCGGTGCCGACGTCTTCCTCGACCTCAATCGAGTGCCTTCTCAGCTTCCAGCAACGTTCTGAGCCTCTCCTCAGTCCACTCTGTGCTGACGAAGTCCTCACGTCTCAGGCCACCATCCCGTGTTCAAGTGGATGTGATCTTTCTCCTGTTAGTGCACTTCCCTGAAAAGCAATATAATGACAATATCTTTATTGACCTTAAGTCAACTTTTCTCCTAACCCTAGTTTTCTCCTAAATTCTGTTTTTCAACTTTCAAGTCACAAATCATGTATCAAATGTCAATTGATGTCAACTACCAATGGATATGATCAAATGCAGTCAAAATCTAAACTTATATCAACTGGTAATAATTCTTCTCAATTGTAATAAGATAGTCCAATGAGATCAATTGATGTTTACTAATATCAGAAATATTCAAAGTAGACATTCAGATCAATCAATATTAAAGATCAATTGTCTTAACTCAAGTTAAATGTGATTTAACAAATATCAATTCAAATAAAGTAATTATACTGAGTCTGATCGAATGTGATTTAGAAATCTCAAATTAAATCAAACATTTTCACTGTGTAAATCCTGATCGAATGTGATTTAGAAAATATCAATTCAAATCAAATAGTTATATCAATTCTGATCCAATGTGGTTAGATGATATCAATTTAAATCAAACACTTATATCAATTCTGATCCAATGTAGTTAGATGATATCAATTTAAATCAAACACTTGTATCAAATCTGATCAGTTATAACAAAGATATATCAATTCAAATCCAATAGGTATATCAATTATGATCAAATATATATATATGGGAGATATCAAATGTATTTGAATTTGCGAGTTAATGCATTCAAGATATCGATTTAGATAGTTATTTAAATTTCATCCAATCTAAAATTCAAATTCAAGTTTACAAGATGAATGAATAATTTTCGAATTGAATTTCTTATATCTGAAGAAAACTGAGTTTCAAGAACGTTACATAGAATCAATTAGAATTAGGGCGCCTAAAATATTCCAGTATTTTGAAATCGAATTCAAAACTAATTTGAATTAATCAAATAATTCAAATAGATTTAAAGCTGTCAATATATTCAATAATCAAGAAGTCCAAGAAAGTTGGTTATATGATTTCAAATAATTGCAACCATCAAAATCGAATTGAATTTTATATCAATTAACTATGTAGTAAAAAGTGATTTAATCTTTAATCTTTATCAATCAAGATTTCAATTAGATTTTATGTTTGATTTTACATAATCAAGAAACCAAAAACAACTGGTTATTTAGATTTCAGAAATCCAAGATCAAAATCAGTTTTTCAAATTATGAATGTTCAAATTTCGATTTTAGATTCTAACTTACGAAACTCAATGAATTTCAAGAACCCTCAAATTAATTTCAACAGAAATCAAGAAATTGGTATCTTGATTTCAAGAAATCAAGAAATTGGTATCAAGAACCTTCAACAAGATATGGAACAATCTAACCAGGATTTTCTTGAAGAATTAGTAACTACAAACATGCAGATGATGACGTCAATTAATTTCAACAGAAATCAAGAAATTGGTATCTTGATTTCAAGAAATCAAGAAATTGGTATCAAGAACCTTCAACATGATATGGAACAATCTAACCAGGATTTTCTAGAAGAATCAGTAATCACAAACATGCAGATGATGACGTCCACCAGTCTTGAATCTCCTCACCACCGGCCAGAACTTTCAAGAACTTTCAGTTGAGAGAGAGAGAGAGATCACGATTTTTCAAGAGAAGAGAGAGAATGAGCACCAAAAAGAATACCTTAGAAAGAGGCTACATTGGATATTTATAGCCTTCAACTGTTATGGGGCCCAATTTTCCTTGTCTTATTGGGTTTCTACCTTAATTATAAACTTATTATCCCTAATATACTCCATCACATATTTATCTAATAAATGTCTATATATTACTACTATATTCAACTACTTAATTAATTTCATTAAATATCTATTATATTAAATCATCAAAATCCTTTTCCTAACACGGCGTTCGGTCTTGGTGTCGAGATGGTCCCCCATCATAATTTCTCCATTCTGTGTTGTTTATTTCTGATTTTTTATCGTCTTTATGCATCAATTTTGCTTTCCCAAGATGACTGTATCCCTTTGTTTGGATGCTTCAAAGTAGAACATTCTAGATCTGATTTTCTCTTCAATTTTGAGGTAGTGTTCTAAATTTTCCTCTTCGAGTTTTTTTTATATATTGTACCTCCATTTTTTGCTGATCCTTTCTGATTTGTTAATTTCTTTGTGAATTGATTTCACATTCAAAAATTGATTGTATCCGATTTATGATGATGCTTCAAAGTAGAAAATTCTATGTCAGATTTTCTATTTGACATGGACGTAGTGATCTATACTTTCATGCCCAACTTTTTTAGATAAATCATGTCTCCATTTTGTGTTGATCCTTTCTGGTTTTTTATCGCCTTTATAAATCAATTTTGCTTTCACAAGATGTTTGTATCCCCTTTGTTTTGATGCTTCAAAGTAGAACATTCTTGATCTGAGTTGCTCTTCGATTTTCATGTGGTGTTCTAAATTTTCTTCTCAGATTTTTTTTTATAAATCATGTCTCAAGTTTGTGTTGATTCTTTCTGACTTGTTATCGTCTTAATAAATTGATTTCATTTTTGCAAGATGATTGTATCCCCATTCCTTTTGATGCTTCAAAGTAGTACAAAATTAATCGGATTGTCTTCTCGATTTTGACGTAGTGCTCTAAAATTTCTTCTCCGATATTTCTTCTTATATATCGTATCTCCTTTTTTGAGATACTTTCTCATTTACTAATTCATTTATGAATCTATTTCTTATTCACAAATTGATTGTACCCCATTTATGTTGATGCTTCAAAGGAGGAAATTCCTAATCGCTTTTTCTATTCAACATTTAGGTAGTGTTCTATACTTTTATCTCTGATTTTCTTTTAATAAACATGGTGGCGTGGATGCCAACACATCGACACCGGACGCGCCGCCACCGTCAACCAAAGTCAACGTCTCCGCTACGGACACACCGCCACAGTCAATCGAAGTCAACGCCTCCGCCACGGACACGCCGCAACCGCCATGAGACAACTTCAACATACCGGCGTTATGCACGTCTCCACGCACGCATACTCCTTCACGCATCATGACACGTCGCCAACGGCAGATCCACAACTGCCCCTTGGCATGACATGAAGCACGTCTTGCGTCTTTAATTTCTCGTCTTTAAGTTGTATTTTCTCTTTTCTCCAATGCCTATAAGTATAGGCCATTGTTTCAAGAAACACTTAGGCAGTCACTATTCAAGAATTGAGTTTGTTTTAACTCTTCTTGGAGGACCGCCCAGCCTCCCCTATCCCTTCTCCACTCCTACCGCCGGCGCCGCCGCTGCCGTCTTCGTCGTCGCCGGCCACCCTCCCACTCTTTCTTCTCCTTCTTCCTTTGTCTCACCCTCTCTCTTTTTCACCCTCCCTTCTCTCATCCTTTTCCGCCTCGTGCCCTAGCGCCAGGCCACCCCGCGCCCACGCACAAGGCTGCCCAGCGCCCTAGCGCCACGCCGCCCCCGCGCCCTAGCGCCACGCCGCCCATGCCAGGCGCAAGGCCGCCCAACACCCGAGCGCCAGGCCGCCCCGTGCCCTAATGCCAGGCTGCCCCGCGACCAAGCGCAAGGCCGCCCAGCGCCCAAGTGCCAGGCCGACCCCACACCCTAGCACCTGGACGTCCTACGCCAAGGTTCTAGGCCACCCAACGGCCCCCGCGTCGCCACCGACCGCCCATGCTAGTGACGCCGTGCAGGCCTCCCATCCAGCCACCCACGTCCGGGACGCCGTCGGCGCCACAACACATCGTGCATCCTGTTCTGGTGTTAGGGCGCTGCCCCGCACCCCACAAGGGGGCGACCCCCCCCCCTGCCCCCCCGCCAACTGAGCGTGCAGTTGGATCCGTGATCTCGTATCAAAGAGCCCGTTAATCGTCACGCTTTCTGCCAGGCCGTACAACGCTCGGAACGCCTAGACTCTCTCGTCTAGTGGGCCATTCAACGCCCGGATTTGCCCGGTCTCATCACGATCAGAATTCCCCCCAGCCTCTTCCCGCACTACGGTGCTGAGGTATGCCTAAATTCTTTGGTGTCGAAGTGTTCCTCATCTAGTATTTCTCGAGAAGTCCCCCACCATCAGATTTGATTTGGTTTGGATTTCCCCAAATTCTCTCTCGTTCGTGAGTTTCCCTCGTGACGTGAATTCGGATATTGATTTTCAGTGCTTCTGCATCGTCGCAGTGGGTGAAGATAGTACTCCCACCCTCGACATGGATCGGAGCTGCACCACCAGTATTTCATCGGTTTTAAATGCCGAATTCGACCATGTGGATTTCTGTGGGCTGTTTCATCCCTCCCTTCCCCAATCCATCCATTGCCTTCCCTCCGTCCTTATCATTTCTCCGTTTCTCGAGTCGTCCATTTCCTAGTCGTCCTACATCAAAACATTCTTTCCATTTTGTGTTGTTTATTTCTGATTTGTTATCGTCTTTATGCATTGATTTTGCTTTTGCAATATGATGGTATCCCCTTTGTTTTAATGCTTCAAAGTAGAACATTATAGATCTGATTTTCTCTTCGATGCTTCAAAGTAGTTTTTTTTAATTTTATATTTATAATTGGTGAGTGCGTGTCAAATACCCTAGTTTGGATAAGACTTTGAAGAGTTGACCAGCAGGCTTCCACATATAGTGAAGATGATGGTGGATAATATTTTGGCTTGCTTTGCACATTGTTAAAAAATACAGGGCTTTAGTGTTATTCCAAACATTCCAAAATTTTTTCTTCAATCTTTTTAGATATTTCATGGACAAGTGAGTTGAGGCATAACATAAATGCGCTGAAACTGAAATGCCAAATCTCTACAATTGTGGTTGGGCTATCGGATTGTAATAGAGATTCAAGGTTACTGTGGAAAATGATGTACGTAATCCAAGAGCAGAAAATTACCACAAAAGATAAGGCAAAAAATATAAATAAAGCATTAAAGAGTGAAAATGGGGGTTCACAATTGCATAAAGAATAAACCATGAGACCAAACACCCCTTTTTATTTTACAGTTCAGATGTATCTAATCTTATATTTTTCTATAAAGTTATGTAATAAGTCCAAATTTAGGGGTTTTAGACATAACCAACAATATTTTCAAATTTTCACTTAAATAATCTCTACTACTAATAATATGAATTGGTGTACCCTTATGGACTCTGGTTGGCTGAAAAGAGAGTGAGAGAGAAGAGGGAGAGGGAGAGCGAATAGAGAGAGAGAAGCAGCAGCATACGCTCAGGCCGGGTGACTATGTCGTGCACAAGAGAGTGGGGTCGGGAGGTTCGTCA
Source organism: Wolffia australiana (assembly GCF_029677425.1). Taxonomy (NCBI): domain Eukaryota; kingdom Viridiplantae; phylum Streptophyta; class Magnoliopsida; order Alismatales; family Araceae; genus Wolffia; species Wolffia australiana. Next base: position 14,452,195 of record NC_135835.1, on the reverse strand, counting down.
CTTGCTCGCTCTAACCCTAATGGAATACGTCATGCCGTCGAGAGAGCAACAACAGCTGGCTTCCAAAAAATGGATCATGGAGAGTTCGCAAATAGCTTAAATCTTACAGCTTGAGAACAAGCACAGCCAATTTTTCTCCAGCGATTGCTTTGAGCAAAAGGTGATTAATTTTGTTCTTCCACGCCACGATTGGTTATCATATGTCCTATTTCTTCTAATCTCAATATGAGATTCTAAATTTTGATCTAGAAGTTATTTGCTCTAAAAATCAAGGGATTTTTAAAGCAATTACATATCAGTGCCGATTGCCCATGACTGATCAGGATTTGAAGACGGTGAAGGATCTTTTGGAGGAGGAATTCATTAAGAAGAGTGATGGTTGGGTGAGGGGATTGGAGTTGATGGTTCACACAAAGTAGAAGGCTGAGATCCAAGCGCTGAGTTCATTTGGGTTTCAGTATCTGACCAAGCTTTATCTAGCTCTCAAGTTGCAATAGAAAGACTGGATTTGATGTATCAAAATTGGTGAATTTTCTTTATTACCTGTTTCCTTTGGCCAAATTCCTATGCTTAGAGCTTCACGCTGCAATGAGTACCTAAAAAGAATAGTGATAGCTTCCAAATTATAATGTTAATTTGGTGTATATGACATACCATTTAGATGTTTTAATGGCCATATTTGCATGTTATCACATTTAAATGGAGATAAATGACATACATTCTTATTTCACAATTGTTTTATTTTTTTATATTTTTACATGGTATTTAACCTCATTGCATCAAAGAAATAATTTTACAGGGCATAAAATACTTGGTCAGAGGTTGGTAAGGGTTTTCCTATCTTTTTTGGAATTTTTCCATGTTTTTTACAATTGTCTGACCATTATTTAGCCAAGAAATGAATTTAGAATTAAAAGAACTGATATTTTTAATTTATTTAATATTTATATGCGTTTTTTATATATTCTATTAAGAGGCGTCCACGTCATTCACCCGAAAATTTGAACGAATAAGTAGACGCAACGAAAGGAGTAATAACAAAGAGAAACATATATTATTAACTCATTATGGCATCATAATGCGTCATGCCATAATAAGCAAATCGTTAGCTTGAAAATAATAACCTGGCGCAGAGGGTGAGAAGAAAAAGGTAATTTTTTTTCTTTCGTGCAATAAATGCACGCAAAGAGTCGATCTCCGTGTGCATTTATCAAAATTTATACCTCGTACGCAGTCAGTTAGCCGCGTGCATTTATTGCACGTGGTAATCGACACACGTGCATTTATAATTATGAATAAACGTCCATTATTTAAAACATGCGGAGTCGATTCACCGCGTGCATTAAATGCACGCGGAAATCGACAGTGTGTGTATTAGAAGATTTTGGTAAGCTCACATAACTTTTGTCTTTTCTGTTTTTTTTAAAGGGCGACGTGGTGCTTTCTTGACCATTCAAATGAAGCATAATTTTTGAATGATTACGGCCAGTGGAAGCATGCAAGTACGTGTCAGAATGTGATCTGAGAATGGGGAAAATGAGAAAAAAAAGTGCCGACCAATCAGAGAATGCCATTTTATGAGATATTTTGAAGAGAGATAAAAGATTCAACGGTTGAGATTAAACGCCAATAAATCGATGATATCTTGAGATCTAGATGTCTGATTGAGCTGAAATTTTGAGGGCATGATTGTCTATTACCCCTCTACAATCCATACGATTGTATCTTTAAATAGAGTATGGAGAAAAGCAAAAATTACTTTATGAAGCTCTCCCCAAGGATTTGGCCAGGAAGGATACAGGAGTTGCTTCGGAAGTCGACAGATCTTGGTTCATCATTGAAAATTGTAAGTTTCTAATTTCATTTTTGTACTTCTCCTTGAACTATTCTAAAACGCCAAGGTATGGGCGAAATGTATATGCCCTTAAAGTTGTTATGAAATAAAATTAGCATTGCATTGTGACTTTGATTCGAGATCATATTTTTAATCTTTAGTTCTACATATATTTGGAACATTTCTGCATTTTTAGATTTGTAAATTAGGGTCGTATTTCACTTTTCCCCCAAATTCTTCACTTTCTCTCTCTAGGTTAATTCGTCTTTTTCTCTCTCTCGATTTCAAAATTGATTGTTGTGAAATTTAGATCAATATATAAAAAACCTAAATATAAAATTTGATCCAAAAATTTGTCCATCTTGGAGTCCAATTTCAAAATCCCCTTCTTGATTATTAATTCCCAATTTTAATACATAACAATTGTCTTAGAATTTTATTATAATTGGGAAATTAGTAATCCAAATTAATCTGATCTTATAATTAAAATTATCTGATCTTGATTGTCTTGACCGAAAATCTTAAAATCAGAATTAAGTTTCTACTTAGTTTTGATTAAATATAAATATAAAATAAAGTCTATTAAGTGCAAAATTAATTCATTCTTGAATTAAATTAATTGAAATTGGATGAAATTCTTGCTTAGTGCCTCCCTGTGGTTCGACCGCTTGCTTGCTCTATACAAAGTATTTAGTGATTAAGGGTGTTTATTAATTTTTATTGCATAAGTCTAAAAGCCCAAACAACGACGTATTTCCACATCAAATTTTTGGCTTATCAAAGAGGAAAATAAAAAATTTACTTAGTATGTGGTTTTTTAATGCTCAACTATATAAAACGTATCGCCCACTTTCGCGCATTTCAACAAGTATAATTATTTTAATATTCGGTTGTGTCACTTTAGTCGTAACACGCTCTCTGTGAAATCTGGCACAAATGTATACTTTCCTTTGATGAACAGTTTTTTTAAAATTATAGACTGCTGAGGATGATGTATCCAATCTCAGTCTCTCAATCAAACAAAATATTTTTCCTTTGATCAAAAGTTTTTTTTATCAAAGGAAATAATTTTTTTAATATTCTGCAACCGAAACCACCGGATCTGAATCAAATCAAATATTGTTTACAAAAAACGGTGATGTTGTAGGAAAAATAAAACCAAATAGGTATTTAAGCAATTGTAAATTAGAAAGCTTCAAAAACAAGCAAATATGACTACGCAATAAATATATAATAAAAAAACTCAGAGGTCTCGAGAAGGTAGACTTCAATTGCAGCGCGATTTTATGTTTTGGACTTTATTTTTGCCACTTTGATATTTCGGAAAATCCATAATTTGGTTATATTTTTGAAGCACTTTATTTTTTCCAATTTGATGTTTGTCTCATGTGTAAACGGCATTTGGTATTTTTAAGACGGGGTTTTAAAATTTCAGATGGAGATTAATTTGGTTGACTGAAATGAACGAATTTTGATGAATTGGGCGGATGGCCACCCAGATTTTGTCTTACGGGTAAACGACATTTGGTCTTTTTAAGCTAGGTGTTTATAATTTTGGATAGGGATTTGTTTGCTTGATTGATAAGAGTGAATTTTGATGAATTGGGTGGATGTACACCAAAGTTTTGTTTCATGGATAAATGCCAGTTCGTCGTTTGAATCTGCTGGGTTTTAATTTTAGATGGAGATTAATTCGGTTGATTGAAAAGACCAAATTTTGAAGAAATGGGTGGATGCCCATCTGGTCTTTTTAAACTGGGTTTCTATAATTGGTAGGTTAGAACTTAGTGATTACTAACTTCCTGCTAAATTCGTTTGTGACTCGCTCAATGAGAGTTTTCAGACTGCATTTCTATGTATCCTCAGATCTACACACGAGACTGCGTAGAAGTGGAAGAAGAAGAAAGTGTGGAGACGGGGCTATTTCCCCCTTTTTTCAATGTCACCGTTGCTTATAATCAGGCAGTCTTGCTCTCAAGATATCAGTAAGTTCTTCCCTCAGCTGAAATGAATGACTCAATTGGTATTTTCATCATCATCAATTGTGGTAATTTGATGGGTTTGAGTTTGATTTCAGCTCTGTTCATCTTTTTTTTAATGATGTAAGGTGGCAGCCAACATAAGGGGACAAAATTGCTGAGTAAAACTGAAGTGAAAGGGTTCTACAGAGTCAATGTTGATGTCCCAGCAAATGATTGGGTCAACATTATGAACTTCTACGATATTTTGGAATTTAATACCGGTCACTGGTAGGTAAATCCATCTGTTTGAGTTTTGATAAATTCTATTCAGTATAACTTTGATCTCCGAGCTTTAGTTCTCTATGGTTGGTCTGAGTGGCTGAAGATGGGATTTTTTATTTACCATGATGCCGAATCTGATGGTATCCACTACAGAGATCTATCTTTCATGAGAAAATGGATGGTGCCATCATGTTGAAGAGGTCCTATGTGCGGGGGATGAGAAAATGGTACTTGACTGTTATCCTTTTAATGGCTCGATTGTCGCAGCACATATGCCAAGTGCCATCCTTCTTAGGGGCCAAGACTCCGGGTACCGCACATGGGCTAAGGCTCTCCTGGATAAGGCCCTTTGCTTGTAACTCCTGGACGTGTCAAAGTAACTCTTCATAATTTGACGGTTCCATGAGATAGCGGGGCAAGTTTGGCAATGTCTCGCTGGGCGCGAGGTACGTCACATGCTGAATGTTATGAATCGACGGTAGCTCATCGGGTAACTCATCAGGGAACACGTCACCAAACTCTGATACGAGGCCTTCAACCTTGGGTGGTTGAGGAGCTATGGGTGTGTCCACGGGAGCATCGAGAGAGACGGTGAGGCACACTATCATGTTGTCGATCTCGTGCCCCTGATTTTGGGCGAACAAGGGGCCATGGATGACCACTAACACTACTGGGTTGTTTGGGACCATCTTGTTCGCCGGCTTCATGGTATATGGGTACCATGTAACCCTCCGTCCCTGGTACATGAACGAACATGCGTTCGTCCTTCCGGTTTGAGTGATGTCGTTGTCATATAGCGAGAGACGGCCTAGGATGATGCTTCCTATCTTCATAGGAAGTACATCGCACAAGACGCTCTCATCATAGGTGCTCACCTTCAATGGGACGCGACACTAACGCTTCACCGGTAAGCATGAAGTGTCAATCCACGACACATCATAGGGTGTCAGATGGGGTATGGCCGCCAACCCTTGTGGGGCGACCATCATATTGGAGATGACATTAATAAAACCCCTACTGTCCACAATCAACTTGCACACTTTGTCATCGATCTTGACATAAGTGAAGATCGAGGTGCGAAGGGTCACATCAGCAATTGGGTTGGTCCTCTGCACTACCGATGCAGACCGAGTTGGTGAAGCGGCTCTAGCTGGTGGTCGCACTCCACTCGTGCCGGCATGGTCAACGGCATTGTTCGCCAACTATGGACCACTGAGTCATGGAACAGGTGGTGGAGTTGCTCGGGTCTCTATGATCTGTATGTGCCTGACTCGTCTATCTGGTTACTCATATTTGTGTGCGAACTCCTTATCCACACCGTTTTCATCATCCTATGGCACCTCCATCTCGCCCATGTGATCTGAATTAACATCCTTGGCGTCAATCAAGATGGTCAATGATGGGCACAGGTTGGCTTGGTGCAATTTCCCTTGGCACTTGAAGCACATGATGTCAGCTTGGTTCGAGGTCGCGCTACAGACGGTAGTGATAGATTGAGCAGGTGGGGCAGATCCCACTAAAGTGGCTGGGGGGTTCCCTTTCTGAAGTCCGGGTAATCGCAGATGGTGTGGTTCGAGCAGCGGTAGCTCAAGGGGCTGTTGGAGTAGTGTCAATGGTGGGCTCCTCGCTCAAATGCTCTAGATGCTCCACGATGTGGTAGGCTTCCTCGACCTCGACACGGTTACACTTAAGCACCTTGCTGTGCAGGGTCGGCCAAGCCCATGAGAAACAGGCCGATGATGATTACCGGGTCCTCCAGGAACTAGCATCGCATCTGGCACTCTTCCTAGGTGATGGAGAACCACATGAAGGATCACACTTAGTCTCATCATCAACCACAAAGTGTAGCCAGCACCGACGCGAAGAATCTGCATTTCTGGTATAAGGTCTGACGTCGGGTTTCTTCTCCGACGGTTTTTCTAACATGATTGCTTGTCTCATGACAGTCTTTGTTGCTTTATTTCCCTCGTCCTTTGGGAGGCTCCCCTGTATGTGTTCGGATCTCTTATAATCTACTTTGTACCTTTAGGGGGGGAGTCCATTTGACTTCATAACCCCCTTTCAAGGACCCTTTTAGGGGAAAGCCCAAAAAGCTTTACCCTTAAAGGGCCCACTAGGACGTCCATAACCATCTCCGCCTCTTCTATGAAAACAGAAGGGATGATGACTGTGAAGGTCATGCTTGATTGTTGTTGATTGGAAAATCCACATCTAGAATTGTTGTTTGCATTTATTGTTTTGAGAGCGAGAAAAATAGTTCTGCATTTTGTTCTCGACACCTACGATTCCCGTCCAGCCACAGCCCCGCTTATTCGGCTGGTGAACGAACTTCCTGTCGTCCCTCAACCTGTAACTGTGGAAGATTCCTGTCAGCCATAGGAGCCGATCATATGTGAACCAGTCGTTATTGTTGGTCGCTTATGCTGCTTACGGTTCCTCTAATATCGTTGATCAGAGGCCACTACTAGACTTCTCACGTGCGTATTGACTTCTCATAGCTGACTCGATACTCAACCACATAACTCCATTATTCTATAAGGACTTCTACAACCTGATTGAGTCGATGATCGTAGCCAGATTATGGCAGTTGGCGACACTGATAACTTGCAAATTAACATCATTAATTGATGAATTTTACATTATATTTATATGTTTTAATGACTATATTTGCATGTTATCATATAAAAATAAAGATAAATGACTTATACTTTGATTTTATTATTATTTCTAATTTTTATCATTTTTTACATGGAATTTAACCTCATTCAGTGAAGAAATATTTTTTACAGGGCTTTAAATACTTGGCTAAAGGTTGGTAATGACTCTCATAAATTTCTGGAATTTTTCCGTATTTTTATACAATTGTTTGACCAATATTTAGCCAAGAAATGTTTTTTTTATTTAAATAATACATTTGCTATTTATTTAGCATATATATATATATACACACATTATTAGAGATAAAAGTTGATAAGATTTTATTATTATTATTATTACCCTGTCGGTTATCCGCATGCATTAAATGCACGCGGCAACCGACACACGCTTTTTTCTTCTTTCTTCTTGCACGTGAATCGGTCAGCCGCGTGCATCTAATGCACGCGGCAACCAACACGCACGTGCATGGCATATGCATATCTTTTTAAGTCGTTAGCGTATGCATTTAATGCATGCGCTAACCGACATCTTTAAAAAAAAAAAACAACGCTCAACGTTGTTGATTCGCCACGTGCACTAAATGCACGCAGAAATCGACGCTGTAAAATGTAAAAGACAAATGGTAAGCTGACACAATTTTTTTATTATTTTTTTTAAACCGACACACATGTATTGAAAATTATTCAAAAATTGCGGCTGCCTTTGTTTTTTCTGTTTTTTTTATATACACAAGGCGACGTGGCTTACTTATAGCCATTCAAAGAGGCTAATCTCTCTCCAATCATTGCGAGCGGCAAACGCGGACAACTATGTCTCAGAACGCGATTTGAGAAAGCGGAAAATGAGAAGCAATAATGCCGGCCAATCAGAAAATGTGGTTTTTGAGATATTTTGAAGAGAGATAAAAGATCTAATGGTTGAAATTAATCCTTAGTAAAACGGCAATATCTTGAGATCTTACCGTCCGATTGGGCTGAAATTTTGAGCGCATGTTTGTCTTTCTCCCCTCTACAATCCAGATGGTTGGATCTTTAAATGGAGGTCTGAAAATGGGCGAAAATCACTTTTTGAAGCTCTCTCCAAGGATTTGGCCAAGAAGGACGCAAGGGATGCTTTGGAAGTCGATAGTTCTTGATTCTGCACTCAAAGTTGTAAGTTTCTGTTTTGTATTTCAATCTTCTTCTTGAACGATTCTAAAATGCCAAGGCATGGGCGAAATGTACATGCCTTAGAAGTTGGTTTTGAATGAAATTAGTACTGCATTTTGATTCTGATTCAAGATCTGATTTTTTATCCTTAATCCTACATAAATTTAGAACATTTCTGCTTCATTAGATATTTTATTTAGGGTCGGATTTCATCTTTTCCCCAAATTCTTCACTTTCTCTCACTAGGTTAATTTGTCTAGGTTCTCTCTCTAGATTTCGATTTTTTTTGTTTAGGAATTTAATTTAATATATAAAAAACCTAAAAATAAAATTTGATTTGAAAATTCATCCATCTTGAAGTCCAATTTAAAAATCCCTTTCTTGATTATTTAATTCCCAATTTTAATTCATAAAAATTGTCTTCAAATTTTATAATAATTGGGAAAGTAATAATCCGAATTAATCTGATCTTAAAATTGAAATATTTCTATCTTTGGGCTTCTGACCAAAATTTTAAAATCTAAATTAAGTCTTACATAATTTTGATTAATTAAAAACATTATTAAGCATAATTAAGATTTATTAATTGCAAAATCAATTCATCTTTGAATTCATTGAAATTGGATAAAAATTCTTATTTGTTGCCTCTCTATGTTTTGACCCCTTGCTTACTCTATATTCTATATATAGTGATTAAGGGAAATTATAATTTTTATTGTGTAAGTCTAACGCCAAATCAATGACATATTTACGTGCATTTTTAGGCTTATCAGACACTCCAACTGCCATGGTTTCACAGTTGTAGGGGACCCTCGCGTGTTTCCTGATCGCCGCTGCTTTGACTCCATTGTCCCTCGCCTATGCTTGTATTGACATATGCTTTGAGGGGACCTTTGGAATCTCACTACCTTCATCATTCTTCTGCCACGGCCATCTATCGATCGAAAATACTTCTTCTACATGATCTGTTGTTGGCAGATTTCATCTCTTCACGATCAAAATTAACTGCCCGAATTCTCGTGGTTGGCCACTGTCAGTGTCGACCCCCTTTTGATTATATTGGCTCTAAAAATCTCCTCTATTGATAGAGTCAACACTGTCTTGAACACTAACATTGGTCCACATGGTTGTTGGAATTCGTCTGCGGCCAGGTTATTACATCGATAGTCAACTCATCACCGCTACATAAGTCAGCATCTTGTGTTCGGGCCCTCGTCTCTCCCTAGAAACACCAACTTAATTTTCTGTTATGATTTGAGATAGAACCTGAATTGTTTTGTAAATCCTCACCGGCTGCACCTAATTCCGAAAACTGAATCACAATCCGCAGATATGACCTGTCAAGCATATTGTCCTCGGTGTTAGGTTTTTCCATTCCCCTTTCATTTATAGGGTTGATTATTTCTTTCAGTGCAGATTTTACAAGTGCTCTGCTGCCTCGAGTGAACTTATACATCTTTGGAACTAACCATCGTTTATGTGATAGACATTATCTTTGTTAGTATCAGGCTAATGACGCTCTTGGTGATTGTGTGGGTGACCAGAGACGTGAACATCTCCTCCACCGTCGGCTTTGAGCTGATTACGCGGGTCATTAGGAGCGTGATCCTGTCACAATTACCCATTTATGTTGTTGTCCACTTATGTCTATGATCGATCGACTTCGTTCGTGTTTCTCTTTAATTCTTTAAACTGGCATTACATCTCATTTCATTTCTTCGTGTTAGTACCCGTTCACTAGTTGTGTAACACAGAGCACCAATCTCATTGCTCGTGTTATACCAAAAGGCCTTGATATATTCAGTCACGGACTGTTGACCTTGTGGAAGATCAAGCCACGTGAGGAATAGCGTCATGTGGTGATAACTTGCAAATTATTATGTTTAATTCATGAATATTACATTAAACTTATGTGTTTTAATGGCCATATTTGCATGTTATCATATATCAATGGAGATAAATAACTTACACCTTGATTTTATTATTGTTTTGAATTTTTAGTATTTTTTTACATGTTGTTTGACTTTTTACGAGTTTTAGACTTGGCTGAAAGTTGGTAAGGGTTTTACTAATTTTCTGAAATTTTCCACATTTTTTAATAATTTTCTGACCAATATTTAACCAAGAAATGGTTTTAAGAATTTAAAGAATACATATTTATTTATTTGGCATTTTAGAAGCATTTTATAATATATTTACATATATATCATGACATCCACATCATTCGCCCGAAATTTAGGCGAATAAGTGGATGCATAGTTTTTTAATGGGTTAATATCACGGTTCAGCTCAAACTTTTCCGAAAATACGAGTTATAGCCCTAACTTTTTTTTTGCTGCGGCACAGCCCGAACTCCCTATTTGGTCCGCCGCCGTAGCCCAACTGTGACGTGGAATCGACGTGGCTGCCAGGTGGGTTTCTGGCGGAGTCCACCTAGGCAGAATCCACCTGGCAGCCACGTGGATTCCACGTCATAGCAGGATTTGAAGAAAGTCTGAAATAAGTTATCGATTAGTCCGTCAAAGTAGAATCACCCGGGAGAGAGATCAGAAAGGTGGAGAAGGAGAAGGAGACGGTGGAGAAGGAGAAAGAAAGGGCATGAGAGAGAAGGGGCTTCTGCCCTGATCAACGCCTTCGGCCACAACGGCGACCACGCCGCCGCCCTCGCCATCCTCGATCGGATGATGCGGCGACCCGACTCCGTCGCGCTGATGGTCCTCACCTACAACACCGTCATCAATGCCTGCGCCCGGGCCACGGAGGTGCCTTGGGACACTCTAATTGGGCTCTTTGGGCAGATGCAGCATGATCTCGTCACCCGCAACACTCTGCTGGCGGCCTGCAGCAGCCGGGCCCTTGGCGACAAGGCCAACATGGTCTTCCGCACCATGAACGCCGCTGGGGTCCTCCCCGACGTCGTCACCCACGCCTACCTCGTCAAGACATTCGGCAAGCTCCGTCGTCTCTCCAAAGTGAGTGACCTGCTCAGAGAAATGGAGGAGGAAGGCAATGCCCCCGAGCCCACTTGCTACAACGTCCTCATGGAAGCCCACGCCCGCGCCGGGCTTCCATGAGGACAATTTCTTCACGGGGAGGAAGGAGAACGTGATGCACCACTTTGGTAATCCTCGATTTGAGCTCATCCGACACGATGTGGTCGAGCCGCCACTACTCGAGGTCGACCAGATCTACCATCTCGCCTGCCCTGCCTCCCCCGTCCACTACAAATTCAACCCCGTCAAGACCATCATATCCTTTTTTCCGTTTCAATTCTCGGTTTTTTCTGCCTCTTTGTTCATGAATTTAGCTTATCCCGATGTCCTCCGACGCTCTCTGATGCAGGTTGTGTTGAATTTTGCGGGATTTCAACTTGCAACCTTGGTTCTGATAGCATGTCTAACGCTTGTTTATTCATGAAATTATGATTCAAGTGTGGTAGTTTATTGCTTGCTGTTGTCAGTTTAAGCTAAAAATGATAGGTAAGTTTCTGATTATTATTTTTTTGAATCGTTTAAATTGTCTCACTTTGATCTGATGATGTCTTTGTCATGATAGGTGGGATAGTGTGAACCAGTTGTTGGAAGAAATGAAAACAAACAAGTTCTCCAATGCACACCAAGTGTGACTATGATGACGAATCAAACTGGCAGAAGGTGGAATATGTTTTCGACAGATTAAATTCGCAAGGTTGTGGTGTCACCGTACCATTGTATAATGCAGTCTTAGAGGTGCTCTGGTGGTTGGGTCAAAGTGCACGAGCAGCTAGAGTGCTCCAAGAGGCTATTCGACTTGGCCTTTTCCCTGAATTGTTTCATACAAATAAACTTGTGTGGGCTGTCGACGGTCATAGGTATCGCTGCAGTTCTACTAAGAATTAGAATTATATATATTCTCTTAGTCAGCATAACTGAGTTGCTATTGTTTACTAGGTTGTCTGTTGGTGGCGCTTTGATTGCTCTTTCAATGTGGGTAAATGAGATTCAGGACAAACTTAGCGTGGGAGATGATCTTCCTCAGCTAGATGCGGTTTTAGTAGTGTGAGTGTTATTTTTGTTTACCCATTAATTCGTCAAAATTGATAGTCTTTTACTTGCGGATGTTTGGACATCCTCAAGGAACAGTGGAGCACGTCGTTGACCATCTCCAATAATCTTGTTGACCGTGGGTCAAATTTGGTGTGTCTCAGGTGCTGCTGTGGATCTACTAGCTGCTGACAGACCCAAACACAGACGACCCGCTGGTGCCGGAGATCGACATGTACAAGACCGACTGCAACATGTACGACAGCACGGCCCGGAGCTGGACCTAGAAGTATGCCATGGGATAAGCTGCTTGGCTCGACCCTGCCCGCCCCCTTTGATGTGACCTGTGTGTTCAATGAGGATGTATCATTTTTATCGACATCTCATAAACATGGTGTATCATTTTTATCAACATCTCGTAATTGAGGATGTATCATCTTTCCCAGACCTGCGTATTATATTTTGTTGTGTGCCTTTATTTTAAAGAAACGAGGAACATAATAAAATCTGTTTTATTGGAAAACAATATTTTGGTTTATTGGAAAAACGTAATATAATTAGTCATGACTCCGGCTGATTTAATTCGTAAGAATCTTTTGGTTTACTGTAAATTCATGGTCCATGATGAACAAGAAGGACGAACAAGCGCCGAAATTCATGGATTAATCAACGGCGATTCAAAATGCCTTCGTCCAAGCGTGTTGGCTTCCTTAAAGATGGGAAACATGAACGGAAATTGTGGGCATTTAATCATAATTTCCTCATAGCCATGGACTGCTAGAGGGCCTGAAATGGCAAACATGAACGGAAATTGTGGGCAATTAGACAACAAAGTTCATATCATTAAATGACAAGTAAATCGTGTTATGCAAATGTTCTGACAGTACAAGTGAATGATAAGCTTGAACGCGTGGAGGTTTCGTAGCTCCATTGCAACTCTAACAACGATGGTCTTTGATAATTGGCGGATATGTAGCTCCTTGAGATCCCTGCATGATTGATCAACCAAGTTCATTAGTTTACGTTGAAAAAACTCAAAGAAGCATATAAACAAAGTTGGACATAAAAATCAAACCGTACTTGGCCTCCAGCTTCTATTCTTGGTTGGGTACATGTCTTCCGATTATGGCCAACTTGGTGGCAGCGGGAGCACTTCATATGCACGCCTTTCTTCGATAGTCTTTGTACCATGGGTTCTTTCTCATTGACGTCAATTCTCCTCTTCAGCTTGGGCCTTCCAGGTTGTTTCCTCGCAAGAGGAGGGAATACATAGCTCCCATCAGCTTCACTCCATAAGTTTTTTCCATTCATTGGTGGGATACCGTAACTATAAGCTAGCTGGTAGACATCTTTCTTCAACCACTCACTGACAAAAATGACGGGGTCCTCCTTGATCCAATGAATGCAGGTAATAGCATGGGGGCATGGAATGCCCCTTATCTCCCAATATCCGCAACTACATGTTCTACATAGTAGATCAACCACAAATCTGCTTCCGAAGTCTGTAACCTCGAATTGATACTTGCCTGCATGCCTAAGAGTGCATGACCTAGACTTCTTCTTGTTATCTTCGACCAACTCCCTTATCCGAGGGCATAATGGATCAGTTCTTTCAGAAAACAACTCCCTTTTTTTAGCTACCCTCTGCATGATTGCACCTCTAATTTCTTCCAACATGTCTATGATAGGCTTAGATCTAGCCTGTATGATGTAATTGTTGAAGCACTCGCAAATATTGTTATCAATCACCTCACACTTTGTATCCTTACTAATGTACGCCCTGCAAAACTTCTTTATACCTACATCTTGGAAGTCTTGCGCAGCTTGTGGGTTCAATGTGCTCATCTCTCTCATAATCCGTTGGAAATCTTCATGAGTTGTGCACTTCACAGCTTTCCAAAAGAAGTTTTTCAAAATCTCTACGGAATGTCCTTTCTTCTTCCAATTTGCATAAATATGCCTAGCACAATTCCTATGCTCCGCATGGGGTAATATATATGACACTGCATTTTCCAGTCCCTGCACAATGTTAGATAGTGCCAAACTATTAATGTACTACGGAGTAAATGGACAATAAGCATTAAGAGTTCAAACAAATAAATATTAATGAGCAAGTTAGTTAAGTACCTTCTGCTGATCGCTAATAATAGTCCAACCATTTCCGTCCACCATTCCTAAATCATTCACCAGTAGCTGAATAAACCAAGTCCACGAAGCTTGATTTTCCCCTTTGACTACCGCCCAGGCAATGGGGAACATTTGATTATTCCCGTCCTTGCCGACAGCACTCAACAGTTGGCCTTTAAGTTCGGTCTTCAAAAAACATCAGTCCAAGCCAATGACTCTTCTACAACCTTCAAGTAAACCTCTTGCTATCAAATCAAAGCATATGTAGATCCTCTTAAACCTAACCAAAGAATCTGGAGTGGCTCTATCAAGAACCAGCTCAAAAGTACCAGTCCTATTGACCTTGTTTAACTCGGCAACATATGCAGGAAGCATGTGATAATGGTCATCCAAAGTTCCTTGAAGCTTCATGCGCGCCTCGGATCTAGCTCTATAACAGGTTTGCTTTGAAACAGTGATTCCGAACAGATCATTTATTTCTCGCATCATATCTGCCACCTTCAAATCCATATTCATTCGAATTCTCTCTAAGAAGTGTTTTGCAACCCAATGATAATCGGCTTGGCTATTCCTCGGAACCCTACTGCACGTATGAGTATCATTAAGTGTTTTCACAACAAAAGCCTCTTTCGTACCATCCCAACTAGCGTATATCCTCCATGGGCAACATCCCTTGCAAAGGACTTCAACTTTCTGGTCACCGGACCTTACAAAACTGATGTTGAATCCGTTCCATATAGCATGGTCCTTCACAGCTGCCCTAAACTGAGAAGCCGATTCAAATTTCATGCCCAATTGAAATATGAAACTCTCAGCGGGGCATCTCGGATCATACCTCATGCCCCTGTATATGTTCCTTCCATTTTCATCCTCATCATCGGTATCATTGGGGGTTAACATATCATCCTCTGAATCATCATACTCGCTATGATATCCAGCAACAAATGTTTGTTGTTGGACTTGTTCGTTTCTAATTCTGTGGCCGTCAACCAATTCCTCATTCCATTCGTCACTCGAATATTCGTCGGGAGCACTTACATACACGTCACTTTCCTCATCTTCCCCACATATATCATATTCAGAATCATCATCGCTATCATAATCAGAACGAAACACCTTACTCTCGTCATCAGCCCTGTTTAAGAGACAGATGGAAAATAGTAATTGATCATGCGTGCAATATACTTAAATTACCAAGGAGAACTTACATTCTTGTACACTAATAGGAGCGCGCTGGGGGAGATCACCTCCGCACGATGAAGAATCGGACCTTAAATTCAGTCTGATTTAAGATACTTCTTACGTGCAGAACCTTAAATGTAAGTAGGTTGGATCGTGGTCCACCTCGTTCTGCTTCGTTCAGACCATAAATTTCGGAATGCAAGTTTCAAAAAAATATAAGACACCG
Organism: Wolffia australiana; assembly: GCF_029677425.1. NCBI lineage: Eukaryota > Viridiplantae > Streptophyta > Magnoliopsida > Alismatales > Araceae > Wolffia > Wolffia australiana. The sequence goes on along the minus strand of NC_135835.1, from coordinate 14,436,755 downwards.
TAAAAAATAAGTAAATTTAACAAACACAAATGTAATCATGATGAATGACCCGTAAATCAATAATCGAGAAATCAACCCTGAGTCAGAATGATCATTCTCTAAAGCTAGTCGACAACCAAGAAATCAACACCAATTTTCAACAGACTTGACAAAAGATGATTCGAGCAAAAATACTACCTTTATGAAATCCAATGGGACCTTAATACCTCTTACTATTGGCGGCTCACAACAATATTTTATGTACTATACTCGTCTTTATTTGTGTTCATTACCAGATCAATAAACATAAGAACACTTTGAGATCTACATTACCCGATCAATAAACCCTTTTTTTTAAAGATCTGTTTATTCCTGTGTCTGAAGGAATGAACTGAACTTCTCTTTTTCTTTTGAATCAAGTTTCCATCGAACTCATCTCTCTCTATCCCAACATGCCAAGCCTGCTACCCGCAAGATTTTTCAAAATTTTTTAGGTCATGATACAAAAGGGGGCAAGACATATTTATAACTCTACAGAACATTCAACGTAAAAAATAAACATAAAAATTTTTACTGGGTTATTTAAAAGAGTGAGTTCTATTGATATATTGTCGATAAATTTTAGAAAAATTTGAATCAACAACGCAAAAATAACTTCTCACGATGTACTGTACCTTATAGTTCGCTTTGTTCTAAAACAACTGCCTTGTGGACTGCCAACCAAGTAGAATAACCAGTCCAGCAAAGAAAAATGTCTGAAATAACAATGGAAATAATAAAAAATACAATTTTTAAGAGCAAATGGAGAAATAAAGGTAATATAATCTTACATTATTTAAAGCCAAAAGTCCCTTGTCAAAGAAGAGAACAACGGCTAAAAATGCAAAGAAGGCCCCACAGCCCAGAAGGCCAATGCCAACCTCTACAACGTCATAGAGCACAGAGTTATTATCCCGTAGTAAATAACATAAAGAAAAGAACCCTACTATGTGAAGAACCCTACATTCTTCCAATCATTCAGTTGCTTAGAGCAGACTGAGGGCTGGTGAGCAAGATCAGGCCTGCAAACCAGAAAGGGAGAGCTCACAGGAAATCTCCATAAACTCTATCAACATTCATCTTTGTCTGATCTCTCTTTATTGGCTACATTCTGTTTTCTGATTTGTGGAGGAACCTGTTATCAATGTTGTTCGATTTTTACTACAATATTTCAAATTCTGTTGAATAGATGTTCGCTCTGGTTTTATACAAGTTTCCTCATATCAATATTAGCTTGAGGAAGTTAACATTATAGAGTTTGTGTTAACATTATATAGGTATATCTTGGTCCTCTAATTAGCAGATCAATGGGCCTGAAGGGCTACGGAAAGTGTTTTAGTTGAAGTGGACTCTGATATTAACCTAGGTGTTCTATTCGGGAGAGAGAGAGGAAGAAGAGAAAAATGGCTCAATGGATTTGGGAAGAGGAATATGCAGTTGGATGGACATTGTCGGTGAAGATATAAGGTGGAATGTGCATAAAACGCCGAAGTGACACAGCAAAAAAGAACGAGCTGCCTAATAAGAAGATTAGTAGGGAAACAGAGCACCTTCCTTGGATGAACAAGACCAATGGGGGAGATAATAAGGCCGCCCCTGACGACGGCAATGAACCCTACCTCGTGGAACTCCCGTAGCCAAGAAGAAACTCGCAACGATTCCGCTACAGAAGGCATTGATCAGCGTGGAAGCCCCTTCTCTCGCACGCCCTTTCTTTCTCCTTCTCCACCGTCTCCTTCTCCTTCTCCACCTTTTTGATCTCTCTCCCGGGTGATTCTACTTGGACGGACTAATCGATAACTTATTTCTGACTTTCTTCAAATCCCGTTATGACGTGGAATCCACGTGGCTGCCAGGTGGATTCCACCTAGGTGGACTCCGTCGGAAACCCACCTGGCAGCCACGTCGATTCCACGTCACAGCCGGGCTACGGCGGCGGACCAAATAGGGAGTTCGGGCTGTGCCACGGCGAAAAAAAAGTTAGGGCTATAACTCGTATTTTCGGAAAAGTTTGGGCTGAACCGTGATATTAACCCTTTTTTAATAATAAGAGAGAGAGAGAGCATTATTCGCTCCTTATGGCATCCCAATGCCCGATGCCATAATGAGCAAATGATTGTATCAAAAGGAGCGGCACGGTCGGCAAGGAAAAGGTACCTTTTTGTTTTCTTCTTATTAATTTTTTTGTGCAATAAATGCACACGGAGAATCGATCTTTGCGTGCATTTATGACCTGAAAACATTCCTTGTATGTGCAGTCAGTTAGCCGTGTGCATTGATTGCACACGGCAACCGATACAGGTGCATTCAAAAAAAAGAAAAGAATTATTGTGTTGTATTTATTACATGCGCAATCGATTTGGCACATGCATTGAATGCACGCGCCAGTCAAAAAGTGCATGTAATAATGTGTAATGAAAAGCTATTTTGTCTTTTATGATTTAAAAAAAATGGCGATGTGGCGCATTCCCCTCCACATAAATGAAGCGTCATTCTCCAATGATTGCGCATTGTGGAAGCGCTCAAACATGTGTCAGAATATGATCCAAGTGCGGCAAAAACAAGAAAAAAAAGACATCGACCAATGAGAAAATGCCATTTTGACCTACTTTGAGGAGAGAAAATTAATCCATTGGCTAGCATGAATCCTTAGTAAAATAATGATATCTTGAGATCTAGCCGTCCGATTGAGCTGAATTTTTTAGCGGATGCCTGTAAAGCTCCGTATGGTTGGATTTTTAAATAGAGGTCAGGAAGAAGATGAAATTCACCTTTTGAAGCTCTCCCCAAGCATTTGGCCAGGAAGGACACAAGAGTTGCTTTGGAAGTCGACAGATCCTAATTCAACATTGAAAGTTGTACATTTATAATTTGTATTTTGAACTTATTCTTGAAAGATTCTAAAACGCCATGGCATGGTCGAAATGTGCATGCGGTTGAAATTTTTTTAGCACTGCATTTTGATTTTGATTCAAGATCTGATTTTTAATCTTTAGTTCTACATTGATTTGGAATATTTATGCATTTTTAGATTTTTAGATTAGGGTCAAATTTTACTTTTTCCCCAAATTCTTCTACTTTCTCTTTCTATGTTAATTCATCTAAATTCTCTCACCATATTTGGAAATTGATTGTTCAGAAATTTAATTCAATATATAAAAAACGTAAATATAAAATTTCATCCAAAAATATATCCATCTTGAAGTCCAATTTGAAAATCCCTTTTTTGATTATTAATTCCCTATTTTAATACATAAAATTTGTCTTAAAATTTTATCATAATTGGGGAATTAATAATCCGAATTAATCAGCCGACCGGTCAGCCTGCACGCAATGCACATGACCGTAAGGCATAGGGTAGCCCTGTGCAGGACTTGGCATAATCGGCTAAGTCTTGACCATTGGGTTAAGTCCATTGGCTAAGTCTTCACTTAGCCCAATTGGGCTAACCTTAGTGGGCTGACCCACTAAGGCCAAGCATATACGGGCCACACCAGCCCACTGGCCCATCTAACCTGCCGCCGCCGCCGCTCCACCGTCGCCGTGCTGCCTCCGCGCCACCACTCCGCCGCCGCCACCGTCGCTTTTCTGCCACTGCCGCCACCGCTCTACTACTGCCGCCGCTGCTCTGTCGCAGCCGCGCTGCCGCCATAGCCGCTCCGCCACCGCCACTCCGACGATCAACGGAGTAGGCAAATAACATATTTTTAGTAGTGAAAAAATTATTAAAAAATAGGAAAAATCAGAAAAATCAGAAATATTATTTCTGCATTTATAAATTTAGAAAAATCTAGTAAAACCCCAGAAAATTCATATAATCAATTTAAAGTCATTTTAACACCAAAAAAATTCTGAATCAAAGCGACATATACTCTTAAATTTTGACTTATCGAGTAGCACTTGTGGTCATCCCATCGTCAGTATTGACCATCATATTGTGCGCGGATGTCGGGTATCACGCATGGCGGGTACCGAGGAACCTCGTCGAGTTCATCATACCGGTGGTCTGATAAGCCTATAATTTTTGTGTAAAATATATCTTTGTTTTGGTTTTTTTTACTCATGCAATAAATTTTTTAATAGCCCTTAATCACTAAATACTATGTAAAGAGCAAGAAGGTGTCAAACCATAGGGAGGCACTCTAAAAGAATTTTTATCCTATTTCAAATGAGTTAATTCAAGAATGAATTAATTTTGCATTTAATGGGCCTTAATTGTGTTTAATTTGGTTTTGTAACTAATCAAAATTGAGGAAAAGCGAAATAACAATCTTAGTATTTTTGGTTAGAAAACTCTAGATAGGATAAGTTTGACTCTTATATCATATCAATCGTATTTCAAATAATTGAATCAGGATGATTTATGAAGATAACTTTTATGTATTACAATTGGGACTTAATAAGCAACAAAGGGAATTTTAAAATTGGCCTTGAAGATGGAACAATTTTTTGATTTAGGCCTTTTAGATGTTGAATTGAATTTGACAATAATCAATTTTTATGTCTAGAGAGAGAGAACAGGCGATCTAACCTAGCGAGAGAAAGTAGAAGCATTTGGGAGAAAATGAATGAGAGATGAAATTTGACCCTATGATAACACCCTAATTTCTGTCTTTATTTCCTGTTATTAGCACAATTTTATGCATTAAAAGAGCTTAAAATGGGGTTGTTATCATATATTTACATGAAAATAGTGTTTTCAAGTGATTTCTAATTTTTCCCTAATGTTCTGTTAATTCTATGAATTTTACAGGATTTATTGAAGCTCGAAATAATTATTTTTGAATGGAAATGGCATATTTAATATTTTATTTTGACATTTATCAGCATGGGAATGAATCAGTGAAATTTCTAGTATTTTTTAGAATTTGTTTCGATTTTTTAGGATTTTGCTGAGATTTATTTGAAGAGGAAATGTACTTATTTCAAGGAAAAAAAGTATATTTATAATAGAAAAAAAAGTATTTTTATTATTTTCAAACTTTCAAGGGCTTTTTTGCGAACTTTCGTTGCAAAAAGACCCTGAAAACAGCTCTCAGTCGCCAGTGCAGGCGGAAAGATCCAATTTAAAATTTTACAGGGTTTTATTGCAATTTTTAATATATATTTTTAATGTTTTTAGGAGAAATCGGAGGAGAGAGAGTGCGCCAGGGGCATATACGAAATTACTTTTGGGCGGCGTCCAAAAGCAATGCCAGGCTTTTTAAGGACTTTTCTGCAAAAAGGAGGATTCAAAATGCGCCAGCCAATGAGAGAGCTACACGTCATTGCGTGTTTAAAAACGAAATTAATAAATAAATCAATTTTAAATCCAATGGATTAAATTGGTTTAAAATTGATTTATTAATAACTTTTGATCCTCAAGTCCGATTGAGATGATTTTTTTATGGATTTGTTTGTCTTGATTCCCTCGTTCTATCTGTATGGTTGGATCATTCAGATCCAGCCTACACTGATAGATAAAGATTGAGTACTAAACGGGGGTAAAATGGTGATTTTTACCATATAACCTAAGTATAAAAGCTAAATTTCGAGAGGGGGAGCTCATTCTTGATGGTTCTCTATCACAGCTGCAAGACAGAGAGGAGTCCCCCCCTGGATCAAGTTATCTGGTACTTTTTTCCTTGATTATATTTGGATGAGATTAGTTTAATTTCTTGTTTCTTCTTCTTGGTTTTGATCTGAAATTCTAAATCGCTTGGCTTGAGCGGCATGTACAAGCCCTGATTAGGATTTAGAGGAGAATTGAGGGATTCAACTGAGCATTCAACTGCACTCCAAAGAAAAAGTCTAAAAAAATTAGTTTTAATTCGTAGGAGATTAAATTACCCTCATTTCAGTTCTGAATTATCAAAGTTGCAAAAACAAACCAAACTCAAATTAAAAATTCCCCTTTAACCTCTCTAATTGACCTCTTGGATCCTTTTATTAGGATCCAAGAAGCCAATTTAGAGTTCCATATTTCTTCTATTCATCTCAACTCTTCTACCCCCCTTTCTAAATTCTCATCTAATTAGGGTGACTTGATCCTCATTGAAGATCAAATTCAGTTTAATCAGAGTGAAACGACCAATACAATCACCAAATCGAATTCCTTACTAGCTTCCCTTGGACGACACTCGTACTTATCACTATACGTCTTAAGTGGAGTTCTTATAAATTTTATTGCATAAGCCAAAATCCACAACGACAAGGGCTAAAAATTGCATAGTTTTTACCCCTATTTTCGGCTTATCGCCCTAATTTAAGGATATAAGATGCAATTTGAGATAGAAATCAATGTAGAACTAGGAATTAAAACTCAGAAATTGATTCATAATCAAACTGTAATCCTAATCACCATTCATATCAACTTTAGGGGCATGTACATTTTGCCCTGGCTTGGTGTTTTAAAATGATTCAAGAAGAAGTTCAGAAGCAGCACTTTAAAGATTGAACCAAGATGTGTCAACTTCAGAAGCAGCACCTGTGTCCTTCCTGGCCAGTTTCTTCATGGAGAGCTTCCTCAGTGTTTTTCCCCGTCTTCTTGACCCCGATTTCAAAATCCAACTGTATGGATTGTAGAGGGTGAAAAGACAAACCTATCCTCAAAGTTTGGGCGCAATCGAATGGCTAGATCTCAAGATATCGCCATTAGATTTTTTATCTCTCCTCCACACGGGTAGAAAATGCCTTTTTTTATTCGTCGCCTTGTTTTCTCCGCTCTCGAATTGCATGCTGCCAAGTTGTTGGGAGTAGAAAACAATAAAGTCATTGGCGTTAACAAAGGAGAGAGATTATACCTTTTATGGGCTGGGAAAGCGCCACAAAATCAAAGAAAGGTGAGCTTACCATTTATTAAATGCTTGCGGATTTGATTGTCCTGTGCATTTAATGTCTACAATAATCAATTCTGCTTGTATGATTACAAGGATAATTCTAATTTCATAAATGCACGCAGAGATCAATTCTCCGTGTGCATTATTGCAAGAAAAAAACCGGAACATACATTTTCCTCGTCGCCCACACTAGGTAATCTATTCAAAATAATGTTTTGCTTATTGTGGCACCGTGCATTGCAAAACCATAATCAGCCAATAAAGCCCTCATTGAAATCATCTAATCATTTGCTTAAATTTTTGGGTGAATGACATCGATGCCACTAAATTTGTTAAAAACACATTTAAATATCCTAAATAAATCGTAAAAAATATTATTTCATATATAAAACTTATTTCTTGGCTATAAATAGGTCTGAAAATTATAAACAAATATGGAAAAGGTCTTGAAAAATCAGTAAAACCATCAATTGTTTTATGTCCAAAAAAAAATTCTTCAATACATTGAGGTTAAATGTCATGTAAAAATACTAAACATCACAAAAAATCATAAAATCATAGTGCAAGTCATTTAGGTATGCAAATTTAGCTATTAAAACACATATATGTAATGTAATATTCATCAATTTAATATTATAATTTTCAAGTTATCATAGTCATTGGGCCGGACGTAGCCATCTTGGCAGGTTGGTGGGTCAGCCTCGAACCCACATTTGTATTGTCTCGTGGGTCTTGTCTATCCTAGCCACGAACATCTTGTGGGACATGTGCGGGGTATCGGTTGGGGTGTCAATCTAGATGCTCATTGTCCTGCCACTTGTGGTCGACCATATAGTCATCATAGTCATATGGCCTCCATGGGCGCTCAAGGGGCTGCACGACCGGAGATGGGTTTGTTGCCACGGGCATAGGCGCGGGGTTGATCTAGTGCCACAGGCACAAGCGTGGCGACATGTATCAGAGGTACCACGGGCTGTGCTAACAGCTACAACACGTGCTCGACGACGATGGTCAGGGTACAAAGATAAAATTCTCGCTCTTGGGATGAGTTCTCCTAGGGTCGGTGCTGCTGGTGCGATCTCCCTCTACCTTGTAGTGCTCTCGACCACATATCAAGGGAGCCACAAGTGCGGGCTCGTCCACATGATCCTTCTCATGTGGGTGAAGGCTCGTTGTCGCTGTCTCCTCATTGTAACTAGGAGACACGGAACCTAGTGATCGTGAGGAGCTGTGGTGGGATCGTGCGCATCCACGGCAGGTGCAGGTGTGTCCGTGTGAACCGGACGATCTGTCGGCACCCCTGTGGGCAGGTGCAGTTTGTTTGGGCTCCAAAAGTGGTGGTGATGCACCCATCTTTGGGCTTTAGAGGACAATGCTCTAAGAGGCGCGGTGATGTAGGACAGCTAGGGAAATGGGCGACTGAGGGGATGAAGGGAACAATGACGGAAGGAGGGGATAGACGGGTTTGGAGGGGTGGGTAAAACAAGCCACAAAAATCCACACGTCGACACCAAAGAGTTCAGGCGTACCTCGGCACCGTAGTGCGTGAAGAGAATGTAGGGAATTCTGACTCGTGACGAGACTGGATGACTCCGGGCATTGACCGGCCCACTAGGCGAGAGAGTCTAGACATTCCGGGCGTTGTACGGCCTTGGGAGAAAATGAGACGGATGATTGCGAACACGAGCAAGACAGGCGCGCACGGACTGGCCAAGGACGGATGGTCCTAGGTGAGTCTCGAGGCGACCCCTTTGGGCAGTCCTGGCTGGGCGTCCTAGGCGGCCCTAGGCAGGCAGCCTGGGGCGGCTTAGGGCGGCCCTAGGCTGGCAGCCTAGTGGCCTAGGGCGGCCCTAGGCTGGCAGCCTAGTGGCCTAGGGCGGCCCTAGGCGGGTGGCCTAGGGACGGCCTTGGGCAGCTTGGGTGGGCGGCCCTTGGGCAGCCCTAGGTGGATGGCCTGGGGTGGCCCTTAGGCGGCCTTGGGAGGGCGACCTGGGGCAGCCTTGGGCAGCCCTGGGCGGGTGTCCTAGGGGCGGCCTTAGGCGGCCCTGGGTGGGCCGTCTGGGGTGGTCCCTGGGCAGTCCTGAGTGGCAACCCTAGGCGGCCAAGGGCGGGCAGCCTTGACAGTCCTGGGCGATAGAAAGAGAGAAGAGAGACAATTGAGAAGGGGAGAAAGAGAAGAGAGAGATGGAGAGGAAGGTGGCCGACGACGCGAGATGGTGACGGTGGCGGCGGAGGCGGCATTGATAGGGTTGGAGAAGGGGTAAGGGAGGCTGGGCAGTCCTCCAAGAAGAGTTAGAAACAAACTCAATTCCTGAATAATGACTGCCCACCATTTCTTGAAACAATGGCCTATACATATAGGCCTTGGAGGAAAGAGAAAATACAACTTAACGATGAGAAATTAAATACGAGAAATTAAAGATGAGAGACGTGATTCGTGTCACGTCAAGGGGTAGTTGTTGATCTGCCGTTGGCGACGTGTCATGATGCATGAAGGAGCGTGCGTGCGTGGAGACGTGCGTGATGCTGGAGTAATGACTTCGTCTGATGACAGTGGTGGCGTGTCTGTAGCGGCGACATTGACTTCAGTTGACGGTGGGAGAGTGTCCATAGCAGCGGCGTTGGCTTCGGTTGACGGTGGTGACGCGTCCAATGTCGATGCGTTGGCATCCTCGCCATCACGCGGACTGCTGCCTCTCTCGGTCAGCAACAAATCAGCTCATTGCAAGGAGGTCAAACCTCCCTACTACATGCTTTTCCTGGATCGTGTCTCGACAACCATGGCTAGTATCTCGAAGGTACACATTAGGGTTTTGAAAATGGATGAAATGGAGATGTAATGAATGCGGGTATGGAGATGTACTATGGGCAACCACAGCATGCTCTGATACCAAGATGATGACGAGCATCATTAGTAACCCTAGGCGGATGTACGCACAGGCCTCAAATTGTGGGGTTTTGCCAAGGTCCGAACTATGAGACGAATGATCGGTGATGTTGTTGGTGACCTTATGACCCTCGTCAAAGCAAAAATGGTGACTACGGCGTCGAACAGAATAATTTCCATTGACGCTCGTACGTGACAGACGGGCTCAACCTGTACCTACGAATTTACTCATGTTGTTCTTTTGAAGATATTATCTCTCACCTAATCTAACCAGAGGGCAGTGGAGCATAGTTGACAATATACTAAAGAAGACAATGTACTGGTGAGCAAGGGGAAGGATGTACCTTGTAAGTGGTGTTGCTCGTCATCAGTGTATCCGTCGGTGTAGTGGCTGGTGCGAACATGAAGGGTGGAGGTGGGTCGAAGGTGGGCACGACGTCGCTTGATAGGCGGCGGAGATGCGGCACTATAGTGTGACGGAGGAGATTGTCGAGGATGATGAGATCGATGGAGTACGCCTAGCCAAGTTTGGGCACAGCGTGGGATCAGATGGGGGTGGCAAAAGCGACAACCAAAATGGTCCGCGGGAGGGTGCATGTTTGCCGTGCCGGAGGGGCGGCTTGCAGAGAAGCGGTAGGTGCAGGACGGCGCCGTGCGCCACTCAAACTTTGTAGTGAGTTGGACCCTCGTTGGAAGCGCAGAGTGTGTCACAGTGGTGCGACTAAGTGTAGAGGTCAGGACTCGCAGTAACCCAACTGAGTACTTCCTGTACTAGCGAATGAAAAAACTGAGTGCTTTGATAAGTCCAAATTTAGGAGTTTATATCATTTTTTTGATTCAGACTTCGACAACAATATTTATGAAGTTTTTCCACTTAAATACACTATAATCAATATAGGGAAAGTGAGGGGTCGATCCACAAAGAGGCTGAAGTTTAATTTCAGAATAGTTTCTCAAGCTTGGGGTGAAGATAATGATTTTAAAAGTAAAATAATATAAATTTTGGAATTTTTCTAGATTTTTTGGTAATTTTCATAATTCCTTATGAGTTAAGTTAAAGCCAAAATACAAAGGAAAACACAAAATAATATTTTTACACTCCTTTTTTCTATTTTCTATTAACAAAATAAATCAGAAATAAATATTTTTAGAATTTTCTGGAATTAACTTTACATCAAAAAATACTATAAATATTAAACACGAGAGTTAGAGTTTTTTTTAGAATTTTTTTAGGTGTTAAAATGACTATAATTTATTATATGAATTTTCTGTGCTTTCCCTTATTTTTTATGGATTTCTAAATGCAAAAAAAATTATGGTTTTTTCTGATTTTTTTCTATTTTTAATATTTTTTTAAATACAAAAAATATTGTATTTACCTACTCCGGCGATCGCCGGACCGGCGGCAGCGGTAGTAGGCCAGATGGGCCGGTGGGCCTGGTGTGGCCTCTATAGGTTAGGCCGTAGTGGCTCAGCCCACTAAGGTTAGCCCAATTTGGCTAAGTGAAGACTTAGCCAATGGACTTAAGCCTTATTGGGCTTAACTGAATGGTCAGGACTTAGCCGATTTGGCTAAGTCCTGCACAGGGCTACCCTATGCCCTTCGGTCGTGTGCACTGCCTGCGTGCAGATCGGCGGGCAGAGGGCTGAGGGCACTGCATGGCATCACACGGCACCGTAGGGTGGCAGCTAGAGGACAGAAAGTTTAAGTTTTGGAAAGGATGAAAATGATATTTTGATGCGATTTTTTTGGAATTGGAAGTACGGAATGCTTGAGGATCTGAAGAGAGATAGGGAGATATATTAGAGGGATAAATAAACATTTTAGAGAGATAAAATGTCCAAATGAGAGGATAGAGAGAGAAAATGAGGAGATAGAGAGAGAAAATAAAGAGATGGTGTAGAGAGAGTTTGAAAGGAAATGTGATGGTGTAGATGAAGGCGATTGTTTATGAAATTTTGAGGTGATGAACTGTGGATATGGATGAAGGGCCGAAAGGATGAGATAGAGAGAGAAAATGAAGAGAGAGAGTGTAAAAGGAATTTGAGATAGAATTTGAATGTGCAAATGAAGAAGATTTTTTATGAAACTTTTAGGAGAGTAAATAGAGATATAGATAAAGGTCTAGTGAGAGAAAAAATCCCATTATTGAGAGAGAAAGTGGAGAAAATGAGTGTTTAGAGTGGGAAAGTGATGGATATTAATGGTAAATGGATGGGAAATGAAGGAAAAAGTATAACTCTAAGATCCTAAAGCCTCAACGCAAGTCTACGGAGCCCTCAATGCTTCCTCTCAAGTATGTATCCTTATATTTTGCCAGGATCAGGCATTTTTCAATGCAAACAAGATACGAGATTAAGAGAAAACATCAATAAACTTACATTAAGCAGGTTGAACAACCTGGTTCTGAAAACTGCCTTGTCCTGCTGGCCAGACACTTGCTAGAGCACATCCAGAATCAGGGAAAATGACAGAGAAAAAGTCTATTTATACATTGGGAGAATTACTAAAATACCCTTTTGGGCATTTTCTATTCTCTTTTCTTGCCATTTTTCTTCTTTTTCTCCATTGGTTGGGAGCTTCCCCTTGTAATCTTTAGCTTCTTTCTTTATACGGCTTTTGAGAGCCCAATGGACAGGTCAGGTAGTGGCCCTTCTTGTTCAAATTTCTGTTTTGAAGGTCCACAACTCCATTTAATCCTTTTAAGCCTCTTTGTAGAATCACTAAGCTCACATACATTCTGATGGAGGACCATCGTGCCGACGACGACCTGACGACAACGACGACATCTGCCAGACGACCGACGACGACCCGCCAGCAGCCACGTCGGACAGCTCGTGCCGACGTCCGCAACCCGGGGTTTAAGTACTCCGGGTAGGTTCAAACAATTTATGTTTTTCTATGTGTATTTTCTTTGCATTCCGAATTATGGATTGGGCCAGTATCGTAGGGCCCATCCTCGTCTTTGTTTTATTTTAAAGATTGTATTTTGATTTTGTAAGGAGAGGTCGAACCACGTCTCATGACGGTTCCACCTCTCCCCATGTCTCCTTGGCACCCCTCCTCCCTATATAAGGGGAGGGCATGCCCAAGGGACTACTTGGAAGTTTTTGAATTGAAAAGTATTTTCAGAAATCTTCCCCCTTATCGTAGCTGTAGTGTAGGGGGTTTGGCTAGCCCCGTCTCTTCACCAAGATCACTCCGGAGAGGGTAGAGCCCACGTCTTGTCCGTCGAGATCACTGATGACTCTAAAATATGTCATCAAATAATCAAGTTCTCAAGTTTAAATTCATTACAATTATCTTGTGAATTCATGCTAAGTTCATGCATATGTATTGTTTTATGAAATCACTAACCCCACTTGATTCTTTGAATCAAGTGGAATATTTTTAACGTTTTATGGCTAGTGAACATTCAGAAACAGGTTAAGAAGATCAAGGAAGAGAGGAGGATCAACAGAAGTGGGCAAAAATTCGAAGTGGCAAAAATTACAAAAATGCCCCTGGGCATGACTTAAGAGAAAACCTATAAATACTCTCTTGAGAGAGGAGTTTAGGTGTTCAGAATTTTCTCTAAGGAAACTAGGGCTTGGAGAAGAGGATTTCTGCACCCTCCAGGAGCTGATGAGCTTTTGGAGTTGGAGAGGAAGAACAGACTAAAGATAGCTTGGATTGAAGAACCACGCCGCCGCAAGGACGTGACACCCGACGTGGGGAAATCGCAAGCTTCAGCCCTGTAATCCCTCTCTTCTTAGACAATTTTGGTTGGGTTGGAAGAGTCACAAGATCTTCCAATGTTTTCCAACTGAGGATTGTTTCGTTTAGATTTGATTTCAGTTTAAACTTTGTTCCTTTGTTGTTCAAATCGCCTTTCCCCAAATCTTCCAAAAGAACAGAACTCCTCCGCATCTCCACCACGCCGTGTGCAGCAAAGCCGCGTGCTCAGCCGCGCAGCACGCAGCGCAGCACGCGTGCACCAGCGCGCGCAGCACACGCAAGGCCGCACCAGCAGCACACCGCCAAGACAGCCGCTGCAGCGGGCGCAGCCACAAGACAGCTGCAGCCGCAGCGCGTAGCACAGCTGCGCACACCAAGACGCGCAGCACGCAGCGCGCAGCAGCACGCAGCAGCGCACTGCCGCGCACAGCCGTAGCAACAGGCAGCGCGCGTAGCACGCTGTTGCGCAGGCATTCCGCGCATAGGCAGCCGCCGCCGCTGCATAGTCAGCGCAGGAGGTCGCTAAGCACGCAACACCTTGCGCGCAGGTTATCCCTGCACGCAAGGTGTTCGATCCTTTGCCCCAAAGGGCAAAGGATCTGTCTACAGAGAAATTCTCTGTAGACGGCTTGATTAAGTTGCACTTTAATGTACTGAAAAGGAATTTCCTGCTGTTTTCTTTTGCTCCCTGTGGATCGACCCTCACTCGCCCTAACTTGTGAGGTTTATAAATTCGTTGAATAAGCTTAATCCTCACACATGTTACTGATAAATAACCAGTAAAAAACACAGTAAAATTGAGCTTATCAATCACTCCGGGCGGGACGTGTTCAACCGTGCCATCGAGATCACTCTGGCACATTCAAGATTTCCAAGAAGCCGTTGAATCAAGAATTGAGAGGATTCCCATCGAGATCACTCTGGGCGTCCTCAAGGTTCGTGACGACTACGGCGCCGTGCTGCATCGGGACATCTACCTCCAGCGAGGAGGAACGCCCATGAATCCCATCAAGAATCCACCCCGCCAGGTTCTTGATTCTCTCCTTCACCATCATCTTTTTCAACCTTCCCTCCCGACCATCTTCTCCCATCGTTCTTGATTATCCTCCATCCTCTCCCCTTGTTTCTTGAGCTGAGAACCCCTTTCTTGGTCTCTCCCTTGTCCTCCCTTCGTTCTTGAACCCCTCGTCCTGTCCCTGCCTTCTTGATCGCCACCATCACCACCTTACCATCCCCTTGATTTCTTCCTTCACCGCATACCCACTTCTTGATCGCCGTCGCCCCCCCCCCCTTCCTTCCCTGATCGTGATCACTTCCGCCCCCACCCGATTCTTGGCATCCACCATCACCGCCCAGCCCTCCCGGTCGCGGCTCCTCCCGGCCCGCGGTCCCACTGCACACGGCGCCGCCGCGGTAGCCCCGCCCTGCGCCGCTTAACTCCGCGTCACGGCCGCCTGCCGCATCAAGGACAACGCCCACGCCGTGGGATTACCCCGCGCCGAGGCCTGCATTGCTTCCGCCGCGACCCACTCACCGCGCAGCGCAGCAACTCCGCGCCACATCCCCCGCGCCGCGGCCCGCGACATCCGCGCCGAGACCTCCGCACCGCGCCGCTCCGCACCCCGTGCCGCGACCCCGTGCCGTGGACCCGCATTCCCGCTGCCGTCCACGCCGTGGTCCCTTGCCGCGCCGCAGCCCCGCGACGCGCCGCTACTCCGCCTGCACCGTGAACGCTCGCGCGCCGCCGTGATCCGCCGTGATCCCCGCGCCGTGGCCTCGCCGATTCCACGCACTGTCATCACCGCCCTGCCGAACTGCCATGGACTACACGACTCAAGGTTAAATCTCGTCTCCTCTCCATCTTAATCCAGTATCATTACCCCTTGCAGTCCCGTCGTCCGCTATCGCGTCCTCTGCCCAGATCTCCGGAACGAACATCGAAATAGGCATAGCCACCGACGTCGAGAGCAGGATTCTTTGGAGGTAAACGGACAGTCTCTGATTGTTTAGATATCGAACTCTCTAGGGCCGTAAGACGCCCCTCCCGTCTTAGTCGTCTAGTAGATTCTGCGGGTCATCGGGAGTCCGATCTCTGGATCGTTCTACCCCGTAGATCGTCCTAATCTACGACGCTTACTCCCCCGCATCTTATCTGCTCGTTTATAAAATTCAATTCCGAATTTCAACCACACATAACATATCATCATTTTCACTTGTGACGCGAGACGCACCGTTCGATCCCGGCCGCCGGCGTTTCGCATCACATTCTCTGGCTCTTTAAGAGTTATTATCTTTTCATTCCTGTAAATTTCTGCACTTGTGAAACTATAGAATACTCATCAGTACTACAATTGCTCGACTTCAAAGAAGTCAATGAGTTTAGTAAAAAATAACCATAATGTGCAAAAATTAGAATTTATAGCTAGTGCATAAATATTTAGTTAATCAGAGTGATAACATGATAAAATATAAATTAATAATACGAAAAACATCAAAAATCTGTGATAATATATATGCAGTTATCATGCTATCATGCTTCATATTGTGCAAGTTGACTAGCGTGTTACATAGGAGGGAATAATACCCAACTATTAACTTGGATTTAAACTTATAAACCCACAGAATTTTACTGCATATAAATGTCTTAAAGATGCACCAAGGGAAAACCTTAGGCTAATTGCAATGATTCATTTAAAGCAACAAAAGATTCAAAACCCCCCCCACATCTGAGACACTTTGATGGCGAAGCCCTCAAGCTATCTACATATATATATATTTTTTTCTCTAGGTTTAGATAAATTTCCATTTTTTAGATTAATGTTTTACCCTTATTTTCCTCATGGGTCATATATAAGGAGCCCTCATGTATTAGAACAATAGATTTTCCCTTTGAGAGAAACCACTTTTTGGAAAGGGGTCTGAGTGACCTAGAAGAACGCGGCTCCGCCACCGCTGGCATTGCCGCCGCCTCCGACATCGCCTAGGCGCGCCCGTGCCGCCTTGCCGCGCCCCATGCCGCCTCGCCGCGCCCGCACTGCCTCGCCGTGCCCCGCACCGTCTCGCCACCGCGCGCCGCCGCACTGCGCCGCCCATCGCGCCCATGCCGCCTCACTGCGCCCGCCCGCGCAACCTCGTGGCGCTCGCTGCTGCCGCCGCGCCACTCGCCGCCACTCGCGCTGCCCGCGCCGCGCCGCCGCCCACGCACGGTGTTGGCCGCTTGCGCCGCCTAGCCGCGTTGCGCCGCGCCATGTCGCCGAGCCAAGCGCGGCACCGCGCGCCAAGGCTCAGCCAACCGGCCACATGGGCCATTCGGCCTAATGGGCTGGCACCAGCCGGTCGGGCCCATCAGGCCCACCCGCCGACACCGTGCCCCGAGGCGCCGCAAATCCCTGCCCTGAGGCACCACAAGTCCGCGCCCTGAGGCGTGTTTTACCCTTAGCTGCCGGGCACACTTCCCGAGGCGGCCACGTCAGCCTAGCCCTTGTGGGCTTTCGTTATTGGGCCGCCTCCGGCCCATCGGGCCTTTTGGCCCATCACCGCGGCCCAGACTGTGGCCTAGACCGCGGCCCAAGCCGCGGTCTCACCAGCGGCCCGGACCTCGGCCCAAGCCACGGCCAGCCACGGCCAGCCGCGGCCAAAGCCACGACCCTAACCTCGGCCCAGCCGCGGCCCACCCTAGCCTCCACCGCCGACCGACCGCTGCCACCTCGGGATGCCGCCACCGCCTCCGGCCGCAGCCGCCACCACCGGCCGCCGTTGCCGTCACCGCCCGCCGCCGACGCCGCCGCACCGCGTCGCCAACGCCGCTGCCGCCGCCGCCGCCGCCGCCGCCGCCGCTGCTGTCGGCGCCGCTCGATGCCGCCGCTGCTACCGCTTGCCAACACCGCCACGCTGCTCGACGCCGCCGCCGCTTGACGCTGCCGCTGCACTGTTCGCCACCGTATTCGTCATCCGGCCGGCTGAACCTACTCGCCCACCGGTAGTCGGGCCCACCAGCGCCTCGACGACTATCCGTGGAGCATCGACCACACGAAGATAGAGACACCCTTCGGCCCCAACGAATTGAGGACCCCGCGCAGGACTTTTCCGGGACACCCCCACATAGAGCGGGCGTGCCGTCCAAGATCACTATCCTCAGAGAAAGACGAACGGACCACACTCCCGCCGCAGGACATCGACGACGTCCGTTCTGCATCACACTTTAGGATACTGCATATTTGATGGAGTGCGCCAGCCCCATTCCATCAGAGATGTCTTCATAGGCACCATCATCGCCATCGATGGCCCCGCAAATTTGCGTCCAACCCAACCGGCATGGCAAGGTGAATGTGAAACACCTGGGCTCAAATACCCCGGGTAAAACATGTCTGTGTGTCTGAAAATGTTTTGATTTTTGTGGGTATGTGCTTCTTATGTTCGTTGTTTTACCATGTTCGTGCAAGTTGTGTCTGTGTCTAATGTGTAATGTTTGTGTCGGTATCATCATGGGTCGTATCATTTTGTATCATCAAATGTGTCACACTGTGAGTTATTTTGTTTTAAAGGTGGTCCGTATGTATAAGAACCCCCCCGGTAAGGGCACTTGGGCCCTTACTAAGTGATCATCTGCCCTTAGTAAGGGCGATTGTGCCCCTATATAATGGGCACGACTGTGCCCTAGTTCCTTAGATCAGTTGTTTTTGTTATAAAGTGAAGTTTGTTCGTTCAATTGATCTCTTGGAGAAGAAGAGAAGAGAGGAAAGGAAGAAAGGAGGAAGAGAAAGGGGAAGAAAGAAGATAGGAGAACCACGTTGCCGGATCACCACCATCCTCACCATGACGCCGTTGTGACTCTCCGTATGTGCCACCAATTGACTCTCAAAACCCTGCATCACCAAGGTGCTTCTCATAGCGAACGACTACGTGTCAAGGTCAATGAGATCCACGCTCCGGCGGACATTGTGACTCTCCGTACGTGTCAAGGTCCTGAAACGATGAGTCATTGGATCAGGTTGTATTGCCGCCATCCGTTCACTCCATTGATGGTAACTACCCCCTCCACCTGGCTGATTTGGCAAGTCAAAATCGCTACCGGAATTCAAAGTTGCCCGACACGGCCGAGAATTTTGTGGCACCATGTCACCTCCACGTGACGTAGCCACATGGGCAACTGGTCATATTGACAAAACTATCCCCACCCTCCTTTTACGAGCAGTTGCACTGGTCCCTAATGCGCTACTACATCAGGTCCTAGGGTCACTGCATTCATGTAGTTATACTCCCTTAAGGATTTACCCATCGCACGACATCACTGACGATATCCGACATTATCTTGGTATCACAGTATCATCTCCGTACCAATCAGACGACGACATCCGACATCATCTTGGTATCAGAAGATTGTCTCGGTACCCATCAAACGACATCCTAGACGACATCCGACATCATCTTCCTATCAGAGCATCACCTCGGTGCCCATCGGATGACGTCCTCAACGACATCCGACATTAATATTGTCCAAAGTCTTGGGAATTCAAAGGTATTTAGAATTGGCTTCGTCAATGATCTTTCGAGCTGGACTCTAAAGTACTCGTATCATAAATGCAAGTAAAGGTAAATTCCTATCGGCGTGTGATTATGATTACCCTTCCAACTGTGAATTTTATCCATTTTAATATTTTTTGTGAGCACTTCCCCATCATTTTTCTTGGCAAAACCTCCGAATATGTATCTGTAGTGATATCCAAACCCTATAAGGATACTGGTGTCATTTGCATTAGATTGTTACCTTTTATTAGATGTAATTGCTCTAAATGAACATGTAAGAAAATGTAGAGGTAAGCAAATGATTTGGATAAGGATGACATGATTCGTAGAGGTACATAGATGATTTGAATTAGAAGGAGAGAACAAAATGTAGTGAAATGGATTCTGATTTGGCGTGAGAGATATAGAGAGCATCCCCTTTAGAGCAGATCAGTAAAGGGGTCGACATGTTAATATGAGCCGAGAGCCAGCATTGTAGCTTTGTAATCTCCACAATTTTTCAATTTATTATTGTAATATTCTATCCACTTCCCTAGAATTCCATAATATATAGAGAGCTACATTATGTTCCATATCAGTATCCAGCCTGAATTGTGTAGTCATCGTGCCCTTAAATACCATACAGACCACCAAGTTCCATTATGAATACTTATGGTGTACTTGGATACCATGTATGAAGATATTGCTGTGAGTGTTCATGCCCATAAGTTAATACACTCAACCATTTTCCATTATGAAAGAGTATTGCCAAAAGGAACTATAATGTTTATCTTTACTCTGGTCTTCAAGTCAAGATTCAATTATAATTACAATAGTTATTATCTGATCCTATTCATAAATGTTACTAAAGCCGTGCCTCCCAATTTCATCACTCTAAGTTGAGGCTTGTGTCGGCTTGTGTCGTCTAAACTGCAGAGAGGCTCATTACATGACCATGTGAAATTACTACAAGTCATATTACACCTAAGGCCAACTCCAATTCACAAAACCCGGGTTCATCTCGTATATAGAGATACATGACCAAGGGGCTATATGGTGAGGAATGGGAAGATCATCACTAGAGGAAAGAGGGTTAGGTGTTTCAGGGGTAGACGCAAGTGGTGGGGCAGTTGACCAATGCAGGATGGGAGGCTGATGGTACATTATTCCATCAAAGTTCTGTAATGGTACTTACGGAGGGAGAGCAGGTAGAGGAGCAGTAGGGAGAAGGGTGTAGGGAGGAAGGTATAAGGAGTATAAGGAGTATAAGGAAATCAAGTGACTCACCAAGTGGACGCAGAGGGTAACAAGATGAGGAAGGGCTATCAAAATAGAAGGGAGTGGACTCATCAAAAGTGACATCTTTACTCACAACGAAGTGATGAGTAGACGAATGATAGCATTTGTAACCCTTTTAAGGATAAGAGTAACCCACAAAAACAGAACGGAGTGCTTTAACATCGAGCTTATCTGGAGAAGGGTGACGGTTGGAAACATAACAAATGCATCAAAAAATGTGGGGAATAAGGTTAGTTTTTAAGGAAACCCAGAGACAATATGGATGTAGGGCATCAAGGGGAGGAATGTGGGAAAGGACACATAAGGGAAACTGGTCGATGAGATGAAGTGCGATGAGAGAAGCCTCACTCCTGAAATATGTGGGCATGTTCATGTTAATAAAAACAGATGTGGTATCAAGGATGTGAATAAACTTGCACTCGGCAAGACAGTTCTATTTTGGAGTGCATGGACATGATGTATCACAAACGACGTCATGAGCGATGAAGTAGGTGAAAATAGTGTAGTTAACATAATCACAAGCATTGTAAGAGTGGACGCATATTAGGGTCGTACACAAACCAATTTTGGATGAGTGCATGAAATGAAATGACAGTTTTGACAAAGTTTGGATTTATTTTAAGGAGATAAGCCCATCTGAAGTGGGTGGAATCATCTATAGATATCCCCAACCATCATGCGTCCGACATGCTAGGAATGGGGGCAGGACCTCGTAGGTCTCTTTGACTGAGAAACAATAAGATGAACATGACGATGGATCAGGAAGGTACATTGCCCAATCATGTTTAGCGAAATGATATGGTTCACAAAGAAATCCCTCAATAGGACGTCCATAAAACATAAGAGTAGAGAAGGAGGGATGTCCCAAGTGACAATAAAGAATCCAAAGAGTTGCATATGTCATAGAAGAGAGCAGCTCAAACAAAAAGGATTGAAGGAAAGTAATGGAGAATGTAGTGATCACCTCGTTCCTAAGCAAGTGTAATCATCTTGCTTGACACCTTATCTGGATAGAAACATGTCTTAGGAGTGAAAGATAAATCTTGACCCATGTCTTGAACAAGGTGATGCAATGAAAGGAGGCTAACAGTATGACGTGGAACATGAAAGACATGGGTGAGAGTGAGGCGAGAGGAAAATTGTGCACAGCCCATGCCCGTGATAATGAGGAGGTCACCGGATGCAGTATTGATTCTTTCAGAACTAGGAGAGATGGGGTAGGTGAGGAAACACTAGGACTCAGAGGTCGTATTGGAAGTGGCATCTGAGTCAACGATTCATCGCATCAATTAAGCCCATAGGAGAGGAAGGACAAACATTTTACCTTGATGAACCAGTGAACCAGACCCCACAACATTATACTAAAGTAAGTGGCAGAGTTGGTCAATTTTGTCACACCTGAGCTGAGCTCCCATGGAGTTCTCATAGAAGATGGGTTAATCCTAGGAGGGGACGAAAGAGCATAGCAAGAGAAACTACAGCTAGTACTAGTGTGGTAGGGGCAGAGGTAGGAGGAGCCAAAATGGTCACCAAGTGGCTTTGGGAAGGATTCTTCCCCTAAAACATGTAGCAAGTTTCCTAAGAATGACCACATTTCATGCAATAGTTGCCAAATAGGGAAGGGTCTCCGTGAGATGAGTCCGTGACAAGGTGGCGCTGACTTCAAGACTGTGGGGTGATTTGAAGGTGCGTCATTGCAATAGAGGGCATATGGGATGACCCTCCCTAGACAAAGGGACAAAATGACTTCCCAAGTTGTTGGAGAGCCATCACACAGGCATGCTCAGTGTAGAATATGTCAAGACATGACTCCTCTATTTTAGCAATTTAAAGGACCTCCTTATAGGTCAAAATATTTTCTCGATAGATGACCTGACCGTACAAAGACTGGTACTCGGAATTCAATCCCATGAGAATTTGTGAACCTTCGTAGTTGAAGGACGTACCAACAATCAGACGAGTGGGGGTTTGATGTCATACCCCCAAACAGATTGTGGAGCTCAGACCAAATTGGTGGAGCAGGACACAAGATAACAGATAAATACCAAGTTGTTCCTCTTCTAGCAAGATTCTTAAGCAGCATCCCATATCTCCTCGGCGGAATGATAAGCCTAAAAATGATGTGTAAATACGTCGTTGATTGGGCTTTTAGACTTATGCAAAAAAATGTATAAATACCCTTAATCACCAAATACAATGTATAGAGCATGCAAGGGGTCTAACCACAGGGAGGCAACAAGAAAGAATTTTTATCCAATTTTTAATAAATTAATTAAAGAATGAATAAATTTTGCAATTAATAGCCCTTAATTATACTTAATTATATTTTTAATTAATAAAAATTAAGTAAAAACTTAATTCTGACTTTAAATATTTTCGGTCAAAACACTAAAAATAGAATAACTTTAATTATAAGATCAGATTGATTCGAATAACTATTTTCCCAATTATTATTAAATTTTAAGACAATTTTTTTAAGTAAAAATTGGGAATTAATAATCAAGAAGGGGTTTTTGAAATTGGAGTTCAAGATAGATGCATTTTTGGATGAAATTTTATATTTATGGTTTTCATATATTGAATTAAAACTCCAAACAACTAATTTTGAAATCTAGAGAGAGAAAATAGACGAATTACCCTAGAGAGAGAAAGTAAAGAATTTAGGGAAAAAGTGAAATCGGACCCTAAATTAAAAATCTAAAAATGCAGAATTGTTCCAAATCTATTTTAAACTAAAGATTAAAAATCATATCTTGAATGAGAGTCAAATTGCAATGCTAATTTCATTCAAAACAACTTCTAGGGCATGTGCTTTGCCCATGCCAAGCCGTTTTAGAATTTCTCAAGAAGTTCAAAATACAATTCAGAAACTTACAACATTAAATGTAGAATCAAGATCTATCAATTTCCAAAGCAACTCCTGTGTCCTTCCTGGCCAAATCCTTGGGTTGAGCTTCAAAAAGTGAATTTCACCTTATTCCAGACCTCTATTTAAAGATCCAACCATATGAATCATAAAGGGCAAAAAAACAAACGTGCCCTCAAAATTTCAGCTCAATCGAATCTCCAGATCTCAAAATATCGCCATTTTACTAGCATTTAATCTCAACCATTGGATCTTTTATCTCTCTTCAAAATATCTCAAAAAATGGCACTTTCTGATTTGTTGGCATTATTTTCTCATTTTTCGCCTTCTCGGATCGCGTTCTTACATGTCGTTGTGCATGTCCGCAGCACACAATCATTGGAGAATGACATGGCATTTGAGTAGCTCATGAAGTGCCATGTCACCCTGTGTCTTAAGAAAAAGAAAAGACAAAAGAGGTATTTTTAAATAGTCTTTTTAAATAGTTTGCATGTTATCATTATTTCATTAAAAACAAGAGCACGTGTGTTGGTTGCCACGTGAATTTAATGCATGCGGCTAACCGACTGCCGCACAAGATAGCTATTTTAACAAATGCACACGGCAAGTTTCTTTTTTCAACGTACATGATTTGCTCATTATGCCATCGAGATGCGCGATGCCATAACAAGCCTATCATTGACTAATCTTGGCGCTTCCAATCATTCACCCAAATTTTTGGCCAAATGACGTGGACGCCACCTATTTAATACAAAAATGGAATTTTAATATTAAATAAATTAATAAATATCAATTTTTTAATTCTAAATTCATTTCTTGACTAAATATTGGTCAGACAATTATAATAAAATATGGAAAATTCCAGAATAATTAGGAAAGCCCTAACCAACCTTTAACCAAGTATTTAAGGCCCTGTAAAAAATATTTCTTCAATGAAATGAGGTTAAATATCATGTTAAAAACAATAAAAAATTAAAAATAATTATAAAATCAAGGGTTAATAGCTTTTTTTTTGTCACGGTATATCCCAAACTCACTAAGTCAACTGAGATATATCCCCGTGATGACGTCGAGTCCATCGTGGCTGCCAGGTGGATCTCCAGTCAGATTTTTACCTGGCGGAACCCACCTGGCAGCCACACTGGATTCCACGTCATCACCGTGAAATGTCTACCTGCCAAGGGTTTAGCTTAAAGAGAGAGAGAGGCATTCTAGAGAGAGAGTGAATGAGAGAGAGAGGCGTGCTTGAGAGAGAGAAGGAGAGAGATATTTTAGAGAGAGAAAGAGAGGTGTTCCAAGGAGAGGGGCGTCGTAACGTCGCTTCCAGCCAACATCTTTGCAACACGCGTCTGTGCATCACCACGAGCATCGGCCATGTACGCATTCAATTGCCTTGCCATTGTGATTGAACATCAGGCGTCCTTGCCTACACCAGGTTCTACTCGTTCTCCCCTTCTCATCAGTATCATTACTTTCTTCAATGTTGCCTCCCGCTATTTGTCCCTCTGTTGGATTATAAAATTAACTTTGTTGTTGAGGATTGATTCCTTGTTAATGAAAGCTGGGACGCTATTGGGCCATTAGGCATTTTAGATAATCTCACGAGTCGTTGAGAGTTTAACCGTTACAAATTTTTCTTCTTGGAACTTTAGTGAATCGGATACTGGGTTATAAGTTGCCTTATTTCTTTGTCTAGAGTTATCTCCTAAAACACATCCATACCCACTTGTGCAAGTTTTTCTATTTTGCCTGTATTGTAAAACATGACGATTGATCCCAGCAACTACGTGTTACATCACATACCCACACAACTTGCTTTGTTGAATCGAAGATCAACAAAACTTATTTTTAGTGACTAAAAAAAATTTGATAATAAGTCAAACTGTCGTTAACTTCATTGTTAACTTTTCACCAAACTACATATCCTTTAAAAAAAATCACAACAAGTCAGTACTACCTTAGATAATTCAACATTCTAAAGCATAGAGGAGTCAGACGAAAAAAGGGAATATGCAATACGCAGTGACATGGGTAATGTTCTCTTCAATATTAAATTACAACTACAGGTTTACAATTTGCCTGATGAATCTAATAGAAGATATAGATGTGTCCTTATGCACCAAGGAGTTGCAACAGAAGACAAGTCAGAGTTCAGGAAAGGGGCTTATCACACTTCAATACGTCAATACAAAAGGCTGGTTAAAACTGCGTTGAAAGGTTCTCTAAGATATACCACATACTTGATTCTGTTAAACTGCACTTAATATAGTTACATGTGGACAGACCTGTCAGTGCTTATTTATCTAACCCATCAAGAATTCGGTATTGGAGAATTATGTGATATTCAAGCATCATTTTGAGTTCAAATATAAGATATCGTCTAAATCTATATGTAAACAATATATGAATCTTTCATGCCTTATTTTGTTTTGGATTACACATTAGTTTTTGAAGAGTTAATACCACTCTTATCACATATCCATACCAGTAGATACTGATAACACCCACAATTTGATCTTTATTTCAAGAAATTTAGCACAACGTTATGCATTTAACAAGACTAAAATGGGGTTGTTATCGTATATTTATATGTAATTAATTTTTCCGATTGATTTCTGTTTTTTCCGTAATTTCTGTTAATTTTCTGAATTTTTTGGGATTTATTTAGGCTTGAAATAATTATTTTAAAATAAAAATGACAGGTTTAAAATATAACTTCGAGGTTATTTAGTGTGGGGATTAATTACTGAATTTTCTGAAATTTTCTTGGATTTTCAAGGAGTTTATTTGATTTTCCTGGGTTTTATTTGAGGAAGAAACAAATTTTAAAGAGGAAAATGATATATTTATAACAAAAAAATGAGTGTTAAAGTAATTTTCTAACTTTGAGGGGTTTTTCCTAAATTTGTGTTACAATTATACCCCTAAAAACAGCTCTCAGTCATTCTGGCAAGGGCATAGAAACAATTATGTAAAAGTTATAGGGATTTTATTGCAAATTGGCACGGTGTTTCTGTGATTTCAGGAAAACTTTGGAAGAGAGAGAATGCAAAAAGGCATATACACAGTTACTTCTGGGTGACGTCAAACAGCAAAGTCTCAATTTATAAAGGACTTGCATACAAAATGTCAAGGCAAATTTTCAGGTGACCTATGTGGCTTCCTCTCGGTTGTTGGATGCAAATCCGACGGCGCTTGATGAGGGGGGCCACTAGGGGGTAAGTTCATTGCCTGCACGACGAATACAACGCGCACGCACAAGCGGTGACGTGGCATCTTCCCATTTGCTGACACTGTGTTAAACGTAGAGTAAAATGCATGCTCAATGTACAATGGATATTTTTTCTAATATTTTCTTTGTATTTTAATTTTTGCCAAGAAGTACGTGGTGCGCACAGATTCAGCCCAAAAAAACAAATTTAAAAGGTGCTGGCCAATCAGCATTCAACACATCATTGCGTGTTTCAAAAAAAAATCAATAAATAAATGAATTTCAATCCAATGGCTAAGATTGGTCAAAATTTATTTATTCATAAATTTTGATCCTGAAGTCCAATTGAGATGATTTTTTTATGGATGTGCTCATCTTGACCTCCTTTTTCTATTTGTATGGATCATTAAGATCAAGACTAAATTGATAGATAAAGATTAATTACTAACTAGGGGATAATATGGTAATTTTCACCATGTAACCTAAGCATAAAAGCTGAATTTCGAGAGAGGTAGCTCATTCTGGATGGTTCTCTATCACAGCTGCAAAACAGAGAGGAGCTCCAGCTTGGATCAACCTGTTCGGTACCTTTTTTTTCTTTCTATTTGAAATTTTAGTGTATTTGGGATGATGTTTTAGTTAAATTTCTTCTTCCTTCTTCTTGATCTTGGTCTGAACTTCTAAATCCCTAGGCTTGAGCAAAATGTACAAGCCCTTACTGAGATTGAGAGGAGAGATTGAGAGATTTACTTGGCTATTCCAAGTGCACATTAAGAAAACTATCAAAAAAACTTCAATTTCTAAGAGATTACATTTCCTTTTTTTATTATCTAAGTGTAGTTATTTCTGAATTATCAAACCTACAAAACCAACTGAACCAAATCCAAATTTCCCTCTCAACCGCTCTAATTGACTACTTTGATCCCTTTAATTGGATCAAATATATCAATGTAGAAATTCAATGTGTTTTCATTTGTATGGATTGTGTGCTTTAAAATTGTGTTCAAAATCTTTTAGATTTTTTTAAAATGAAGTGCTGATTTTAAATATAATATATCTTCTAGCACTACATTTTTATATAATTTTTATTTTATTTTACCTCTAATTTTGGATTGAAATACTTAGGAAGTGCTAATTGTATTGCCGATAAGTATCTTTGTTATCATTCTAAATTTCAAATGTGATTTTGTGGCTAATGACTAATGGGTGCCTATGTTTTAACTAGTGATTCTGCATGAAGCTTAGGTCTGGGTTCAAATCATAGAACAGTGACAGATCTTCACCACTAGCAAACTCTCCCTCACCCGAATTACCTCTCATTGCACCTACATTCGTAGAAGAGACATCCTCGAGAATTTCATCAATGGACCCTATAGGGAATGGAGTAGGAAATCATGAACTAGTTAATGAAGGAAGGAGGAGAATTAGAGAATATTCAACACCAGCTGAAACTCACATTTTAACTAGGATATCTGCCCTTATTGGAGACGATGTGATGTTTGGGATAGACCCACACCAATTTTAGAGTCTACCATCCTTTTTAGAGAAGGCAAATGAGGAGCCACATGATTTCTTAGAAATATTTAATGAAGCATGTGGTAGTTGTACCTACCCCTGGATTTCCAAGGAAGTAGTGAAAATGAAACTATTCCTTCATGCCCTAAGCGAAAGAGCCAAAGATTGGTTTAGAACGTTCGGGACAAAATTTGAATCATGGAATTAATGGAAAAAAGTTTTTTTATGGAGATACTATACAGCAGCAAGGACGGACTCTTTCAGAAGAGAAATTAGGAATTTTCAGCAGTGTAATGACACTATTTGTGAACCTTGGGAAAGATTGATGGGGCTCATAAGAAAATCCCCCCACCATGGCATTCTCAAATGGGAGTTAGTTCAAATATTTTATGAAGGATTGAACGACGTCGTAAAAGGAAGAGTGGATATTTCGAGTGGAGGTGCAATAGCAGACATGTATAAAGATGAAGCTATGGACCTATACAAAAAAATGTCAGACAATTTAGCCTATCACCAAGATGCTTCCGATCATGCGAGGGTTACTCCTTGAAAAGGTTGATTGTTAGATGTTTGAGGAGTTGAACCTCAGATTACCATCGACTGAAATGAAAAACAGAATGGTGTCATAATGGGAAAAGCCATGAGAAGATGAATGGAAAGCTGATCTCCTTATGGCAAGGACAGAGTAGTGGATGATCACACGACCATTCTTTGAGTAACCACATAACTCAATGTGAGATATGCTCAAGTGATGGCCACGCTAGAGAAGTTTGCCCAATGATCTCAGAGGTGAATGCTATAGGTAGGCAGGAGACGAACAATGCTCACTGGATCCCTCGACGAAACTCAGGAGGACAGGGATGGAACCAAAGCAATCGCCCACCTCAACAACAATTCCAACCAAAGGCAAACCATCCACCTCAACAATAACATTATCAACCTTATCGGAATTTATAAGGTCCCACCAATGCAACTCTCACCAAGGTGATTGAAGAGCTTCAAGAGAACAATAAGAGGATGATCAAGATTATAGAAGAAATGGAGGAGAGGCATCGGCGAGAGATGGATAAGCTCAAGGCGGAGAAGGGACCTTACATTGGCTAACCATTTATGCATAGTGGAACACCACAAGGTACTTGTGAAGACTCCACAAAGATGGGCCCGAAACCAGGTAAGATCCCTACCCAAGCTTGCATTTATCCTAGTAATTTTGCTTTATGTTGATATTGTGTGTAGGATAAATATTGAACATACCTATGATGTGCATGCCACATTAGAGAATGATGAAGAAAGAGAGATAAATGCAATGTCTAGACTTAGAAGTGGGAGAGAACTACCCGATCCATTTGCAGCTGTAAAAAAAAATGGCTAAGGAAAATATAAAATGAACAATAATATGACAAGGAGATTGTAGGAGAGGCAAGAAATAGAAAGGAACCCGATCCCCAAACCTATTGTCCAACTATTCCTTTGCCTAGTGCTCTACACTCCAAGAAAGAAAAATCGAAAGAGAGTCTACTTCTTGAGTATTTAAAAGATGCCACTATTGAAATTCCTGTGTTAGATGCAATTCAAATTTGTGAAAAACCTCTGCACACCTCCTAAGAAGCAAAACATGATTCAACTTTCAGAGAATATTAGCTCAATTTTTTTGAATGAATTGCCTCAAAAGCGCAAAGATCCAGGAGCATCCATAATCAAATGAGAAGGTAGGGGTGAAATATTTAGCAAAGCCTTGCTTGATTCAGGAGAAAGCGTGAATATTATGTCTGGGGCCGTATTTGAAACTTTTAAATTTGGAGAATGGCAACCAATGAATTTAGAATTGCAATTAGCGGATGGATCAATTAGAAGACCATGTGGTCAGTTAGTGGATGCGGTTATGAAAGTTGAGAATTGTTTATTTCTTGTGGATTTTATACTAGTGGATGTGAAAATTTCAGGGAAGATTATTCACGCAGCTATTATTGTGGGACACCCATTTTTTGCTACGAGAAGAGTGGACACCGATTGGAATGAAGGACAGATTAAATTTATAATGGGAAAAGAGGATATTGAACTACCAATTTCTCAATTTATAATGGGAAAAGAGGACATTTCATCAATTCTAAGGAAAATATGACACGATGTGTTGGCGGTGAATGGAAGTGACTTTGAGGAGGATGAGGATGACAAAAATGAAATGAGGAGTGATAGCATGCATGATCATATAGCTATGTCTACCGAGGAATTAGAGTTAAAACCCCTTCCTTATAATCTCAAATATGCCTTCTTAAGTCCAGGAAAAACGTATCCAGTTGTTATCTCATCTAGACTTACAATGGAGCAAGGGGGTAATCTTTTAGAGGTGTTATTGAAACCCAAAAGTTCCATTGGATGGGCCAGAAAAGACATAAAGGGAATTAGCCCTGATATTTGCCAACATCCAATTTTTATCGAAGAGGGGTCAAAGCCATTGGTACAAAATCGACGACGCCTAAATCCTTATTTGTGTATGATGTTGTTTCCAAAGGAATCACCAAGTGGCTCAAAGCTGGTTTTATTTACCCTATTTCAGGTAGAAAGTGGGTTAGTCCGATTCATGTAGTATCCAAAAGCATGGGAATTACTGTCCAAAAAAACAAAGACAGAGAAGAGATCCAAACTAGGGTAGCTTCAAGTTGGAGGGTGTGCATAGATTACATGAAGTTAAATATAGCAACCAAAAAATACCACTATTAGAAAAATTGGAGTGTTCTTAGATGGTTACTCAGGGTAAAATCAAATTGGAATTCATGAAAATGATCAGGAGAAGACTACATTCACATGTCCTCTAGGAACATTTGCTCTTAGAAAAATGTCATTAGAACTTTGTAATGCACCAGCGACTTTTCAAAGGTGGATGAGTGCTATGTTTTTTGATCTTATTGGTACATGCCTAGACGTTTTCATGGATGCCTTTTCTGTGTTTGGAGAATCATTTGAATGTTGCTTGTCTAACTTGGATAAGGTATTATAGATTTGCGAGGAAAACAAATTTCGTGCGCAGTTGGGAGAAATCCCATTTTATGGTGGACACAGGGATCATTCTAGGGCACCATGTCAGCAAGGAGGGGCTGGCAATAGACAAGGCAAAGATCGAGATCATCAAGGAGCTTCCACTGCCCATGACCCTAAAGCAGCTTAGGGGCTTTTTGGGCCATGCTGGATTTTATCGTCATTTTATCAAAGATTTTGGCAAAGTGGCCAAACCCCTAACTTTACATCTTTCTAAAGACAAAGAACTCATTTTGAATGCTAAATCTAAATTAGCTTTTAATTTTATTAAGGAGGCATTAGTGACGGTTCCTACCTTACAAGCTCCAAATTGGAGTGTTCTCTTTGAAATTTGTTGTGATGCTTCAGTTTATGCAATGGGAGCAGTTTTGGGACACCGCAAAGACAAGAAACCTATGGCTCTATATCACACAGGTAAAACTTTAGACGTCGCTCAGGTAAATTATTCTACCACAGAAAAGTAATTGCTTGCAATTGTTTTTGTTTTAGGTAAATTTAGATCTTACCTTATAAGGAGTAAGATTATAATTTTTTTGGATCATGCTGCTCTAAAAATCTGTTAAGCAAGAAAGAAACCCAACCTAGGCTAATGCGGTAGATTTTATTGATGCACGAGTTTGACATTGAAATTCGAGATAGGCAAGGAGTGGATAATGGGCAGCAGATCACCTCTCCCAATTATCAATGCCTTCTCATATTCCCATAGTAGATTCCTTTCCCAATGAGCAAATTCTAGGAATTTCTACTAGGAAATTACCTTGGTATGCCCACGTAGTAAATTGCTTAGTGCTCAACTACCAAATGATTGGGATTATGATGATCAGAAATTTTATTTTAAGGACATCAAGTATTATTACGGTGATGAGCCTGAATTGTTCATATTGGGAGTTGATCAAAATTTTAAACGGTGCATACAAGAAGAGGAACAATGGAGAGTTTTGGAGTCTTGTCACCCATCTGTGTGGGGGACATTACTCCTCTAAGATCACAGCGCATAAAGTGTTACAATGTGGATTTTATTGGCTGTATCTTCATCGGGATGCATATGAATTTTGTAAGAGATGCATTCGTTACCAAGCAGTAGTGAATATGGGTCACAATGATAAAAAGCCTCTCCAACCTATTCTGGAACTTGAATTTTTTGATCTTTGGGGGATTGATTTTATGGGACCTTTTCCTCCCTCTTTTGGATATGAGTATATTTTGGTAGGTGTGGATTATGTCTCTAAGTGGGTAGAACCAATACCAACACAAACAAGTGATCATAAAGTAGTTATAAAATTTGTCAAAGATCAGCTTTTTTCCAGGTTTGAGTGCCTGCGAGTTATTATTAGTTACAATGAAACTCATTTCAACAAAAAATTCTTCAAACATTTGTTAAAACATAATTCTTAGAAGATGCGTACTTGAAGAAGAACAGAACAGCATCTTTAAATTCTGCCATTCCAACCTAGGAGGAGATCACTATTCGGCTAAGGTAACAGCCCATAAGGGAATGGAAAGTGGGTTTTATTGGCCAGCTTTGTTTAAAGATGCACATGATTTTTATTTGAAATGTTTAGCATGTCAAGCATCCATAACTATTGATAGAAAAAATCACTTGCCTCTAAAACCCGTTTTAGAAGTAGAAATCTTTGATTTATGGGGCATTGATTTCATGGGACCATTTCCTAACTCTAATGGACAATGAGTATATTTTAATGACTATAGACTATATCTCAAAGTGGGTAGAGCCATAGCCACTAGGACCAATACCAGTAAAGTTGTCACTGATTTTATGGAGACTTACATCTTTTGCAGATATGGATGTCCTAGGGCTATAATTAGTGATGGGGGATCACATTTTATAAATTTTAGTTTTAGACACCTTTTGAAAAAATATGGTGTACAACGTAGAGTAACCACCCCATATCACCCGCAAGCTAATGGGCAGGTTGAATTATGTAACAGGGAAATTAAGAAAATCCTTCAAAAAATTGTGATGCCCAATGGGAAAGATTGGCCATACAAACTAAATGAAGCGTTATGGGCCTATAGAACAGCCTATAAAACACCCTTAGGAATGTCCCCCTTCAGGTTGATATTTGGAAAACCACGCAATATACCAATGGAGTTGAAACATAAAGCATCATGGGCCATTAAAAAGCTAAATCTTTATTTAGATGAAGTAGGAAAAGGCAGGTTGCTCCAACTCCAACAATGTGATGAAATCAGGAATGAGGCTAATGAAAACTCCAAGACATATAAAGCCAAGATGAAGGCCTTCCATGACAAAAACATCACAAGAAGGATCTTTGTCAAAGATGAAAAGGTATGGCTTTACAATTCAAGATTAAAACTCTTTCCTGGTAAGCTTAAAAGTAGATGGAATGGACCTTATTTGGCAATAGAGTTATATGAAAATGGGGACATTTTAATTTTGGAACCCAGAACCCAGTAAAAATTCACAGTAAATGGGCAAAGGCTGAAGCCTTACCTACATGATGATTCTCCTCATTAGCCCCTTAGCTTGATCTTGGAAAAACCTGCAGGTTAGTAACCTCTATAGAGCCGCATTAAAGCTTTTATTTCTATTTGCTTACCTTTCTTCTTTTATTTTGTTTCTTTTCTTTTCTTTTCTTTCCTTTGGTTTCAGAAAATGGCAACCTTCAATACATGAAATGGACATGAGGAAACCTGCATGAAAGAGCTCAACCCACAATTTGCGCCCTATAAACTCCTTTTTATAATTTCCTATGCGTCGAGCAGTATGCAATTACTATGTGGGGGGGAGATTCAGTCCACCTTAAAAGTTTTTTTTTATTTTTTATGATTTCTCGATGTTCTTTAATAAGTTGGGGGGTATATAAAATTCTTGAATTCAACATCACGCCATGACTAACCTTTGGATAGCCCCTCTTATCCTTTTGCCCTAGAAGAAAATGTAGGGAAGCTAGGCTCACTGAGCGCATCATGATCATATTATAGGGCATCAATGTTGATTTTTAGGTACTACATGATCTTATCCCCAAATGGCGAGAGCACATGGTAGGATGAAGGACAGATCTTAAAATCAAAAGGTGTACACCCCATAGATAGAGATTTGACTGTTGAGTGAAAGTGTGACACCGCCACTACACCCATAATTTGATTTAACCAAACCTATCTATGTGAATGAATACCTGTCAGCCTAATCATATGCTGGATAGTGAGATGCACTTCTTCAAGTCTTGAGCACATGACCCCTCCATCTCATACCCTTTATAAAAGATCTTCATCCCACAATTCTTCATTTGCCATCTTCATTCATCTATGTTTACTTACCTTTTACCACCTCTACCTCACCGCACCTATATAGGACACCTCCTCCACCTCATTGGTTATGAAATGCCTTACTCCCAAGTCTTTCTATTGATCTTATCCTTAAAAATAATATCACAACGATATTTGTCATCCGATTTGAAATCTTTTCCATTATTATTCACTCTACATCTTCTCAATCTATTTCTTCCATCTGATTGTAAAAGTTGATCACAAACCTCTACGAGGGTAGAGTGTTTGCATGACATCTGTGATTGACTTTCATTCGAGCAAAATTATCTGATTAAGGCAGTTCATAAATCCATTCTTATTCTCTTCTTCTATTTTGCCCCCATTCAAAAAAAAAAACAAAAACAGAAAAATACAAAAAAATTACAGCGAATAATACATTTTATAAAATTATGAAAAAAAGAGAAAATAAAAATTACTATGGGGCTTGTTTCTTCTTCTTCTTATTCATTTCCTATGAACTGCCTAACCACACCATTCCAGCATAAGTGCATTCTCCACCTAGAAGAATAATGATGCCGGACGCCGCCTCACGGCTATCCGTCCACCACCGGGAAGGAAGGAACGCGTTCGTGCTTAACTGATCGGATTTTACGCCCACGCCAAACCGGCGATATGGGAGAACAGAAATGTATGAAAACGCATGACGAGGTCGATCGATTCTACAACGGTACGTCGGTCGCGGCACAAGCTACGAGCCAACCTGAGCGGGACGGGTCTGTTGACCGGTCGCTGCTGGGTCGCCGTCCACCGTCGTCCGCGCGAGGCGGCCGACTGGGGAATACGCCGCGCTCACACGCCGGAAGGCCCCGACCGCACGGACGCGACCGACGACAGGTAAGCTTCCGTTTTCTTTCGTAATTTTTCTCATCCCACCTCCGCTTGCCAGTTCAACCCCCAGCAGTGGAGAGCAACCCGAGCGTAGAGGATAAATCAAATGAAGTAAATCTGGGGAAAGCAGAGTACTTAAGCACGCTTGGCGACGGGATTTCCAGCCAGTTCGGAGAGGAGAGGTCAACCCCGGGTGCGGAGGAGGTTGGGCGCGCGAGGTGGCGCAGTCGAGCGGGGCGGCCGCGCGGAAGTGGTCGATGCGCGAGTGGGGCGCGCTGGTCGGTCGGGCGCGCGGGCGCTGCGCGCAGGCGCGGGCGGCGCGGCGGGCGGCGGCGGCGCGCGCGCGGCGGCGCGCGGCAGGCGCGGCGGCGCGCGCGGCGGCAGCAGCGGCGGGGCGGGGGCGCCGGCGGCGGGCAGTGCCACGGCGTGGCGCGGACGCGCGCCAGGCGTGCGCGCGGCGGCGTGGGCGCGAAGGCGGCGGGCGCTGGCGCGGCGCGCGCGCGGCGGCGGCGCGCGCGCGCGGGCGCGCGGCGGCGGCGCTGCGCGGCGGCGGCGCGCTGGCGGCGGGCGCTGGCGGCGGGCGCGCGCGTCGTGCGGGCGGCGGCGCGGCGGCGCGGCGCGCGCGCGCGCGGGCACGCGCCGGGCGGCGCGGCTGGCGGATCTGCGGCGGGTGCGCGCGGCGCGGCTGCGCGACGGCGAGCGCGACGGCGAGGCGGCGGCGGGCGCGCAGCCACGCCGACGGCGCTGCGGCGCGCGGTCGTGCGCGCGGGCGCGGGCGGGCGGGCGGCGGGCGGCGGCGGCGCGCGCGGCGGCGCGCCGGCGGGCGGCGGCGGCGTGGCGCAGCGGCGCGCGCGGCGTGGCGGCGCGGCGCTGCGTGGCGGAAGTGCCAGCGCGCGGCGGGCTGGGCGGCGCGTCTCCTCCTTCTCTCCTCTTCTCTTCTCCTCTTCTCTTCTTCTCCTTTCCTTCTTCTTTTCTCTTCCTTCTTCTCTTTCTTCTATTTCCTCCTCTTCATCTTCTTCATTTTCCAAAATTTATCTCTCAAAATCTGGGTCTTCAAAACCTCTTCCCCTCTCAAAAGCTTAGATAGCCTAAAAAAGATAGGTCAAAACAGTAAACAAAAAAGGAAAAAAGCGGAAAAATGAAAACCTATGCCAAAAACGGAAAGGAGGGGGTGAACACGAAAATGTGGGGGCCCAACCGACATGTGGAGCCTTCCCGCCGAGCTATAACATAAGGATACCTCATGTGTCGCGTGCAGGTATGCCGCCCATTGCTATCGGCCCGTGGTCGGTGCGAACGTGGTGCGGCGCCGCCGCGAATAAATGCGGGGCTGGCCGGGCGAGCGGGTAGAAATCGCGGTGCTGCTCGCCGGAAGTCCTGTTGCTAGCCGCGCTGCTGGCGTGCGCCACTTCCTGCGTGGTGCGGACTCGCCTCTCGGAGGGGGTGACAGTGGCGCTCCTCCGGTGCGTAAGGAGGGCCTGGGTGGGGCTGACTATGCCCATCTCGCGATGGGCGAGGACGCCGTGTGCAACCCACGGTCCTGCCCACGCACCCACGTGGTTCCAACGCGCGTTCAGGCCTCTCTCGCACGCATGGTCCCACAGCATTTCCTTCCCCTGCAGATTGCACTCCACCTCGTGCTCATCGTACTCCCTGCAGTTCACACGCATTGCCTCGTGCCTATCGGGTGAAACGGGCCCAGAGAGGTTGGGGGGTGGGAGGAACAATGGGGGGTACTGAGCTTCATCCGCCATACATTGAAGGGAGAGCCGATTGACACGTGAGAGAATTCGGAAGAGGAGGAATTGCGACGTGCGAGACGCCAGGCGGGCCCACATCGACCATAGCGTAGCGTCGCCACGAAGCCGGCATCGATGGCCGAGTGCATTCGACCATCACTAGGATCCGAGCCACTCGCGTCAGTATCCGAGTGCCGCCAAATGCAGGCCACAATGCATTCTCGCTATGGATCCTACCATGCGAACCGCCATGATGGTCGCAGACATGGGTCTGCGTGGCAAAGTGTATTGCGGGCAGTGGTAACATGAAAGAGAATGAACCACAAATGCGCTCACGGGTGCCTACCATGAGGCTTATCTCAAGGCTCAACCCGTGGGTCTGTTCACCCGAGGGTTTGCGTCTAGGGCAGCGTGGATGTGCAATCTCCCTACGCGATGTCGTCAGTGTACTGTAACCGTGGTAAGATGGTTGAGGGATTGACCCACGCCTGACCGCCACTCGGTGTAGTGGGTTAAGCAAGACGCGCATTGACACCATCAGACCAGGGATCAGGTTGGCGGATAACAGAAGCGCACGCCACGACGGACACGATGAGCTCCGGCAGCCATGGCGGCGGGTCTCCAGAAGCAACTCGTGTTGGAGAAACATCATGCGACGGCCAGACGAGGATGGCAGCCATGCGCA
The DNA here is from genome assembly GCF_029677425.1 of Wolffia australiana. NCBI lineage: Eukaryota > Viridiplantae > Streptophyta > Magnoliopsida > Alismatales > Araceae > Wolffia > Wolffia australiana. The sequence goes on along the minus strand of NC_135835.1, from coordinate 14,399,318 downwards.
AGGGCCTTTAGATCGATCATCCCGAAATCACGATGACCCACCTGAGCGGACGCTGCCAGTGGCCCCAAGCCATCTGTCGGAAGCTCACGTCCACGGTGGACGCGCAGTGCAGGGCGGCGCGGCGCACGGCGGGCTTTCTGACCTGCTCCGCCAAGGCCCCGGCGGCGACTATGGCGCCGACAGCGAGCGCTCTTGCCTTGCCATCGCTGACCACAAGGCGCGGGCGCATCGGGCATGTCGGCCCGAAATGATATGGCGAGCGCTTTTTTAGAAGCCCAAGTGAGGAAGTGGCCTTCAATCGGGCGCAGGCAGTTCCAATGCGCGCTTAACCGCATACCTCGGAGTCGAGCGAGTCCTTGGCGAAATGATCCTTGTGCGTGCTTCCGCCGTATCTAATCCCAATCAGGCCAACGCGAGGACGACATCAGTCCCCTGCTCGACCTGTCCTGGGTCACTCTTCCGGCCGTAAATCCATGAACCTTCGCGCCGGGGATCTGATGGGCCACGACGTCATCCTCGCCTCTTCTGTGCTTGAGAACCTGGGCAGCTCAGGCTCCGGTCCACTGAACTCCGTACCGAGCCGCCCTCTTCTTCTTGTCCTGGCGATTGAGTGCCCCTGATAGCGCCGGAGCCACCTGCATCGTTGCCCCCGCTGTGTGCGTGATGACGTAAGGTGGAGCGCCGTAGGAACTTCCTCCACCTGGCGGTCGATCGGGCTCGGGTGCAGGCGAGGGCCGTATACTTGACCGGTGCCCTCTCTGAAGAGACGGTCCGGCGCCGGCGATAGGTAAGTATCGTGATGCTTTTTCGCTGACTTTCCCAACCTCGGCCCTTTCCCAGTCCGAGCGTGCGTCATCGCCCCGAGCGGTTTTCAGAAAGCTCTCACGGACTCACTCTCCGTTTAACGACTCCAGAGTACCGCGCTGGGTGGGCAGGCGAACGGAACTGAAAAGCTGATGAAGCGCTTCGCTAGTCGCGGTGGAACGCACCAGTCTTCTAACGCGGTGATGGCGCCGCCCTGGGCAGTGCCGAAATGGCCCGGATGGCCCGGCCTCGCCCTGTTTCCCTCCCTTCTATTGCCCCGGTGAACTCCTGCCGGGAACGTCGCCACCCCTATTTAGGAAGCCTTCTCTTAAAATGGTCGCTGCCCCTCGCCAGCGGACACGGCTGGCGCCGGCGGTCTCCGCGCTCGGACGCGATCTGGATCCATGGGTGGCGAGAAGGCTCGTCGCAGCTCAAAGGAGAACTTACCCGCCCGTCGCGAAGCACTGCCGTCGCGAGATTTAGCGTTTCGGATGGACCCGGGCCGACTTCATAACTTCCTTCCATATAAAAGGGCCTCGCCTCGAAGGCGGCTCCTCGCCAGCGTGACCGGCGACCAGGAGGCTGACAGAGCACGCCTCGGCGTATGTGTTGCGTCCTCGGCGTATGTTTACACCTTCGCGGCGCGATAGTGATGATCGCCGATCCATGAAACGTCGTACGGGGATAAAAACGGCGTCCATCGGGCCAACCCCAAGCCTAGAGATCGCGTCGTTATCGTCGTATCTACGTGAGTCGATCACCCACCTCCGATCACATCTTGATCTTTCGGATGTTTCGCGTAGAAGATCCGATGTGAAGATCGCGATCGAGATCGTTGCCGGCGAGCGGCGGCCGGCGCCGCAGGCTGACCCGTTCTCAACCAGCGGTCATATCCATCTCTACTGCCGCCGGTCCGCTGCGCTGCGGGTGTTAGGCGACAGGGACGGACGGCGGCGGTGGGCACGGCTCGGCGCCTGATCTGGATCGACCCTCCTCGGGCCCGTGTGATCGCGTCGCAAAGAATCTTTCCGCGGTTCCGCGATAGTGGTCCTCCGGGCGCTCTCCCATCGTAATATCGTGTCGTGTTCGAACGAAAGCCGCGATCAACATTGAAAGGGTAGATGGGCCCCCTGCCAAAAGTGTAGATGATGTGTGCTGTTGTTGGTGCGCCATTGCTTGGCACGCTGCCGGCGCCTGCGGCGTGGCAGTGGCCGCTCGGTAGAGGTGGTGGTGTCGAGGGTCGCTTGCGGCCCCCCCGCGGTGGGTGACGGGTGGTGCGGTGGGTGTGGCAGGGTACCGTGAAGCCGGAACTAAAGAACTCACTGGCGTGGTTGTCGGCGCCGGTTCGAGGTACCGACGAGGAACGTTGTTTCTCCTTAGCGCCGCGCCATTTCATGACACATAATGACATGTATGGCTGCTCGCTGCCGCCGGCTCATTCTCCCGAAGATCGCGAAGATCTTGGCTGGTCCGCTCGCACTCGCGCAAAAAGAAGTCACATCCCCTGCCATCATCCTGAAAAAACCAAAAATTTTTGATTCCAGTCAATTCCCAGTCAATGAGCTCCTCGAGCGTGAGACGGCGTGGTCGGGCCGCACGCCCTCCTCTGGCACGTGCGATGCCTCACGCCGACGCCGCGCCCGACGCCACTGCTGTTGCCGGTGCCGCGCGGTCGCGGTGGTTCGGGTCGACGGGCGGGGGGGGGGCCGGGGCCGCCGTGGTCGCGGTCCGCCGGCCGCCCCGTAGAGGCGGTGCCATCCCGGGAGCGCGGTGTGGTGGGGTGCACCGTGGTGGGGCATGCCGGGCATGGCGCGGGGTGGGTGGGGCGGTGGCTCGGGCGCGCGCCGCGTGGCTGCCGAAACCGCGGACCACGGGGGTCGAACCGACGGGACGGAGGGGGGGCGCGCTTCGCTGGGCTCGCTTCGCTGGGGATCAGGGAGATCAGGTCGGGCCGACTGCGCCGCACGGTGGCGAGCATATGTAGCATCCCGGGCGCGGTGCAGCGCCCAGATGCTGTCGCGTCCGGTCGGCCCTGGCGCGGCGGTGGGCGTACCCGGTGCGCAAGCAGGCCGCAGAATCATCATCAGCGCGCGGCCGGGTCGCCAGCAACGGTCGGGTCCGTCCGGTATTCCGGGAGGGGCCCGTAAGCGGCAGGGGCAGCATCCGCCGTCCTCCGCAACTCGGTGGCGGACACCGTCGGCGCGCGTCACATCCGCTCTCCGGCGCGGACGCCCGAACGCGTCAGCCGGCTCAACTGTCGGTCTTCCGAAAGTGGTTCCTTTGCGCTCCGGATCGTGGCGCGTCGGCGCCGCAGGTGTACGCGCTACCCGATACTCGTGGCGGCGGAGATTTCCGTGTGGACGGAGATTTCGTGACGCCCGTCGCCGACCGGCCTTTCGGCGAGGGAGTCGTGGGATGGGGCGCGACAACGCCGAGGGGAGTGCTGTGATCGGCGCGCGCTACCGGTGATTCCGGGACGCCCGGTGCCCGTGAGCGTTGATGTGCTGGGGTCGGCGTGGCATCGATATGGTCCGCGTGGGGGTATAGGGAGGCGGTCGTTGTCGCGAGGCCTCTGCGGCGCCGATTTGCTGCGTCGCTGTCGCCTCGGCGGACGCCTCGGCTGCGCTCGCCTCGTGACGTTCTCCCGCGCCTCCGTGGACGCGGCTCGATCATATGCTACGAATCGGCTGCGCGCGGATGCACGTGATGCGGCCGATGCGATGCGACTCGTCGATGCGCGCGATGGCTGGCGAGCTCGCTGATGGCTACTACGCTGCTCGTCTGCGACGCCTGCGGAGCCTATCGACCACCAACGGCGCTGATCACGAGTCCAGGAACTGTGAAGGATAACGCCACCGTGTCGACCGATGGATTGTCGCCACGAGATGAATGCATGAGAACAAATTATGCGCGGGTATCGATGACGGAGATGAGCGTGGAGTGCGTACAGCGCCACCGCTAAACCGAGAGCCACGCAAGAGCGAGCGCGAGCAACGGCCCGCAAGCGTCCAGCCTCCGAGGGTCGCGGCCGCGCGAGGTGAGTTTTCGGGCCACGCCTCTGTACCTCGGCGGGGCCTGGGAGTGCTCACCGCCACTTCGGTGGCGTAACTCCGCACGTTTTGGTAACCCTTCCGTCTTCCCCACTCACCTATCTACTCCCCGCGCGCAGGCACACGAGCGAGGGCAGCATGTCCACTTGAAGGATACGAGCGCCAAAAAATGAAAAGAAGCTGGGAGGAAAGCGGAGGACCTCAACGGAAGAAAGGACGTGGGAGTCGAGGGCGGTTCGGCGGAGGAGGGCGCTGGCGCAGTTGCGCGGTGCGGTCGGCGGGCGATGCGGCGCGAGTGGCGCGCGGCGCGCGGCGCGCGGGAGGCGTGCGCGCGCGGCGCGGGCGCGGCGCGGCGCGGCGGCGCGGCGGCGGTGGCGGCGGCGGGGCGCGGCGCGCGGGCGCGGGCGCGTGCGGCGCGCGGCGGCGCGGGCGCTGCTGGGCGGGCGCGCGGGAGCGCGGCGGCGCGGCGGCGCGGGCGCGCGCGTGGCGCGCGGCGCGCGGCGCGGCGGCGCGCGCGCGGCGCGCGGCGGCGGCGGCGCGCGCGCGGGCGCGCGCGGGCGCGGCGCGGGCGCGGCGTGCGGCCGGCGCGGCGGGCGCGGCGGGCGGCGGCGCGCGCGCAGCGGCGCGCGGCGCGCGCGGCGGCGGCGCGACGCGGCGACGGGCGCGGGGGGCGCGAAGCGCGGCGGCGGAGGCGCGGCGGGACCGGCGCGCGCCGCGCGCGCGGCGGCGCGCGCGGGCGGGCGGGGCGGCGGGCGCGCGCGGCGCGGCGGCGCGCGCGCGCGCGCGCGGCGCGCCGCGCCGGCGGCGTGGCGCGCGGCGGCGGCGCGCGCGGCGGGCGCGCGCGCGCGGCCGCGGCGCGCGCGGCGGCGGCGGCGCGGCGCGCGGCGGCGCGGGCGCGCGGCGGCAGTGGCGGCCGCAGGCGGCGGGCGGCGGGCGGGAAAGGCGGCCGGCGGGCGCGGGCGCGGGCGCGCGCTGCGGCGGCGTTCCGCGGCGAGCGCGCGCGGATTCGCGGCGGCGGCTTCTTCTTACTTCTCCTCTGCGGGCTCTCCCTTCCTCTTCCCTCTTCTCTCTCCCTCTCTTTTCTTTCTTCTTCTATTTCTCTTCCAGGTCTTTCCTCATTCTTCTCAAATTTAGCTCCCTTTCCTCAAAATCCACTAGGCAGGAAAGGAAGGTCCTTACTTCTTAATTGTCAGGCCCAACAAAACGCAATGGTGAAAGAACATTCATGTGGAGAAAGCCCAAAATAACGACAACGCTGGAAATAACGGTGAGCTTAGGAATAAGGTAACGTTCTAACGTGGAGCCATGGACAAACACGGGCCCTCATGCGGAATGAAAACGGAATAATCAACCGGTTGCGCCGAGGGTGCTTCCGAAGGTGTGTGTGTGCCCGCTCGGCGCTGGACTTCGGTCGGGCTGTACGCATCAGTGGGCCGCGGCTGCGCTAGGGCGGCCGGTGGCGAGCTGGGTAGTGCCGGTGCGCCTCTGTTGGGTGGAAGGCTGGCCTCTGCGGCCTGGCTGGATGGGCTCGATGGACCTGAACGCAAATAACTTATGAGGATCATCTTTACCTTCTTCTACCTTCCACATTTCTTCTTGAATCTTAGGAGTAGGCTATATAAGTAATATTAAATCTGCCTCCAACTTTCTTAGTTCAGACTTTTCCCATTCTCCTTAAACCATCCTTCTCATCTCTCTTGAAACTTAGAGTAGATAGGAAGCCAATTCTCACCACACCTTTTTACCTTGTGCTCATACTAAGAGGAGAAGAGTGCATACTCTCTATTTCAGGTCCGATAAAGCTTATAGGGACATCACCACTTAGGTAGCCCTTTCTCTTGTGAGAGAGTGAACCAAGAGCGGTGAGGCCCTGCTCGATGTGTGAACTAAGAAATCTCTTTTTTATGGTGTTGAACCTAGAGGGAAGTAAGCTGCCCTATTATGACCACCAGCTCTGCTCATACCATGAGGAAAAAGTTCAAGTATCTTGCAAAGATTTTGACCTAGATTGTCGAAGGGAAATTCTCATCTACATATGTGATTGATAAACTTAACGCTTCATGCAGATACCTTCTTGGTGTAAAGGCAAAAGGGGAAGTCCAAAGAAAATCTAATTATGGCATTGCTAAGGGACTAGCAATGATCTAAGTTGGGGGGTATTTGATAAATGCAGAATGATAGTAATATATATGTACGATTCTAGTTAATTTATCTACTTCTTTATCTTTATTTGGATATACTATCAAAATTTATGTTAAGTTGTGAAAAATCATGAAATAAAATCACCTTTTTTCTAATTTGGAGTTAATTATTGTCATTTGTGGGACTAACCCCACTTAACTCAATGAGTTAAGTGGAATGAATCTCACTCTCTTCTTAGTGTATGTGGAAGATGCAGGAATTAGGTGAAACTTTCATGACTTAAGGGGATAATTAAATGAAGTAGAAGCTATTTGGCCCAAAGGAGCAGGCCCAGCCATGACCCTGGCCAAGATAGGAGGCCCAAATCAACACAGATGGCTCTAGTCGAAAGGCCTACTAAGGGATCTCCATTAAGCCCAATATGAGAGGCATCTTGGGCCAAAGAAAGGAGGGCAAGGAGAATGTCCAGTCATGACTATTTATGAACATTTAAGGTTCCTGGATGTTGACTGGAGGACACTCTTGGACTTGGATCCAAGCCGGAGAAGATCTAGCCATTCAATCCATAAATCATCCAAGGGTGGAGACTTAAAAAAAGCACCTTTAATGCTAAGTAAGGAAAGAAGTCTTGAACGTCCCTGGGGTAAATTTAAAGGTCTCCATGCTGATTGGAGGACCATAATGGACGTGGATCAAGACCCAGAAAAGAAGATCTGGTCATCCATTGTATTAAAAATCAAATGGCTCTCATTTGCGCTCACTCCCTATATAAACCCTTCACCCTATTGTAATATTCATCTTGTGATTCAATCCAAAGTAATGTTTGGTGGCCTAAGTGCAATTGAGTCATAGATCCATTCACCTTAGTGAGTGCCAGGCTGAGCAGGAAACATCCAGGGCTGAAGAAGCTGGTGGAAAGGGGAATAAGAAATCCCTTGGGCCTTGGAGGGTGTGACAAAGAGGTTACCTTCTTATTTCTCATTTTTCACTCTTACCTGTTCATCTTTTTCTTTTGATTAGTCTTGGAGCAGCTAGCAATATCAAGACAGTTCCAACGTATCCTACCACGCTCAGAAGTTCAGTCTCATTCTAGAGTAAAGTTAGTGCAGGCCATTTTTTCTCTCTCCTCCACCAAGCCACTTTCCCCATTTGGCATCCGGACTTAGCCAAAATTTGACTAAGTCCAGTGCGCTAGCCTGATTCATTTCCAATTTCAGTTTGGCTTTAAATATTCCTAAACAATCCCAAAAAAATCATTTTCTGCTTACTAATATTATTGTAGATCTTTTAATTATATTTCAAATATATTTGTTTATATTTTATTAGTTATTTATCTTCGTAGGTAGTAAACCCACTTCTAAAATTCATAAAAAATCATAACTAAAGCACAAATTCATTAGGAAAAACCCTTGTTCCCTGTAGATCGACCCTTACTCTCCCTACACTAGTAAGGTTATAACAAATTTTTGTTGTTTTAATTTGGATAATTCAATGACACTTATTAGTGAAGTTAGTTCATCATTAATTACCTATAAAATTTGAATTATCACTGGTCCATATCGTCCAACTGGTCCGGATCGGCATCCCCTACATCGATTAAAAGTGCTCATGATGGCCATTGGTTGGCTCGGTGGCCTTTCATTTGGCACTTGAAGCACGTAATGTATGCTTGATTTACAGTTGCGCTACGGGCCAGTGGGTCATTTGTGATGGCCCAAACGGGTGGGGCAGATCCCATTGAGGTGTCGGGGGCACTTCCTTGCCCTCTAGTGTTCTGGGAAGCCCTAGTAGTTGCGGACGGCATAATTTGAGCAGGTGTGGCTTGGGGGAATGGTGTAAGTAGTGTGGGTAGTAACCTCTTCACTCAAATGTTCCATATGGTCCATTAGGTGATAGGCTTCGTCGACCTCTCCAGGGTTGCACTTAAGCACCTTGTTGCGTGGGGTCAGCCGTAGCCCGTGGGCAAACAGACCAATGATTATTCGTAGGTCCCCACAAACTGGCACTAATCATGGAAAGCCGACCTTCCCTAAGGTCAAGCCACGTGAGGAATAATGACATCTGGTATTGACAAAGCACATACTTTCTCCGTAACTTGTGCACCATCTTGGTCTATGATGTGATGAGCCATTCTCGTCGCTCGGCTGCAACACGCTCGTTATCCTAGAAGATCCTCGCCTGTCTGCCAAGTGTCATCTCTACATATGCAATGCACAAGTTATCGTCCATGCGGCACCAACGGATGTAGGAGTTCATGTTCGAATCCTAGTCGATGAACTCATTAGCCTTCCTTGACCCTTTGAAAATGGCGATGTCAGGTCGTACGCTCTTTTGAATCTAAATGCAATGCTCCTCTCGTCAGCACTCATAGTCGCCTAAGCGCCGTTCAGGCACAAGGTAGTATCCATGACACGGGCCATTGTGTCGTTAGCGTGGGGTGGGGTAGCGGTCGCGGTCATCACAATGTCTAGGATGATCATCATACAACACACAGATGTCTGGCATCGTGTGACAGGTATTAGGGAACCTCCTCGGGCTCCTCGTACCTGTGGTGATGGGGTCAAATATAGTTATCTCAACTGGCCAGTAGATCTGCCTCATGCCTATGGTCGTAAGGCCGAACATGGTTGTCCCGGTGTGCCGGTAGGGGGGCCTCGTACCCATGATCGTAGTGCCGGATGTGGTTGTCACCGTGGGCTGGTAGGTCAGCCTCGTACCTTGAGTTGTGGTGCCAGACCCGTTCATCTTGGCGGGCATATATAGATCGGCCTCATTACCACAATCGTGATTCCAGACATGATATTCTCTACAGGCCGGTAGGTCAACCTCGTATCCTCAATCGGGGTGTTGGACGTGATCGTGTCAGTGAGCCGGTAGGTTGACCTCGTACCCATGATCGTAGTCGTCCTGTGGGTATAATCTATCCCAAGCACTAACGTCATGTGGGTTGCGTAGGAGGTGTCGGGCGGGCGTCAAACTCGAAGCTTCTCGTATTGCCTTTGGTCGTGCTCCGAGTACTCATCATCATCATAAGGGCTCCTTGGCTGCTCTAGGTGTCGTATGACTCGAGGTGGGTCAGGGGCTTGTTGGGAGCCATGGGCGCCGGTGCGAGCAAATGCTCCACGTGTGCGGCGATGACAGTCAGAGTGTAGAGGTACGCTCCTCGCTTTTCGGATGAGTCCACCCGGGGTTGATGCTGCTGGTGCGATCTTCCTCGGCCGCATCCTACTTCTTGGCCATGTGCAGGGGGGGCCCAGGTTGTGGGCTGGTATACGGGATCTTGCCTGGGCAAGCAAGGACTCACCATTTCTATCTCCTCGTTGTCACCAGGTGATGAGACACCTAGTGACCACGGGGAGCTATGGGGGGATCGTGGGTGTTTACGGTGGGTGCGAGTGTGACCATGTGAACTAGACAATCTGACGGCACCCTCGTCGGTGGGTGAGGTCCGTCTGGGTTCCAAAGGGGGCGGCACTGCCTTTGGGTGTTAGAGGACAGGGTTCTGATAGGGGTGTAGGGCTACTTCTCTTATCAAATGACGAGTTGACTAGTTGCGGGGAGGTCAAACCTCCTTGTTGTGCCCTTTTGCTTGATCACGTCTTTATGGCTATGTCTAGTCCGCGGGGTACCTAGATAGTTTTTGAAAATGATGCAATGCATATGATGGCAATGCGGTACAGAGGCGTGCTGTGAGTGACCACAGCGTGGCTCTGATACCAACTTGATGCCGGTTGTCGTCTACGTCATCGTTCGCTAGGTAGTGAGATGATACTCGGTTACCTAGATAGCGGTGTCAGATGTCATCAATCAGCTTCAAAGGGGATATTGGGTGACACTATAATATATCTTCACATAAATGTCGGCAATATTGATTGATTGCGTACCCATTAATATATCAGAATGTTCCCTAGGCCTCCCTCCTGGGTTACTTGGCAAGTCCCTTAAGTATACATAATCTAGCTTATAGGGTAACTTACTTTCTGGACCCAACATAGAAGTTTTAGAGTGACAAGTAGGTTTTAATTTACCAGGCTCATTGTGGACATAAAGTATTGTTGTACAAGACAACATCAGTTCATTATTTCTAAAAAGCAAACAAAGAAACTCCTTAATAACTTAGCGGCGTATACACTTTAATGTTGTTGACCCTACCTATTGATTGACTCATGTACGGAACTTAGAACCTTTTCAAAGTCGGATGTAGGCTTAAGTGGTTCTACAACTTTTTGGCAACTAGTTATGAATATAGTAAGCGACAACACAAGGTCAGTAGAAAGAACTCAACGTAGGTTTGCAATATGTTATTACCTATTTTCAAATAAAGTCACACAGTGTTGATTTGTAGTTAATACAATAGATAGAGTTCAAAGCCTTGTTCGTGTCTAATCAAATAGAGGCACAACTCTCCACTATTGTACTGATTGGACAAAACTAGGGGTTCAAGTTGATGATGAATATATCTCCAACTAGGTCGTTTGTAAGATTAGTAAGGAACCAATCAACAATTGTATTACCTTACTAGTAGTTCTTAGTAAGGGTCGATCCCTCAGGGAGCTAGGTAGCTAGTTAGGATGAATTTCAACATGAGTTTTAAGTTTCAGAATTTTTAGTTGTTAAGATGGTTTATTTTTAATGAAAAAAGATGAATACTATTTTTAGTATGTGTGGAAAATTTTCCATGCAACACCTGGACAAAATATGATTTTTGAGATTTTTTTCAGAATTTTTTATCATCTCTAGGGAGAGATTAAAAATCTGAAGTTAATTTGGTTGTAATTCCCTTATCCGGTTCAAAGTCGTTGAACTGGATGAGAGAGAGCTATCTGAATCGTTACCGAACTGAGTTAACTCAGTTATGGAATGATTTCAGACAGTTTGAGTAAAGAGAGAGAAAGAGCACAAATATTTGAATGTGCGGGCAGAAGTGCCACTTGTGCGCTGGGCTTCGGCGCTCTGCTGCTAGTTGCACCGGCGGAGGTGCTCTCACATGCGGTGGACCAAAACGATGATATCAGGAGTTCCCGATATTGTTTTGACACGTGTGAGTAGGCGTTGGAAAGCTTCAGACGTTGGCTACCTGAGATAAGGATAGCCAAGAAGCTTAGGAAAAGTCTGGGAGGCGGCACAGCGAGAAGAAGAAAGGAAGCTTTTTGTCACACCCAAGGGGCCCAAGGTGATCTCTTCAGCTCCCTACCAACTGGCTTCAAGATCAAGGACGCTCCCAGAACACTCCTTGCACCTTCACGATGAAGGTGGACCCAGGAACAAGCTCAACAATGAAGAAAAAATGGAACAGAACAATACTCAATTATTGGATACCCTCGAGGAGGGTGAGGAGGACCCTTTTATAGGGGTACACACATGAGCGTCAGATTCAATACAACCTTTTTAAATCTTATATAGCACAAGGTGTAACTTAGAACCCCACGGACTCAAGACTAGACCTATCAATTGCATTTAAATTCTCTGACATTCATTGATCAAAACAACGATACAATAATTAACTTCTATGGCCAATAAAACAGAATTATCGTTCAATAAATCATTTTAAGGCTCTAATAAATGCAACAATATTCATAACATTTTCCTTAACTAAATTACAACTCAAGCGAAGGTCAAATCATTAAGGATAAAGTAATAAGGGATAAAATTACAATCCAAAAATACTTAAAAATAATTATTTTAGATCATCTATTATTTTTCTGGGTTTTTTAGATTAATGAAAATAATAAATACTACTCAAAGGTATTTTAAATAAATAAATACATATTAATTTTTTTTATATCAGTTATAATTACTCAATAAGATTTTTAGGAATTTTTGGGGACCTTTTAGTGGCAAGACAAAATATTTAATGTTAAAGACAACGCTTGGCTACAATTTTCGGGCGGCATCATTCTGTCGGGCAGGAGAATTTGGACCAACAGGTAGTAGACTAAAAGCGGAACATTTGGTACGGGAGGACTTTTCAGTGACATTTTGATGGGGGACCATCCAGATTTAAAGATCTCATTGAACTAGTTTGTCGAATGAGGGCTCACGTGTGAGACCCAACCTTCGGAGTACCTGGCCTCATCAATGGGCCACAAAGGTTTGATGTTTTATTTCCTTATGTTTTCTTTGTCCTGAAGACCTTGTATGTTGGCCGCGTTTGTGTCTATTTTCTGTTTGTTCACATGTGCTTAGACCGCTGTATGGACCTACACATTTGCGCATTTGTGAGCTGATGTGTGGGCGTGTTAATGCATTTCTCTCTCTTATTAGGGGCCCTAATTACTCTTAATTGGGCCTTCTCCCTTTTATTTCTAAGGGGGAGGCCCATATTTGTCCTTATAAAAGGTGGGGCCTGCCCATAGGAAGAGAATGAAATAAAAGATTGAAGAAAAATGTGATTTTAAAGGAATTTCCTATGTTTTACTGATTTATTGAGTTTTTGCCATTTATATAAATGCCACTACAAAGTTAGAAGAGAGAAAGAAACCCTAAAGTTTGCCAGAAACTGCCGCCATCTTTGCCGCCACCCGCTGCCTCTGTTGCCTCCACTAGAGCTTGGTCCACCGCCTCCCGAGGCTGCCCAATGCCACCCATGCATGTCCATGACTGTCCCCTGGGTCGACATGTCGCCACCGTGGCCTTCCGTCCACCAGCTGCAACTGTAGACACCAAATCGGCTGTAGCCGCTTGCCACAACCGCGGCTACAATCGCAGCCACCAGCCGTAATCACGGCTGCAACTAGGGCTACCACGCGCAGTCATGCCTTCTAGTGCAGCTACGGCCACAACCACAGCCGCGGCAGCTGTTGGGTTTGGTGCCTTGGTTTGTCCATGGAAGAACACATTTCTATGGATGTAGAAGTCTGTCAATAGATTCACAATTGATCTTTGAAACAAAAATGTAAAGTATCTTTTGGGGAACTCATTCCACCCTTGACTTTGTCGCTCCAAGACCATTTTGAAGCCATTCACGTGTCCGGCCTCTAGAAATATCCAGACGATCACTCACCGCTTTGATCTCCATGCCTTCTTCTTCAACTCTTCTTGAATCTCTTAAAGACCTCACCATGAAGACACTCTTCCTTGGATGAGTGGAGAAGAGAGTGGAGAAGGGGAGAGGCTCTGAAATTAGGCTTGCATGGGTGCTTCAAATGAGACCCCTCTTTATATTTCATTTAAGGTTTTTCTCAAAAACCCTCCAAAGTAAAATATATCCACCAATGCCCTTATGACCTTGTGCGTGTGACCTCTAGGCCCATGTATCATTCTAGTTCATAACTTTAATGGCCCAATAACATTTATTGACCAACCTTATTAATAAACTATATCAACATATACATTAATTAAATAAGTATCAATTTAACCCAATGAATAGGCTAAATTTCAAGCCCGTGGGGTGCCAAGCTACACCTCGTGCTCTAGAAGATACCGAGTAGTCTCGAACTCTCTCATGGAACCTTTACCATCATCGGTTACCCTATATGTATAATCCATCATCCACGCAAGACTCTCGAACGACTTATGGTATGGTTTATCTACAAACCTTAATCTGTCATTCGATTAGCACTGATGTGTAACAGTGGTCATTGGAGAACATCTTTTTCAGTATCCTCACTTCCCTGGCCAGGGATTTTGCTTCATCCTCTTTCTCGAGTCAATCTCCTCTTATACTGAAGGTGGATGATCCCATCTTGACCACTCAATCCTCTCCGTAAGCTTCTTACTACATCCGAACTATAACTTATTTGAATCCCTTGATTAGAGGCTCGTAAGTCATAGTCAAAATGTAGTCGTACATTCAGAAATGTCCTTGGTGTCTGAGATCACTAGATCACTTATACAACCATGACTTGAATCAACCAGATTGACGTTTGGGTATAATACCATTCTGGAATTCATACGGATCAATTCCATGAACCCTTTGTCTAAAAAGCACCCACTATCTTTCCTTAGTGTCCCCACATTAAAAGCTACAAGATCAGCTATACTTATTGTATAAGAATGATCAGATAGTTTTATTCTATTTGGATAATTCGATGTCCGTCTTGACTATCCATCAAATAGGAATATTTAAAATACATGTTTAAAGACTAGTGATCACTATAGGATGATCTCATCATAATTCACATAGTCATTGCACGTATTCATGGACCTCATTATAAACATTACACAGAATAATAATGAACACAAATATTTGATTCAATAAATTAAAATAAACACGGTAGTGTGATTGGCTTGATGGTCACATAATATCCATCAACTACAACGACAGCCAATTCCCAGTCGTAGCCGCAAGCCGTAGTCGCATGCCGTAGTAGCGGCTGCCAATTGTTGTCGCATCCACAACTGTTACTGCGACTGCTAGCCGTCGTTGAGGCTGCAACTACTACCGCCACGTGCCGCCGCCACCATGCCTTGCCACCAGCACCGTGTCGTGCCATTGTTGCCATGCTCGCCAGCCGCATGCTGCTATTGCCATGCCATACCATCATTGCCATGTCGTACCATTGTTGCCGTGGTTGCCAGCGGCCCGCCAGCGCTGCCACGCCCTATCGCCGTCGCTGTGTTCTGTCATCGCCACCGCAGCTGCCAGCCGCATTGTATCGCTGCCACGCCGTACCACCACCGCCATGCCTTGCCATCACCACCATGCTCGCCAACTGCCTGCCGTTAATGTCATCGCGCCCTGCCGTCGCCATCCTGCCCTGCCATCACCACAGCGCCCTACAGCTGCCACAGCGTCATTGTGCCCGTAGGAGCACTTCGCCATTGTGCCCCTAGCTACAGCCATCGCCACACCTCTACGCTGCGACCATCGCCACAGTGCCTTGCCATCGCGCCCATTGTTGTGCCTTGCTGCCTACTTTCACCGTTGTGTCTACTTGCGCCGCCATGCGTACTTGCGTCGTGACGCCTCCTTGCGCCACCATCCTACTTATGCCGCCGCACATACTTGCGCCTCCATGCCTGCTTGTGCTGCCACACCTACCTGCATCATCAGCGCACCTACGTGTTGCTTGCCTTCTACGGCTGCCAAATCAGACACCCCTGAGCCTATTGATGGAGCACGCTAGCTTGATCCGTCAGATGCGTGATTTGAGCCAGTGTCATCATCCTTGAGAGCCTGTTGGGTCAAGTCCAGCCCGACAGCCACGACAAGGCATAATCGAAAACATCTAGGTCACGTACCCTAGGCAAGAGCACAACTGCTCTATTGCTCATTTTGATTTCTAGTTGCTCGTGCTTTTCTCGTTCGACATTTCCCGCTTTCTTGTGTTCATTTTTATGTTGTCGTGTTGTGTCATTTTTGTGGTATGTGGCATCGTCGTTTCATCATCGTGCCTTTTAGTTTAGTATTTTTGTTTTGTTTTTGTTGTTAAAAGGGGCCTTAGTTATGGGGATCTCCCTTAATGGACCTTCCCCCCCCCCCTTTTAATGGCCCTTCCTAAGGCCCATCTTGACTTCCCTATACAAGGGAGGATGAGGCGCCCCAAAACAATTTGAGAAGGAATTTTTTTGTTGAATAGTTTATTCATTTCTTGGTCTCACGAAGGAGGAAATAAAAGAGAAGAGAGGGAGGAAGGAGGAGAGGAAGGAGGCAAATGGGAGAAAGAGGGAAAAGAGACTTCTCTCTCACGACCATGTTGCTTACCATCACGAATGCCAGATCAATAACCAGCTGCGAAAGCTGTGCCCCACCACCCGCCTGTCCTGCACTAGCTGCGGGTGCCGCACCGAGTGCTTCACCCTGATTGTGGCTACTCTTTGTGGCCTCGAGTACGATCGATCCATAGAGACACTGATGGCGAGGATGCCAACGCATCGACATTGGATGCGTCACCACCGTCAACCGAAGTCAACGCCGCCGCTACAGACACTCCGCCACCATCAACCAAAGTCAATGCCATCGCTACAAACACGCCACCACCATCATCGGACGAAGTCAACACTCTGGCATCACGTACGTCTCCATGCATGCACGCCCCTTCACGCATCATGACACATCGCCAACGGCAGACCAACAACTGCCCCTTGACGTGACACCAAGCACGTCTCTCATCTTTAATTTCTCGTCTTTAATTTCTTGTCTTTAATTTGTCATCGTTAAGTTGTATTTTCTCTTTCCTCCAAGACCTATATGTATAGGCCATTGTTTCAATAAACAGTTAGGCAGCGATTATTCAAGAATTGAGTTTGTTTTTAACTCTTCTTTGAGGACTGCACATCCTCCCCTATCCCTTCTCCAACGCACCACCGCCGCCGCCTCCATCGTCGGTCGTCATCCTCCCATCCTCTTTCCCCCTCTCCATTATTCTCTTTCTCTCATCCCCTCTTCTCTCTCTTCTCCCTCCCATTCTCTTTCCTCTCCTTGGGCCACCCAAGTCAGCCACCCCAGGCCACCCAAGGTAGCTACCCCAAGCCGCCCAAGGACGCCGCCTAGGGCAGCCCGCCCTAGGTCCCCCAAGGTCACCGCCCAGACTGCGTAGGACAGCCACCCCAGGCCGCCTAAGGACGCCGCCTAGGGCACCCCACCCTAGGCCACCCAAGGCTGCCGCCCAGGCCGCCCAAGGCCACCGTCCCAGCCCGCCCTAGGCCGCCTTAGGCCGCCGCCCAGGCCGCCAAGGGCAGCCACCCTAGGCCGCCCAAGGACGCCGCCCCAGGCCGCCTAGGGCAACCCGCCCTACGCCGCCCAAGGCTGCCGCCCAGGTCGCCCAGGGGAGTCACCTTATGCCACCCAAGGCCCCCGCCCCGGGCCGCCTAGGGCAGCCCGCCCTAGGCTGCCCAAGGCCGCCACCCAGGCCGCCCAAGGCAGCCACCCCAAGCCGCCCAAGGCCGCTACCCCAAGCCGCCCATGGCAGACCGCCCAGGCCGCCCTAGGGCCGTCGCCCCAGGCCGCCTAGGGCAGCCCCCCCGGGCCGCCCAAGGGCGCCATCCTAGGCTGCCAAGGGCAGCCATCCCAGGCTGCCAAGGGCAGCCAACCCTTCGCCGCCTAAGGCTACAACCTCAGGGGCCGCCCAAGGCCGCCATCCGCACCGGTGCCCCCGCACACCTACCCTATTTGTGTCTGCTCATCCGTCTCGCTCTCTGCAAGGGCTGTACAACGCGTGAAACATCCAGACTCTCTCGTCCAGTGGACCATTAAATGCTCGGATTCGCCCAGTCTCATCACGATCAGAATTCCCCACAGCCGCTTCATGCACTACGATGGCGAGGTACGCCTGAACTCTTTGGTGTCGACGTGTTCTTCGTCTAGTATTCCGCGAGAATTCTCCACCGCCAACAGATTTGATTTGATTTGGAATTCCCAAAATCTCTCTCTTTCGTGAGTTTCATCATGGCGTGAATTCGAGTATTGATTTCAGTGCTTCGGCATCATCGCGGTGGTTGAAGATAGTACTCCCGCCCTCGACAAGGAGCGAGGTTGGACCACCAGCATTTCATCAGTTTAAAGCTCCGAATTCGCTCGTGTGGATTTCTGCGGTCTGTTTTATCCACCCTACCAAACCCAGCAGTACCCTTATATTGTCATTATCCTATCCACTTCCTCAGGTACCCTTTTTCTACCCTAGCTGTCTTGCATCAGACACGCTCCCTCCTTTGAGATCTCTACCCGATTCCACCGGCATCTATGGGGTTACCTCATCGACCAGCTCCTACCAGCAGCAACGACCGACGGTCGACCCACTCGCACCATCGTGGGTTTGTCAGAACAGCTGCCTAACGACCATTCGTACCCGCGAATGGAGGCCATGTAATCTTAGATCGGAGAAGAAGATAAGTGACTCCAAGAGAGAAGGGGAAACGCGCGCTGAAGGCATCTTGTTGTCAGTCCTTCCCAAATCGCAGCATTCGCCAACGCACGGGCATCTCCATTGCATCAGCGCCGCTGGAGCAAAGAGGATCTACGGGGCACCACCCCACCCTGCACAGTTGCCAGTACTGCTTGGAGACTACGGGACTGAACACAATCCAACTACACTGTCATTCCAGCCGGTCACCTTCATCCCTTGCGACTCTACGATGGGTCTCGATGCCATAAGTGGTCAACTACACTCCCGGTCGACGCAGCCCCCCGGGCCTGCGCTCCCCGTTGGGTTGAATATTAACCTCTGTGCTGCTTCTCTAGTCATCAAAGGGGCGCCCACATCTGTTTAAACCAGAGCTTTGACCACTCCTGCCTCCTTGCCACCAACACGCACTGCACATTGGTCCATCACCGCCTACACTGCGCCACTGCCTTACTTGTCTGTGTGGTTGGTTTAACGTCTCCTCCTCTCCTCTGCTCTCCCAATCTCTCGCTCCGGTGCCACCTAATTGCCGCCAGTCAAGCTCTAATGTACTCAACCTTGGCACTCCTCCAACCTACCTGCCTATACCGGGTCGCACCGACAAGGACGTTAACGACAAGCGACACTGTCAATGAGGTACATTTTTCTCACGCTCGCTTGTTATATTACTTCTTGTAGTATACTTTAAATCATGCACCATCACTCTGGGGCTAGAGATAGGTGAGAGAATATTGAGAAAACTATGAAATTGAGCGTCTTTACCTATATGGGTCGAGGCCGTCCGTTACGTGGGAGCCCCAATGGATTTTATTCTGTTTGGCATTATAGCTACAGTTGCCCCTATGACAAGGGTCAATAGGCCACTGTTACTGTCACATGACATCCCCGTTGGAGCTCCAAGTTTGTCGAACCTCCACGAGGCAGGGCCTGCATGTACCATTCCATAGGACATATCACTTTGTAGTTACATACCCTTAGGGGTTTACCCATCGGATGACATCTCTGATGATGTTCGACAACACTACTTAGGTATCTATGTACCATCTCGGTACCGATTGGATGACGTCCTAGACAACGTCCTACACCACCTACCACTTCTAGTACGCTAGTCAACTCCCTCTCGGCGTTATATCATTTCTTTCAGTGCCTCTAAATGATTTCTCCACCGTTGGGTTAGGTTGTGACAGATAGGAATATGTCAGTGGGAATAGGTTTCTATTGATATGATCTTGGTTGGCGCTTTTCATGGTGCACGCACGAGAGGCAATATTCATACTCGCACTATCCGCCCTCAAACCCAGTGGCATTCCTAGTCCACATACCGTAGCCTAGTTGTCGTTGGTGTCTGTGTACGTCGGATTTATACTTCTCAGTGATTTCATCATTGCATCATAACTTTTTTACTTCATTTTTTGAATTTTAGTGTAATTTGGATTATATGTTAGTGAAATTTGTGATTTTTTCCATTGATCTCAGTCTGCATTTCAAAATCAATTGGCTTGAGCGGCCTGGAGAAGCCCTTACTAGAATTGAGAGGAGAGATTATGAAATTGATCGACCCATTCCACTTGAGCATTAAGAAACTGTTATAAAAAGGGCTTAATTTCTAGTACATCTTAGATTTTATTTATGAGATAGTAGTTATTGAATTTGGATACCCAATTTACCCAAAAAAAACCAAAATCAAATCTCATGTTTAACCCCTCTACTTGACTCCTTTGCTCCTTTTTATTGGATCACAGAACTCAATTTAGAGATCCCTGATTCTTCTACTCTTCCCATTTGTTCTACCCTCCTTTCTTAAGTCTTTGTCTAATTAGGGCGATTTGATCTTCATTGAATATTAAATTAATCCTAATTAGGGTCAAATTATTCACGCAGATAAAAATTCAATTACTATACTAGCTTCCCTTGGACGATACCTATATTTATCATTATACATCTTAAGTTAAGGTTTTATAAATTTTATTGTATAAGCCAAAATCAACAATGTTCAGGGATAATAAAAGTGGATAATTCACCCTTAATTTTTGGCTTATCAATTCTATTGGTGATTTATGCTCTTACATGTGCATTGTTACTAGCGCCACCCAATCCGAGTTTTCCACCTCACCCCTCGTGCACGAGTTTTGTATGCGCAGCACAGGCGGTGCCTTACTGCCAATGACAGAGCTTTCTTCTGATGTATTAAGTCAGTCAGATTCTTTTCCAACCGACAAGATACCCGCACATGTCTCCATGAGATTCAGGTCTTGGAAATTAGTGCAAAAGTCCATGAATTAAAATGCGCGCAAATTGATGTGGCCCAAAACATATTTATGTATATAGCCCTCTGATTTATTTCTCCTCCATACTTCCTTAAAGAACTAAACAAATCTCAATTGATTTCAAAAAAACACAGCAAATATTTTAGTTAGATCTCTACGCTTGCAAGGGGAGACCAAGAGCTGTTTTAAGGTCATAACTGCAATGAAAATGTAGGAGAAACCCCTCTTACTTTTGAATTCCTTCTAAACTCCTATTTTCCATATAAATATATGCTTTTATGTTCAAGTATTAATTTCTTCCACAAATAAATTACTAAAAAATATAATAAAATTATAGAAAATCTAGAAACTTCAATAATTCCTCCCCGCAATAATAATATTAAAATTAATTTTTAAACATGACATTTTCATTCAATAGAGTTATTCCAAGCTTAAATAAATTCCATAAAATTCATAAATTAGCATAAAATTAGGGAAAAATCATAAATTACTTTGAATGATTAATATAAACATGTAAATATACGTAACAACCCTATTTCAAACTCTTTAAATGCATAGAATTGTTCTAATTACTTAAATTAGGCACACAACTTAGGGTGTTATAATTCTATCCTTTCTAGATTTAAAAACCTTTCAAATTCAAATTGTGCGCTAGTTCCACGATTCTTGCTTTTATTTAACCCAGTCTTTAACGAGGTTTGAATGAGCTTCTAGGCTGGGCTTCTTGTGTATGGGCCTCTTCTTATTATCTATTTGATATCTTAGGTTTCTCCTTTCCTGCCATTTGTGTCTCAAATTGACCATTGCATTTACCTAATTCCTCTTTCTAAAATAAAACTCCAAGAAGATGTCAAAAATGCATTTGACTCGAAGGAGTCAAGTGGGGTTATTCTTAAAAATCACTAAAATGTATAAAAATAGAGCTTACAAAAATAAATCAAATTTTATTATTTTTTCATTATATAGTGAATAATGCTAGTGCATATCTAAAAATATGTGTTAAAAAGAAGTATAAAGGCATAGCTTTATTAATCTAATTTGAGGTTATGAATGGCTTATAAAGGTTATTGGGTGACTTAAAATATTAAATATAATAATGCAGGAATTTTTTAGTGGGAGTCCTAAAAATGAATAGTGATTCAACAGAAACGTTTCAGGTGTGAATTGTTCCAATTTCCTACTAAAATAGCTCGTTAAGTAACCCATTGTGTTTCATGCTTGATGCAACTCATTTAACAACTCGATAACATATGTTATGCTCAAGAACTTGATTATAGTCTTCAAGTATAAACGTTTATGTGATGCCCTTACTAAAGATACTGATCCCAAACCGACATTAGATGTCACTGATGTGATAGAAGGAAAGAGGATATATTAAAGTGTTTAATAACACGTGGTAAGTTATTAGCTACTGAGCTTGTTGGAAGACACATACCCTAATGCCATGGAACACTATGTGATTGTCGTTTAACATGTTAAATATGACTCATAGATGAACATGCTTAAGAGTCAATTATGATTTATACTGTCCAGGGGTGTTTATGTACAGGAATATGCGAAAGATGATTGGATTAACTAATAAGTAAGATATGGATGGGAATGTTTCCCCGATCAATTTACCTTTAACCTCATCATCCAATTCCTTGATGACATGTACTTTAATTTCTCTAGATCATCATGTGTAATCCTTTAGAACATAAAACTAATCTAGAGGCCCCTTGGTTGTTATGACCAATGAGAAAGTGTTGCATGTCCTTCATAAGAAAAGAAGAATGAAACATGTTAAGTTCTCCCTATCACAAAAAATATATATCCAAAAACAGATATGTTTAGTATGATCTCAGAGGTCACTTGAAGATGAATTACATGCGATACCTTGTTAACATCTCTAAGGAGGTTGAGGCATATGGATGATTTACTTGCTTAAAAGTGGAAGAAACTTGGGAGAAAGAAAATATGAAGCTGAGGTTAGGAAATACCAAAAATTTACAATCATGGCTATATGGATACTGAACCTCAAGCATAATAAATAACATCACACCTGTTATGTATATGGTGCCTAACCAGTGTGAACAATATATCATTTTATCTGATTATAAATTGATTATTTTGCCATATATAGTAATAGAACAAATATTCTCAGTATTTCTTATTGATTTCTCAATATTATGTTGCTTGTAAAAAAAGCAAAAACTACGTAAATACGGCTTATGTTTATGAACTTGTAGAACAGTGGCAAAAGGTAGAAACCTTGAGATGCATGGGATTCGTAGTTAGTGGATTTTATTTTGAATCATATGCTACCTGCTATTCATACCTGATGGGTAAAGTACCTGCATTGCTAATCCTGAAAATGGAGAAGTATTCAATCACTTGTTAGATTTGATTCATGGGGATGTATCCATACTCCTACTCAAAAGAGTAATGAATCTTTTCAATGAGGTCAAAGAGGAAAATAATTGCGTATCAAGTTCACATTTTTCATGGGGAATAATGTTATCCAAACTCATTTAACTGAATCACACATATCTTATGTGACTGGCTAATAAAACACGTTGAATCAGACTTTGTTCGACAGAATCACATTCACAATGAGCTACATAATATTTCTAGTATTCCCATGGGTATATGCACTTATTCTAGTCCCATGAGTACTGAGCTTTTTACCTAGTAACTCTCTGAATTCTAATTCTCAAGAGTTGTGGAGTCAGAAGGAAACTTTAATTTAATAATGAGAGTTATCCACATTAGATCAGGCATGACTCCTATAAGCTATAATTGAGGACTATGATAGATGAGTTTCATGGATATCCAAATTATCAAACCTAGATACGACTTTTATAGTCCCCAAGAACAATAGCTTTTTTGTTTCTAATGGGATATCTTCATGGACTATATGTGTCTTCTATGAGAAGATAATGGAAGAAATAATGTCTGGTAGAAATTCCAGATCCAAAATTTTATAACCTCATGGGTTAAATACTCAGCTCTGAACTTGTTAAGAAACAAACCAAATACCTTCATATTTATGATAGATAGGACTAAACAACTTGACCATTAGGTTTTACGTAAATATTAAAATAAATGTTGATATATTCTTTATTAGACATGGTGATCTCTAACATATGATGAGGCTGCTCTAATATTGGGAATGAGCAATTACATATGGATTGTGAAATTTTGTCGACAGACTTCAACAAATTATGGAGCTTGATAGACACTACCAATGGTATGGCGCAATTAGGTGTAAGTGGGCCTTATAATAAATATTTGTGCTAATGGAGAAGTTGAAATATTTTAAAGGCAAAGTTCATGAAGGAAGAGCTCTCAGTATGATGAGGATATTCGAAGGCAAGGTCGACTCGAATTGTTATTTCCATATAAGCACACCAATTTCGTGGAATCTGCAAAATAAACTTTTGCACCTTAAACATTTGGACATATAATTTTGGAATCCTCAAAATAGAGTAAGGTGTAGATGAGACAACACAAAATGACATGTCCAAGTGTTCAAGGTGTAAAAGTCTTTTTATGGATGAAAGCACGCTTCTTAAAGTTTGACTGTAAGTTTTCATATAGTGATAAAATTTAAAGTCTTCATTAAAATAAAAGACGAGTCATGTGTTTTCACATGAAGACCAGAGATAATAATGTCCCATTATTTCTATACGAGACATTGGACTCATTAATATTTATGTAGGAATGTGGTACTTGATAAAGGATTCAGTATCAAATATCTTTTTTGCATGAAGAAATTGGGGAAAACCAATCTACCTTATGGAAATACATATCTATATAGATAGGTCACTATTCTTTAAACAAGATTATTACTATGCTTTGAACGCATCAAGATAGAAACTATCGACACAAAGGGGTTTCTGGTGGAGAACTCTGAGAGGGGTCCTTTGTACTATGATCAAAAGATTGATCATGCAAAATATTCTATGTGCAAGGTGTTGAGTGGCCTAAGCTCTAACTGTTATGATCAACACAAAGATGTGAGATATGTTCTTGATGTCTTGACAAGACAAAATGAAATATTTGTAGTTCATGGAGAAGATGAACTGAAACTCAAGGAATCAACAAAATTAAGTACTGACTAATATACGAATGACAAAGGGAGTACATTTTTGTTCAATCTTATATAGCATGGGGATATAACCTATCTCAAAACTTGTAATTAGATCAACATAAAACTTGACAATGGAACATAACTTATTGTAGCTAATACCTTCAAAGAGAAAGGGAGATTGAAAGGTTCATCATTAACCTTAAAGTCATATTTTTATCTATACCATATTCCATTTTCGTGTGACAACTTCTGCTATTGCAAAAGTGAAAGTGTCTAAGTCTCATTAGAAGTTAAACAGCTTCCTAAATAACATCATTTGATTACGAAGACCCTCGATAGAAAGATATTCCACAATGGAAGTTAACCATTGAATGAAAACATAACAGATACATAGATGAATCCACTAGCTCAATGTATTTTGAGCATCTCTAAAAAACAAAGGGTTTGTTCACTAGTAGTTAATGGCTTTTCTCCAAATAGGAGATTGTTAGAAATTGTGGACAGCAAGCCAATCTCTTACTTCTAGTGCACATCTGATCCTTATAGTGAACTCCATGAATACATGCTCCGCCTTAGAAAATTATGATATGATCATAATATAGAAACCACTAGTCTTCAAGCATGTATTTAAATATCTCGATAGAAAGGCTACTATAGAATATATTTTCATAGCCTTTATTGTGGAGGCACGAAGGATAGATAGCGGGTGCTCTTTTACAAAAAATATTCATTAAATAGATGTCTACATACTGAAAATATTGAACACACTTTCTACAGCCATTATTGTAAAATATCTTTAACATGTGAGGAATATTCTTTGTATGGAGATCTGTAGCGACTAGTAATATGATTACTTGTGGCTGATTCTGATGGCCTACCTTTATAAAACTTTTAAATGTTTTACATGTCTTGTACTTAAGTGGAGAGCCATGGAAATATATGTAGCAGGAAAGCCAACGGGACATTTCGTATTGAGACATGTTGTGTGTGTGATGATTACAATAAAGTTCATGAACACAATGATGTGACTTCATAAACAGTGGTCGGTTAATAATATGGAGACAATTAGAGAATACATTATCAAAATTCACCCAAGTTCGAATCGGTCAAGGCCCTTGCCTTCTTCTCCCTTCCCTCTTGGCTCCTCTCAATTCCCATGTGATCAGAAATGTGTATTCATGATGGTACAGCCTGAACAACACTTGTCAAATGAAGGATGAGATTTCAAGTACCTAGAATTGTGCTGATATATTACATTAGACAGAGTTTAGGACCTCAATATGCCTAACTTGAGGATCTAGGAAATTAAGTATGTTATCCATGCCCAATTAATGTGATCCAACCACAGTCTTTGACTAGGTGAATAACTTTCATTTAATCCAAATCAAGGCCATGGAAGCTGATAGTAAATACTCATTTTTTAAGTGTTTCAAGCTATCTGACATATTCAAAATCAAGCATTCATTTTGTGATTTTAAATATTTTATGTTGCCTATACCACAGAATTAGGATACATATCTCCTGATAAATGATGAATAAATACCAATCCACGCATCAGTTCAGATATTATATGAATATTCCTATTTTGATGAATTTAGCAAGACTATGGCAGAGAATATAGCCTAAATATGACAAGCAAATTATAATGATTAATCAAAAAAAAAGTTTAAGCCCATGCAAACGAGTGATCAGGCAGCATTGTAGGCATAGCCGCAATTGAAGGTGCTAGGGTATCACTGTAGGCCGCATCTGCAGCCACAAGTATATGCATCACCCAATAAACACAAACTTGGTCATCATCTCCATCACTGTCAAGCAAAATTCCAACCCCGAGAAGGTGAATCTACACCAAACTGTCATCGAAAAGCAACCAGGAGTAGTCCCGTATAACCAGGAAAGTTATTGCAGCATTCCCGTTGTATAAAATGTGAGTTTACATTTCAATGATGGTATCTTTTCTACCAAATCCAAAATTTAGTTTAAAATATTAGGTGGCAAAAGATCCTCCTCTGTTTCTTCTCACCTCTTCCTCGAACATTTCAAAATTAGTGGGTGAAAGCTCCTAACTCCAGAGGAAAGGTCATTGAATGAATGAACAATATAGAGGAGTAAAGAAAGCAGAAGTTGGACAAGTAGGTTGCTCATAATAAGGATATGATGCCAATAGCGATCTCCCATAACAGAGATTTCTGGTAACAATAAGTGAATTGAAATCATAAAATAAAACCAAATCATAGATTAACTCAAACAAGTGATATTCTTTCTCCTAGGCATTTTCTCAGACACCTTACGCTCATCTTCTTTACAAAATGTAATTATTCTTTTCTGCAGTTCTAATTGGATAAAATTTACAAAATTATATTTATTCTCATTATAAAAATTTAAAAATTCAAATAAAATCAAAAGAACAAAGTTTTGTTATAAACATGTATAAATTGTCTCTCTTATTTTGGCATTTCCATAAATACCTAGTGAGAACTTTGTTTTTCTTCAATAGCGATTTTAGTTTTCCTGTTTCTTCATGATTCCTCACTCTTCTGACTACCCATTTACATTCTGATTATCCATCTTCAGACATATCTCTAATTGTGATATTTTAAAAAATAATCATAAAATCTTCCATTTCTTATCCTATCAACTCTTATCCCTCTCTCCTAATTTCCTAACTACTTCTATGAGCAAATCCTCAAGGAGACAACTTTTCTCTCTACTATACATCTCTAACTAAAATTAAAATACATAAATGTTATTTGATTAAAGGGAACATAATAACAGCTACATATTAACACACCTAACATCGTTTTATCACTAGTCAATGCTGGTGCATGATGAGCACGGATGATACAAATTTTTTGTTAACTTCTCAGATATCATATGTTTTGTAGAATACCTGATAAGTTAAACACTTACTAATTTCAGAGTATTTTTATGAGACACCTAAAGAAGTAGTGGAATGTGGTGGAGTGGATTCTCTAAAACATAAATTGATGGAAATATGTGGCTGGTGAGCCAATCACACATTCCATATGACGTTTCATGTTTATCTATACAATGTATTCATTATAGTGGACAAGTGATGGTCATAATAAAGACCATCAATACATGATTCGACTTGCTGAATTATCATGAGATCATTATATATTGATCATTAATCTTAAACTATGTGTTCTAAATATTCCTATTTGAAAGATACTCAAGAAGGACATTTGAGCATCTAGTTGGAATAACACAACATATGATCAGTATGGATGGTCCCATAGTCATTACTTTGGAGACACTAAGGATAGATATTAGGTACTTTTTAGCAGAATGAGTACGCTAAATTGATCTTGAGCCATTATGGTGGAGACACTAAGCCAAGATAGTGAGTGCTTTTTAGTGGAAAGAGATCGCGTAAAATCCCTGACGGGTATCATACCAAACAGTCAATCAGGATGATTCACACCACAAGTATGTAAGTGGTCACTAGATTTGATACATCAAATACATATTGTGGATGGACAATTTTACTTTGACTATGGCCTACGAGTTCGTAGTCATGGAATTCTAAATAGTCTTAGTTTATTTGCAACAAGAGGTTTGAGGAGATCATTAAGTGGTCAAGACGAGATCTTAAGACCTCAATATAAGAGGAGACAACCGAAGGAAAATTATGCAAAGAAGCCCTCATTTAAGCTAAGGAACTTTTGAAGATGCATTCTCTCATGATTTCCAAACACATCATTGTTATCTTGGCTGACAATTGACGAGGGTTCCCAAATCGACAACATAGTAAGTCATCCTAGTAGCCAAGTTGATGAGGGACAATACATATATGGTAATGTGTGATGGACAAGTTCCATGAGTAATTCCACACACACACTCTTTTGTATCTTGTAGGTCACGAGGTGTAACTTGGCACCCAACAAGGTAGAGACTCAACCTATCAATTGGGTTAAATCTATCTGTCATATATTTATCTATATGATGATATAGTTAATTAAGTTTGATGGCCACTAAACTTTATCTACCCACTATAGTCATTAAGTAGGATCATACATGGGCCTCGAGGGTCATAGGTGACGAGTCATTAATCATGCTTGCAAATCGACATTTCTTAAGGGTCTATGAAGTCATATAATGAAATGAACATGCATTTATATGTTAAATTCCATTTTCATGTGATTATTCAGTCATGATGTAAAATGTCAGGTTTTTAATGAGTTTTTTCATAAATAAAAAATAGTGTGAAAATCGTTGATTAACTAGAAAGGATCTTCAAAGGTATTATCAGTCAACGCCCAAGGTAAGTGTGAGTTTATTTCAATTCATTTGAAAAAGATTTCCAGAATTTATTTACTACAAGATATTTTCAAAACCCGCAATATGGGATTTTCAAACTACACTTCTGAAACACGATCGGGCGAGGCCAGATATTGCAAGAGAATGATCGCGCCCAGCGAGCCGCAATCTTAAGAAATGTAAAAGCAAAATCGACTGGGTTTCAAGCCTACCCGGCCCGAAACCCGTGACGGTTCGGTGATAAATATAATTTTGTCATCGTTTAAGCATATATAATGATGAGTTTTTTATGTATTACTATTCAATATATGTTTCTTTTGACTAACCCCACTTGATTCTATGAATCAAGTGGATTAGATCTCATCTTTGTTTAAATAAGTACAGATACTTAGTTGGAGATAATGCACATGGATCAAGGAAGGCGCCTGGACCAAGTCAAAGATCAGTTATGGATCAAGAAGGGCGCCTGGACCAAGTCAAATACCAGTTATGGATCAAAATGGACAGAGTCAAATGGCGGTTATGCATAAACATGAACCAAGTCAAATGGCGATCATAAATCAAGCTGGACCATTCAAATGATCCAAGCAGTTTAGAGACAAGAAATCCTATAAATACTTTCTCAAAAACAATGTTCAAGTTATCTAGATTTTTTGTTGGAAGAGTGGAGTGTTGTTTGCAATTAAAGTTCTATAGACCCTCTTTTGTTGATGAGCAATTGAGCCAACTGAGAAGACAAAGCTGAGAAGATTCTAAGAAGAAGGATCACTTCCTAGCCATGAAGGGGCGTGACACAAGGTATGTGTGATTTCTTAGAATCCAGTTCTTGTTGAAATCACTTTTAGACAGGTTAAGATTGGATTGGAAAGTATAGAGTTATTACTTTCCAAAGTATCCAACCTTTCCAGTTAACTCTACTCTTAGAGTTGTGTTTCCATACACAACTCTGTGTGAGTGGACTGCATCTGCACGTGCAGTGCACTACCGCACAGCCGCGTCCAGCGCAGCCGTGCGCCGTTGTGCAGCCGCGCGCAGCGCGCAGCCGCGCAACGCTGCACAACCGTAGCGCATAGGCAGTCGCTGCTGCGCAAGACAGCCGCTGGCCGTCTTGCCGCAGCCGCCGCGCAAGCAATGCACAGCAGCGCACAGCAGCGCAAAGCGCCGCACCGTCAGAACACAGCCGCGCGTCGCTGCACAGCACCGCACATAGCCATGTAGCACTTATCTCAGAGAGATCTGGACTTGGACTAAGTCCAGATCTATATGAGATTTGAATTTAAATTTTGAATTAATAAATCTTAAATTAAAAAAAATCATTAAATCTTTAAATCTTTACTCTTATTTCAAAACTTAAAATCCTAAATCTATCTTAAAACAATTATTGATTGAATTGAAATATAAATTAAACTGAAATACCTGCTCCTTGTGGTTCGACCCTTACTTACCCTAGGTTAGTGAGATAATTTATTTGTTGAATAATCTCAGATCCTCACACATTAATAAGATTAAAAAAATCTAAAAAAAATCATTATTTATAAAATACTTAAATTTAGGGATTATTTTTCGGGCTTTTATTCAACATGACAACATAATCTTGATTGTCAAGCTTATTTTTGAAGATCGAACGGTCAAGATAAGCTTCTTATATATTCCTTCTTTCTCTTCTATTTCAGGTGACAACTCATCACATAACACTGATGTGGACGAATCAACAAGGGACACACGGACAACGGAAGCTGAAGTAGCACTGCTAACGAAGCAAGGTCCACCGGATCTTAAGAGGGTCCATGGCTACAATTTAATTGTAGCCATTGAACCCTCCAACAGAAGATCCAACGGCCATGAATCACCGAGGATCTGTTGCCTCTTTTGGTCACCCTCTTCGTCGGCGGCGACCAAATTCCAGCAATGAGGAGGCAAATCACCGCCGTCTCGCCGTCAAAAAGTGAATAGAAATGATCCCACATCGCCGGAGGGAAACTTTAGAGAAGTTCCACAATATAAAATCTCATTGTATAGCCCTGAATGCGGATCTTTGGCCACTGAAATTCCAAATCAACATTTTGGAATTTAATCGCCTGAGGAGAAGGTCCTCCGTCTTTGTCTCTTGTTTCCTGGATCTCTCGGTCAACGGTTGTGACAGAGCCGTGACCTGAAGGGAGATTATTGAGGGAGAGGAGTTGAAGAAGTAGAAGAAATACTTGCCTGAAGGACAACGCGGCTGGGGAAGGGTCTAGAGCCATCGACGACTCCAAGCTGGTGCAAAAATCTGGTAAGCACACAACTTATCATGAATTTTAATTGATCTAATAGAATATTACTCAAGTATTGAGGCATTATCCTCAATCCATTACCCGAAATCAAAGTAGTTCGATTTACAACAAAAGATAGAAAAATAACTGAAAAATATTTTAGGAATTTCTTCGAATACCTAGTGCCCTGTTTTCTAAGCGATCCTTAAACAACCATTTTAAATACTTTCGACCCAATTAAAAATATTTAAAAATATACAATAAACTCCAGGAAGATATAGTTGTAATCTACATCCATACTCTGATAAAATGCCTTAAAATTCTATCTTGTTCCTTATAAAAACCATAAAATCTCAAATCCTCTTCTAGACATTTTAATAAACACTTCGACTTTAATATTTTCCACTGTATTTTCTCCTATAATTCGACCTCTAAAAATTCTATAACAATTTCCTAAAATCATTAATATATATCTTCCACCTATCTATACAATTTGAGGTCTACATAAAATTGGTAAGGATATTTTCCTTTCTAAATCACCATTAAATTCTTCCTTAGTTTCACTTAGAGATTAAAACAAACACCTTGTGGTGTTTGTTGACCCTCCTACTCATTAGTTAATTCCACTTCTAAGTGCCAATCCCTGTGGAGACGACCTTACTCAACACTTAACATATCTGAGTAAGTTTACAAAATAATTTTTTTTTTACCAAAACAAAAATAACAATGACAAAATTACACCCGTTTCCACCTTCGTCAATGGGCAAATACTCTTTTGAACGTTAAAAGATATATTTAAAAGTTTTGAAGTTTTATAGAAAATACTCACCAGGAATAAAAAGTTGTTCAGGATGATTAGGTAAGGCAGGATGATGGGACTGACCAGGCAGGGTAGGCTAGCTTGACTAGGGTAGGATAAAACAGACCACAATTCACACATTTGAATTCGAAGATTTAAGTCCGGTGTAAATAATGATGGTGCAGCCCCTTTCCTCAATCATGGGTGGGAGTATTGTCTTTCAACCACTGTGGTTAAAACAAGAGACAATTTCAATAAATCAAATGGCCGACCATGAGAATATTCAAAAAGCCTAATCAACTAATTACGAGAAGATTCAAAAGACTAATCAACTAATCGAACGGCGGTGGAAAACAATTGAAGAACACCAACACCAAAGAGAATATAATTTACCTCGTCACTAAAGCAGTGCGCATGTGGCGATGCGGGTAATTCTTGACATGGCGATAACGACCAGGGATGGGTGTGGAGTTGGCGGAGCAGGAAGATGGCAGGCCACGGTGGTCACAGTTGAAGCAGGGATGGTTACCACTAGCGGCGGTTGAGCGGTGCGCGTGGGGAGGGACTCGCGACAGGCGCGACGCATGGTAGGCGGCCCTGCCTGCGGGTGGTGTAGGCTCCCAGCCATGCATATGGCGTGTGTGGGCGAGCGGCTCTGCATGCAGGCATGCGATGATGTGCGCGGCGGGCGCAGGCGGGCGACCCTGCGATAAACCTAAAATTGATGTGTAAATATGTCGCTGTTTGGGATTTTAGACTTATGCAATACAATTTATAAATACCCTAAATCACTAAATACTGTGTATAGAGCAAGCAAGGGGTCGAACCACAGGGAGGCACTAGGCAAGAATTTTTATCCCATTTTAAATAATTTAATACAAGAATGAATTATTTTTCCACTTAATAGACTATAATTATGTTTATAATTAATCTCAATTAAGTAGAAACTTAATTTTGATTGTAATATTTTCTGTCAAGACACTCAAGATAGGATTAATTTAATTCTAAGATCAGATTGACTTGGATTACTAATTTCCCAATTATGATAAAATTTTAAGACAATTTTTATGTATTAAAATTGGGAATCAATATTCAAGAAGAGGGTTTTTGAAATTGGACTTCAAGATGGACGAATTTTTGGATGAAATCAATATTCCCATATATCCCAGGTTTTTTAAATTGTCCGCGATCTATCCCACGTTTTTTTTTTCACCCGATCTATCCCTCGGTTTTTTAAAGTTCCGCAATCTATCCCAGGGTTTTTCGACGCTGACGTGGCGTCCGACGCGGACGGCGACGTGGGCAGCTGGGCTGACCTCAATAGATGTGGCATCCAAGTCAGACGCTACGTCAGCATCGAAAAACCGTAGTAAGTCATCATCTTCGATCGGAAATCGCCGGGGAGAAAAACCCTTTTCATCTCTCCAACGATTTCGACGAGCGATCCATTTATATGTATTATCGATATTCAAATCATTACCAATATGCATTGTTTTTCTCTCATTCTCTCTCCAAGTCTCTTGGAATGAGAGAGAAAAAGAGGGGAAGAGAGATCGCAGAGAGAGAGAGAGAGACTGATCGCAGAGAGAAAGAGGGAGGGAGAGAGAGACCGCAGAGAGAGAGAGGGGGAGAGAGAGAGAGATCACGGAAGAGAGAGAAAGAGGGGAAGAGAGATCGCGGAAGAGAGAGAGAGAGAGACTGATCGCGGAGAGAGAGAGACTGCAGAGAGAGAGAGACTGCAGAGAGAGAGAGAGAAGGGGAGAGAGAGAGATCACAGAAGAGAGAGAAAGAGGGGAAGAGAGGTCGCGGGAGAGAGAGAGAAACTGATCGCGGAGAGAGAGAGGGAGGGAGAGAGACCGCAGAGAGAGAGAGATCACGGAAGAGAGAGAAACAGGGGAAGAGAGATCGCGGAAGAGAGAGAGACTGATCACGGAGAGAGAGAGGGAGGGAGAGAGAGAAACCGCAGAGAGAGAGAGAAGGGGAGAGAGAGATCGCAAAGAGAGAGAGAGAGAGGGGGAGAGAGAGAGAGAGAGGAAGACCTGGAGAGAATTAGAGAGAGAGCGCGAGAGAGAGAGTGAGAAGGTGATCGCAGAAGAGAGAGAGAGAGAGAGAGAGAGAGAGAGAGAGATCGCGGAGGGGGAGAGAGAAAGTGGGGTTTTTTCCCGACGATGACATGGCGTCCGACTTGGATGCCACGTCTATTACGGTCAGCCCACTTTGGCGTCTGCGTCGGACACCACGTCATCGTCGGGAAACCGAGGGATAGATCGCGGTTTTTTTAGAAAAACGGGGATAGATCGTAGACGATTTAAAAAACTTGGGATAGATCGCAGAATAAAATAATTTGGGGATAGATTGCGGAACTTTTTAAAAACCCAGGATAGACCGCGGACGATTTAAAAAACCCGGGATACATGGGAATATTTGCCCAATTTTATATTTAGGTTTTTATATATCGAATTAAATTTCCAAATAGTCAATTTTTAAATCTAGATAGAAAAAATAGACGAATTAACCTAGAGAGAGAAAGTGAAGAATTTGGAGGAAAACTGAAATCCGACCCTAATTTAAAAATCAAAAAATACAGAATTTTTCCAAATCTATTTAAAACTAATTATTAAACGCCAGATCTTGAATCAAATTGAAAATGCAATGCTAACTCCATTTCCAAACAACTTCAAGGGCATGTACATTTCACCAATGCCTTGGCGTTTTAGAATCGTTCAAGAAGATGTCCCAAACAAAAATTAGAAACTTACAATTTTTAATGATGAATCCAGATCTGTCGACTTCCAAAGCAACTTCTGTGTCCTTCCTGGCCAAATCTTTGGGGAGAGCTTCAAAAAGTAAATTTTGCCTTTTTCCTGACCTCTATTTAAAGATCCAACTGTATGGATCGTAGAGGGGTAAAAAAAAAACATGCCCTCAAAATGTTAGCTCAATCGGACATCTAGATCTCAAGATATCATCATTTTTTACGGAGGATTAATCTAGACCGTTGGATCTCTTTTATCTTTCTTGAAAAATGGCATTTTCTGATTAGTAGGCACTTTTTGTTTCTCATTTTCCCCATTCTTGGATCGCGTTCTGACACGTCTTGTGCGCTTCCATAGGCACAATCATTGAAAAAATTGATGCTCCATTTGAACAGTTAAGAAGACGCCACGTCGCTCTTTTTGTAAAAAAATAATAGAGAAAAAGAATAAAGAGGTGAAGTTACCATATTATTTCTTAAGTCACACGTCTTCAATTTCTGCATGCATTTGATGCACGTGGCAAATCGACACCCCGTGTGTTAAATAAAACGGGAATCATTTTATTAATATCAATGCACGTGTGTCGGTTAGCGCATGCATTAAATGCTTGGGGCTAATCGATTCCGCATGCGTTGAACTCCGAATCTCATAAATGCATAACAACGTAAAATTCACCCTTTTCTCTCGCTGACCCTGCCACGTTACTCCGTTCAAAGCAATGATTTGCTTATAATGGCATCGCGATTTGCGATGCCATAATAAGCCAATAATGCTCCCTCTCCCTCTCATTATTATATAAAAAAATTGCATTCACTTATTTGACCGAATTTCGGGTGAATGACGTGGATGCCACGTGAAATAAATATTAATATATTATAAAATGCCAAATAAATAAAATAGGTAGTATTTAAATTCGTAAAATCATTTCTTGGCTAAATATTGGTCAGAAAATTATGCAACAAAATAGAAAAATTCTCGAAAAATTAGGAAAGCCCTAACAAACCTTTAGACAAGTATTTAAGGTCCTGTAAAAAATATTTCTTCGTTGAAATGAGGTTAAATACCATGTAAAAAATAAAAAAATTAGAAACAATAATAAAATCAAAGTGTAAGTCATTTATCTCCATTTATATATGATAACATTCAAATATAGCCACTAACACATATAAATGTACTGAAATATTCACCAATTAAACATTGAAATTTGCAAGTTATCACCCTGCGCGTGGTGGGCACGGGCGAGCTACCCTACGCACGGTGGGCGCGGGCGGCGGCTTTGCACGTGGTGAGCGCAGGCGGCCGGCCATATGCGCGGTGGGTGCGGGTGGGTGGCCCTGCACGTGGCAGGCGTGGGCAGGTGGCTGTGTGCACGGCGGGCGCGGGCGGGTGGCCCTGCGTGCGGCGGGAGCGAGCTGGCGACTGCACGAGTGGCGAGCGCGAGTAGGCGAACATTTGCGCGACAGGCGCGGGCAGTCGACAGTGCGCACCCGGACGCACGAGGGCAGGTGCTCCTCTTTTGACGGCGGCGGCGGCATGAGGCAGCAGCGGCGGCTCTGAAAGGAAACAGCTAGTGCAAACTTTCTTTTAGAAGAAGAAACTTCAATTCCAAAAAAATTTCACCAAGTCTTGCTTACAACATAGACCTATGTATGGGCCTTGAAGGAAAGAGAAAATAAGATAACGGTTAAATTAAAAATCTAATATTAAACGACATTGGGGACCTGTAAACGTGGTCACGTCAAAGGATGGTTCTGAAGTTGGCATTGGCGACGTGTTATGATGCGGGATGTCTCGTGTGAAGGTGGAGGCACGTCAGGTACTGGTGTGCTGTCGTGGTCGCCATTAAAAAGTGGAAAGCTCTAGATGAAATTCATCTAGACCAGAATTGTCATGGTGTTTTCTTTCTTCCCATTCTCCCCTGCACTCCGCTCCATTCCCGATGTGATTGAAATAGCATAACAATGATGACACAGAGTGAGCAGAGCTCGTCAAGACAAAAGAGCATAATCAATGTGGCATGGATCATGTGGATACTTATAGAGGCTGCATAATTGAACACCTTGATAAGTTTCACTCGAGAATTCCATTAATCACGAATAGGATTCGTGCTGAGATGATTTTACTCATTGTTTTATTGATTCCATTATGATTCGAGTCACAGTCTTTTTCTCCAAGGAATCCATTTGTTTCCATCCATAACCCAATAATGGTAAAAGACCTAAGTTCTGCTTTGGTTTTGATGAAAATGACAAGTGGCTCGTCCAAAGAGAATTGCAAAAAGATGGTTTTGTGTTTCTTTGGTTAATTTCAGTTCAGAATCACCCCCATTCCATTATATACTCTATAGAGCTTGAATGGACCCCATTGGAAGGCCAAACAGGGTATGTTGAGCGTGAAATGTTGGTCTGTCTCATATGGAATGGAGGTCGTTCAACGGTGGCAGGCCACGATGGCTCAAGGGTGGCCTAGTGACAGGTTGAGCCAGCCTAACGACGGCCCAGGTCAGCTAAGTAAATGTCGCCCAATGGGGTGGCCCGCCCATGGCTGAACAGGTGCCACCATGAAAAGACCTGGTCAGACCTGATCCACATTAGGTGGGCCCACAAACATTCTCACACGACTACAGAGTGTAGCCATTATAACTTGTAAATGACTTGTAGTCCTTGCTCAATAACAAGAATCTAAGAGA
This sequence comes from Wolffia australiana, assembly GCF_029677425.1. Taxonomy (NCBI): domain Eukaryota; kingdom Viridiplantae; phylum Streptophyta; class Magnoliopsida; order Alismatales; family Araceae; genus Wolffia; species Wolffia australiana. The sequence goes on along the minus strand of NC_135835.1, from coordinate 14,362,423 downwards.
GGAGTAGAGAGACAAAGAGAGACGAGACAATTAATTGATCATTGTTATTAAGCCCATAAATAAATCTGAACAACTGGTTGGAATTTACTAATATCTAATAACAGTTAAAATAGTTAGTTTCTAGAACTTAACCGTAGCTGTTGTAACAAACTAGATGGCCATGTTAAGATGCAATCCTATCTGAAAGATTTTTTTCCTATCTTTATTGAATCCAAGCCGCTAGATTATTTCATATCTATGTTTAATTCTAGCCACCTATGTTTGGACTTATATTAAAACCTAGACACTAGTTCTCATACCGAGTATAGGATATGTGTTTTATTTTTACTAACCATCTTTATTAGAGATCATGTTGGTCCTTTAATGCTTATCTGATGGCTAACCAGACACCAAGTTTCAAATTCCTTTACCAACCCCCATCAAGTGCAACAACAGCTATGAGACATTGAGCTTGCTCTAGAGAAGTCCAAATCTTGTCCAGGGTAATGGCTTTCTCAAATACATATATAAGTTAATCGTCTCTCTTGATGAACCTGATTTGGATATTTTTGTTGGCCACATGTTCTTTGACAAAGTGAAAATCAATTTCTATGTGTTTTTTGTTTGTATGAAATACCAGATTTGTAGCAAGATAGCTAGCTCCAATGTTGTCACACAACAGTATTGGTCGGTTTTCAGCTGCAATATTGATCTCTTTGAGGACTGACTGTACCCCAAGGATTTTGGAGGCACAAGTTACTAGTGCGTTCTAGTCAGCCTCTGAACTTGAGTGTGCAACAATCGGTTGCTTCTTATAAATCCATGATGCAAGATTCTTTCTAATGCAGAATAGGAAAACTGATGTTGACTGTCCGTTGGTGCTGCCTAATCTGCATCACTGACAGAAATGATTGTGAAACATAAATCTTTGTGAATTACCAAACCTCATAGAGTGCTCCCATTTAAGTAGTGTAGAAGATGCTTTAGAGCTTGGGAGTCACTGTTGGTAGGTGAGTACATTTTTTAACAAGCCTTATAAAACACAAACTCAATGTCTGGTACTCTAAGAGTAAGGTACTGAAGACAGCCAACTATTTGTCCGTAAAATGTAGCAGTAGTGGTGGACTTCTCATTGTCTATAGATGAAGAGGTGTCATAGGGTGTAGATGATGACTTACAATGCTCCATATTAGCACAGCACTCAAGTATGCTCCACCAACTAGTTTGGGCTAGGCATTACTTATGTTACTTGACAGAATTAAATTTGAATGCAGGCCTAGAGTACAATTTTCCAAATTGCAAGATTCATCTACCCTGTCTTTCCGCTTTACACTAGTACTTCGTTTTCCTTCTGAATAAGTGGGTCTGGCATACACTCCACCAAGCCAATTTAAAGCGATATGAATCATAATACTATATAAAAGGATGGCCATCATTCAGTTTAAGACTCTCACATTATGGTCAGAGTTTAATTGGAGGTTTAATTTTGGTCCCTACTTTCATGACCACTACAATCGCATATATAATATTACATGTAAGTTCGTCCAATGCATATTAATCTTACACATGCTTCACTGGAGGGTAAGGATGTATGTGTCTTCACCATCATTCACTGTCAAAATTCCCACCGCAATATCACTTAATATTAGTCGACCATGTATTAGGGATCTTATAGTAAGCCAATCTGGATTATTTTAGGTGTTTCCCTTCATGTAACATTTCACAATAAAATATTGTTTTTTTCTGAATAAAAACTGATATAAATAAAATTCAATCAAATGATATCATTTATAAATATAAAACATGAAACTAATGTGGCATAAATCAAAAAATAATGATTCAAAGAATTTAAAATGATCATAGAAATTATTTTGAAATCATAGAAATATTTAACTCTCCAGCTATTCCATTCAAATCTTTCTAAATATATCTATTACCTTACTATAAGATATCTTTAGACCCAAATAAAGCATTTCCAAAATTTAGTAGATCAATAATATCAAGCATGCTATTCCTTATTTTTTGAATTTACTTTCTAATTGTTAACTCAACCTTTAATGTAGTTAAATAAAAATAATTTTTAAAGCATATTTATAAATGTTTTAGTTAAATAATTTAATGTTTAAATTTTTATGGCATAAAATCAATGATATTATTGATTAAATTTATTTCATATCTAAATTAAGTTATCTCTATATTAGTTGTGCAAGATAAAATATCAGTTCTTAACAAAATCAATGCAGTGAAACCTGATATAAATAATAAACAGTATCGATCTAGTGGTAGGGAACCTGACCGCTATCCTTTGTGGTTACAGTTTGGGAATGGAAAACATTTTATTTGTACCTGGACTAACTTGACCCTTTTCTTTCCAATCCTATTCAAATATTAACGGAAATGTTTTATAGAAAATTACTCAAATTTCATTTTTAAAATTTTCATTATAGCTTTCATTGTTAAGTGTATTTTATTTATTAACTTATACAACGTTTACTAGGTTTTTGTTCTTCTTTGTCTTCTCACTTTTCATCTTCCTCTTGTTCCTCTTCCTCTTACTCTTCTACCTCTTTTCCTGTTCCTTCCGTTTCTTTCCTTCATCTTTTCCCTCTCTGCCTTTGCCTGCATCCTCCCTCCCCCTTCTCCTTCTCTTTCTTCTTTTCTCATTATTCTTCTCATTTTTATATTACGTCTTATTCATTTCCTTCTTCATTCCCTTCTTCTTCTTGTCCTCCATAGGTTTCTCCTCCTTCCTATTTCTCTCCTTTCATTCTCTAATATGTTTTCATTCTCTTTCTTCTCCTTACTTTCCTTGTTCATCTTCTTTTCTTTCTTTTTACCCATCTAATTTTCCTTAAACTTCCTTCTCATTCTTACTCTCCTTATATTTATTATTCATCTACTTGTCTTGCTTTTCCTTTTGTCTCACTCTTATCGTCTTCTATTTGTATTATCCTTATTCTATTATCCTATGTCTCTTGTCATTTTCTTCTTCTAGTCATTCTCCTTCTCCTTTTCCTTTTGATGATAATTCTACTTTCTGGGTTTTCTTCATATAAATAATTTTCTTTTTAACTTAAAAGTAACCATATGATTTGTTTTATTATTCAGTTATTAGTTGGGTAAATTGCTTATTAGGCCATGTGGTTTTTTATGATTAGGTTAATTTGTTTTCTTTTCATTTGATTTATTTATGGATTATATTGTTTGTTGTATAATTATTAATTGAAAGTTCTCTGTAAAAATTGTGTTCAAAAGCTTGATCATATTTCGATAATGTTCATAATTTGAATGCTTCTTCGTTGTCAGCCCCTACCCAATACATGTCTTTGGTAGAGACCGAATAACTAAAGGATGCGAGTGTAGAAAAATTAGGGGGGAAGTCACACACTGTCTAAATGATCTGTCATTGTAGGATACTCCACACCAAATGGTGATGGAAAGAATTTCAGGGAGGCCATTCACTATGAACAACATGATAATCTGGCAGGCGGACATGTAATCGGACATACTTTGTACAGTTTTGAAGGACTGACATCCTTCGTGACATGAGGAACTAATTAGCGTTGTTAAAACACAGCAGCCATATATCACTATATGAAGGTTGGTGAAGTACATGGACATCAACATTTCAAAGGCAATGTCCTAGTTCCAATGAATGATGTAATGTCTTGCTTGATTTTCTTAACTGATACATATAGGAGCATTATTCAGGACACATCAATCAAAGAGTTGTGCAATGCAGGTTGACCTAGACCCTATACCACCCCTTGTAAATCTCAACAAGTGTTGGAAACTTTAATTGCAAGACCTCGTGAAGGATCGGCTGGAATGATGGGGTCACAACCAGAAAGTATTCCTCACTTCAAATGCATGGACTATGGAAAATGGTACTGACCTTTTAGGGGTCTTCATTAATTGGGTAGGTCCCAAATAGGTTTACCGGGAGTGAGCGATCACAGTACAATAACGCGTTATCAAATAAAATGGCCAGAATATGGCAGCACTCATTGTTTAGATTTTGAAAGAATTTCACAATGTAAAAGGATTCCATTATTAGACAAAAATGTGGAATTGTCACTTAGATCCAATAGTTTTATGTAGCATTTTTTTCATGTGTATGTTATGATGACAGATGGCGTGTGTACAAACAAAGATGTGAGTATTCATTGTAAACAAGATAAAGAGTGTCAAGGAGATGTTTACCATCAAGAAACATGTGCCATACGTTACGAAATTCATTAACCTTCTATTCAAGTTGCAATAAAAAGTTTTTCCACTCCTACCCAATTACAAGTGGCCAAATAAGTCAACATGATGAGGACAGTTTTGATGGTGAACTAGTCAAAATGCCCAATCAAATGAACTAGGATGATTGAGTTTTTAAGTAGCATTTCATTGATGCCATGTTCATTGTTATAGGTCTCTAGTAGCGTGTCATTGATGTGGTTAGCTAAATCAACGAGATAATTTTTTTCTAATGATTGAAGCATTTGCATGAAGGAAATTGATTGAACATGACCCACACGTCCAATAACATGCATTTTTAATGACTTAATCTTAAATATTTACACGTTTATTTGAATTCATTCAACTATATATGCATGTTATCAAGCTTAAATGATTAATTTATTTTTTGAATGATATTCTAAATTTTCAGCATTTTTCTTTACTTTTTGGGATTTTTCGTCAATAGATTCTGAAAGAATATAATTTTATGAGTCAGAATATGATTTTTCTGGAATTATTCGACATTGAATTCAGGAAGATATGATTTTCTAAGTCAAAATTTATATTTATTCGAATTTTTTTCCTTTTTTATTAAATATAGATTTTAGACTTTATTTTGAATATTTTATTTTGTGTCGTCAAGTGTCGCCTTTCCATCTATTGAACGGCGAAGAATCAAAGCTATTGATAATGATTTGCGACAACCAATTATTAACTCACAGTTAATGATTGGTGTCAGCCGATCATTTAGCTAAGCAGTTTATGGCATCGCGATTATCGATGCCATAATTGCATTGAATGAATTATGAAATCGTTTTTCACTATTTCAGGCGTAGAGTGACCTGGACCAATAAAAAAAGGAGCTCTTTTTTGTAGTAAATGCTGCACGACGAACGAGGGGTGACTTTTAAATTTTGATTTTTGTATTCTGATTTACTTGTCAAATACTGCGGCTGGTGCCAACGTGTCATGCATACATGTGACGCCACATGTAAACATGCGTGTGACGCATACACATGGCACACATGTGTAAGCCCTTGTTAGGATGAAAAGGAAGAGGCACCATGGTGGCGCACACTGACGCACTACCACATCAATTGCGGTCTAGTTACTTAATGATATATTTAAATAAAGCAAGTTCAAGATGAATTTCATAGTTATCTAGGTCTCTATTTATAGATTAGAGGGTATGAATGGAAAGAGGAGGGGGAGACGAAACAACACTAAAAATAACAGCTTAATCGGACTTGGGGATTGTCAGATATCCCTTGATTTTTCTCTCTCCTCATTATTGGTGCTGACGCTACCATTTTTTCAGTATTCGGTTGAACTATCAAATCATTGAGATTCATTGCCCTCTCATTTTTCGTGCTCGCACTTTTTGGAGCTGCCAAATGTACTTGCAAGGGAAAATGACGAAAAGAGAATAATACTATATTATTTAATTATATCATTAAGTAACTAGACCGCAGTTGATGTGGTAGTGCGTCAGTGTGTGCCACCATAGTGCCTCTTCCTTTTCATCTTAACAAGGGCCAACCATAGCGCCAACTGTATCTGTCACATTTCTACCTCATTCACGTAACTCTTTGTGAAATTCTACTTTCATTTCCTCTTTTCTTTGCTAACTGTAAGTTTGAATTATAGCTATTTAGAACTTTTACTTGAAATCACTATCTCGCCTAGTAAATTACCATCCTCATCTATTCTAACATCGATAAACAGTATAGTAGGAAAAGTGAATCCATTATCATTGTTCCTTGTGGAGATGATGCATATGCACCACTTACTAAATATTCATAGAAAAGTTCTGGTATATATTTATTGAATAATCTCAATCACCAATGATGAGTTAAAACCCTCAATTTGAGATTATCAATGTCCATGTCGATGCTATAGAAGTTACGACAATATGTCAGCATCTTGCGGGGAAATCAAGCCATAACTAGAGATGCGTTAATGGAGTCCTTCAATAAAGGGTCAATGTTTGGTGATAGAGTTAAAGAGACAACCATCACCAACATCTGATCTCTCAACGCATGTTATCCCTCATTATATATAAGCTGAGAACTCTAAAACAAGTTAGGTGGACAGTTAGTTGGGAGCACTACATGAAAAGCACCTCTCTTGGTGGTCCAACATAGGAAAAACTTTATTTCCCTCACTAGTAGAAGTTACAAGAGAATTATTATCTGTTTCGACAAGGAGTGCTCCAATGTAAGAAAACTTTCTTAATGGGGCAAGCTATCATCATATCCAAGAGAGCATGCATCATGATATTAGTAAGCAATCAAAGGCTCATCACACTAAACTGTTAGCTCCATGTGGATAATAATCAGCGGTGCACTAATGTCAAACCAGGCTTAGACTGAAAAGATGAGGTCGTTGAATCATCTTGAGGGTTGAAACCCTAACATCCCTAGCCTTGTATCAATTTTTTCTTATTAACCACCATATTTTTTATCATCCTTGACTGTGTAAGTGATGGCCAAGTCAGTAAAAACTTCATTGTTTTTTTATGGGTTCATTGGCATGTGCATGGACATATCTAAAACATTGGATTTAGTCATGAACTTTCAATGTGTTTTATTTGCCTGCTTATTTGCATACCTTTGAATCATGAGGAAGATTATATCTCTTTTTCATTTATCACAATAGAGAATGCTTCCCTCTTTGAACAAGTATCTGTATTTTCTGTCTTATCTATTTACGTTGTTGGGCCATTCATTCTTCAGTTCCAATTTCTATATCCAGGGTTGATAACTTTCTATACATGGTGAGATATTTTGACGTCAATCGTAATGAACAATGAATATAGAATACTTAAAGATATTCACAATCATGCTGAATAAAGGGTCCATAAACTGAAGGATAAGTGGGCCAGCCTCAAAAATGTACAAATTCCATTGAAAAGATAGTAAAAAATGTTTTGTTGAAAAATTTCCAATTTGCACTCTTACTTTTCTTCCGAGCACAAGATAAACTTGAAATTCCCATGTATTGAAACTGTTATTTTCAAAGAACCACTTGTTTTTATATTTCAGAGCATCATCTATCCAGGAATAATGTTTCACAATGTGTAAACATATTCTTACCCATTCAAAGAAGACCCCGGATAATAATAACCTAAAGGTAAATGAAAACTGCAGAAATGATTTGTGCATGCTTAATGTTTCATTAAAAACTATTATTATAAACAAAATTTTAATTTTTTATAGTATATTCCAATTTTTGTATTAATGCTTGAGCTTTTTATATCTATGTTTACGGAGATTTAAAAACATCTCTGAAGTTCATTAGGAAATAGGTATTAAACATAATGTCAGAATAAAATAAAATAAAATAAAATAAATCAGCCACTGTTCTAGCCAAAGGCCGATGGGAGCCGTAGTTGTAGCTGCAACAACGACAACCAAAAGCCATTGGCAGCCACAAGCTAAAGGACAAAGGCCAACAATAAGCTCTAGCACAGCTAGACACTAGTAGTAGATGGATGGGTAGAGTTCTAAAACACCATCCCACATGGGCATGGATGCATGAGATATTATAAAAGGCTCGCACGTGATCGATATTCTGTGGTCATCAAGCCAATGACACCACGATGTCTTATTTTAAATTCATTAAAAGAAATATTTTGACATTATTATTCTATCATGAAGTTGTGATGATATCATAATGAAGTTATCACTAGTCTTTAAATATGTATTCTGAATATTCCTATTTGACGGATAGTCGAGACAGATATCGAGTTATCCGGACAGAATAATAGTATCTAATCCTTCTTATATGATTACTAGGACTGATCCTATTGTCGTTAGTGTGGACACACTAAGGAAAGATGGTGTGTACTCTTTTGGTGAAAGAGTTCATTGAATCAATCTATATGAGTCCCTAAATAGTAGTATACCTAAAAGTAAATCAGATTAATTCATGTCAAGGTTGTATAAGTGATTCGCTGACTTAATACACCGGGAACATCTTGTGGATGTTTTGATTATGCGCATGAATCCCTAACAATAGGATTAAAATAATTCTTAACTTGGACATAGTAAGAAATACACAAAGAAAATTGAGGAGGGGATTGTCTGCTCTCGATATAAGAGGAGACTGACTTCTGGAAGACGATGTAAATATATTCCTAGCCTGGATATTGAGGTCACTAAAGAAGATATTCTTTGATGATCCCCATCATGCATCAGTACTAAAAGAATGACAGATTAGGGTTTGGCGATTAACCATGCCCTAAGTCATACGGTAATGTTGCACAGACAAATAATTATGAATGTACGGCAACTGATGATACACATGAATCCATAAGAGAGTTCAAATACTATATATATCACGAGCCATAGAATGGCACCCTACGGACAGGAAAATTAACCTATGGATTAGGTAAAATTGATCTTGTACTAATTCTTATATATGTTGATATAGTGAATTAGTAAAGCTGGTCAGTAAATGTTATTGGACCTTAACGTAATGAACTAAAAAATATATGGGCCTACAGGGTCCAATACAGATTACTTAAATGATGTTGGAAGATATATTTGATTTTAATGGCTTTTGTGAAAAATCCTTAATATGTTTAAATAAGGGGGCACCCTTTTTTATTTTTTGCACTCACCACTTATTCCACAAGTCCTCGTTAATGGAGAGAAGATTCACACGATCTTCAAGAAGAAGTGGTGAAGGAGAGGAGATTCAGCAACCTTCTAGTCGTGTAGATACTGCTGGAGCCGAGCATTTGATCGGGTTGTAGAAACCCCCAAGGAAGCAGGTCAATGGTGGAAAAAGTTCCCCAAAAGATACTCAATACATTACATCATTTAGAGATCAATTCTGAAATAGTTTCAAGCTTCTGCTGCTTCAAATTTGTTTTATGTATCAAACCGTAGCCCTAGAACCAGTGCATTTGTAGGGCACAAGTTTGCATCTTTAATTCAAATGTAATTTGTTCTATATCTCATTTTTTGGCTTATTTACATATGGGATTAATCAATTAGCCTTTCCATCGCAAATATGGGCTATGTTAGAAGTGCTGAAAGGAAAACCCAACCATGGCTCATGCATATAGTGTGAAAAAAGTGGAGAATAAAGAGAAAAATGGGTGTGCGGGCATAGAGCCAATTCGGATTGAAGCCTGCACAACATAAGGCTTTCTTTTAAGTTTATTCTGGTTATTTTGACTGTCCAATCATTCAAAGATATTGGATGGCCTAGTTTTATCTCCACTCCAACAACTCTTCTTCTTTTAGGCATCAAATCAATGTCGATGGATATTGAATGTGAGAAATCAAGAAGCAAATGTTGGCAATGAGGGACGCACTAGGGAGGGCTGATATGGATGAAGGAATACTGTCACTTATAGGGTCCACATACATTATTTAAACACAGCCATTGAACCCTCTATAAAGAAAATCCACTCGCCAGGATAAAAGTCATCCATTTCTGCACCTTCCCATCACAACCATCATTCACAAACGTTTTATGGATATGGGTAGGCTAATCACATCAAGAATATGAATAAAAAAACATTAGAGTGATTCCACATCATGCATGAAGCATGAAAGGTGGAAACTACCGTCATTCACAACTCTATTTAAAGAGTTTTATCCAGCGGGTGGAAACTAACAAATTTTCAATATATATTCCTCAAATTCTTTACTAATTTCTGTTTCAAAAATATGATTCAAATTCTTCTACATCCATGCATCTATGGACCTCATTGCTATTAAATTTTATAATTCATGATTAATACAAAGAACAATCCAATTACAAAACATAGAAATACTATAGAGTCATATCTTCATTTCGTTCACTTTTACTCTTTTTTCTCTTTAAGAATTACCATTCTATCTCTTACAGTTCCCCCTGTACTTATCCATATATACTTAGTTTGTCCCGTATTTCTACATATATCTACATATATTTTGTCTCTCATAATGAAAGTATCCCTTACTAACTCAATTATCTTAGTACCCTTTTTATCTCTTTTATTTTGTTAATTAGTTCCTTCTCTGGATGCCTAAGGAGGTGACCTTGCTCTGTGCTGTCCATTATTGGGTGAGACTACGCGAATATGAGTATTATTTCATCGGAGCAAAATTGAACACAACAATAAAGACTGATAGAAAAGGAAAATATTGAAAAAGAAAGAACTTGATGAGTCGGTGCCTGAAACACGACGTTCCCCATCAATAAATGGATGTTGAAACAGGAGAGTCATAGAAACAAATCTGTATTCTAGAAACAAGGAAGATAATAAGATGGAATAATGGACAGGCCATAACGGGGAGAGGCTAAACTTGCATATGAGCGCTCATAACTCTTGATGACAAGCACGTCGTCTGAGTCAGAGTTTATAGTCCTACCTCTTGATTGTGAAGAGGAGGAGTTTTCCTCGCTCCGCAATCAGCCGAGTCAAGCTGCGGAGACAACTCGGCAATGATAGGAACTAAAAGATTAGTTAGTAAAATCGAATTATGTCCGATATACTCGTTAGAGGATAGAAGATAGGATGAAATATAAGTTCAAAGATAGTTTAGGATTAAATCTAGAATAGGTTCAAATTTAGACGGTTAGGATCAAACCGTAGAGAATTATAATGGCAAGGATTAGATCTCACCACTTAAGAGATCGTTGCACCGATCGAATGGCTATGATCGGTGCACTCTTGCCATTATAACGGTCAGGATTAAACCGTAGAGATGATATAAAATATGGGTCCACCGATCTGATCAACGGTCGAGATCGGTGTACCCTGCCGTTATAACGGACAGGATTAAACGACATTTCAAACATGTCCTCTTCACATTGAGACAAGCACTCTTGATGACAAGCATGTCGTCCTGTCTCCTTCAACAAACCCCCGCGCTATTTGGCCAAGCGGAGCGGTCATGCCGTGGCAGCTTCATTTTGCTTGATATCCATCTTCACGCGTAGCATTTAATCTCTTCGGCTATAAAATCCTCTTTCTCACTCCACACAGAAACCCGACAAAAGCAAAAGGATGAGCAAGGAAGTGAGGAACCTGAGAGGATGGACGACGCTGAAGTTCGCACCGCGTGTGGATCTTCGCAGGAGAAAAAGAACCCACATTTGCTTCCCTAGTTTCGAGAAGAGATATGCTGAAGAAAGAGATGCAGGCACAACCAAAAAGAGAAAGAGAGAGAAATATACTCAAACTTTTGTAGATGATTGGTTCCCTTGTTCATCTGCTCTCTCTCTCCCTCCCTCAGTCTCAGCTGTCTCATCATCTCTCTCCCCATCTCTCGTCTCTGTTCTCTCCCACAGTAAACCTCTACCTCTTCCTCTCGCACTCATCCTACCTGAACAGTACTGAACCTGGACGTTGATCAAGCCAAGCGGGCGTTCCGTGGAAATATAACCTCTCTCCTTTCATCGCTGTTGCCCTGGGCGGCGCATCTCATTCAAATGAGACCCGACCCTATGTGTCCGCTCACCGTGTCTGACCTTAGGCACAGGAGAGACGTTCAATCTGCTCATACTGCTCCAAATCAGATTGGTTCCTCTCATTCGTTGGTCTTCGCCCCAGTCCTAATCTTATTTCGGGCCGTCGCGGGGCAATCGCCGACGTGGAAACTATCTCAGATAACGCGACCCGCAAGCCAAAAAAGTAAAAAACTTTGAAGAAAAAAGAATCCGGCGAATCATATGTAACTGAAGAGTAATGACGTGACATGTGGTACTCGATAAGCACATTTTCAAATGTTCGTCCGCCACAAATATGGAAAGAATCAAATTTGCTCGTCCAATCGGAGGCGGATAGGCTTCAGCCCAGTACGCAATTAATTTTTAACAGTTAAACGACGAGCGGGCTTGTTCACGCATCATCCAGTGGGCGGCTGACACGCAGTAAAAGGTGGCGTGGATAAGAATAGATATTAGATAAATAGATAGGGCTGATGAGAAGGCCATGCGTCCGCCACGCAAGAAATAGTCGGTTCTACGAGGAGCCTGTCTTGCCATTCGCTTGCGGCTGCACGACGGATAAATAACCAGATTTGCTTGCTGCAAGGTACAAGTTTTCCGGGTATCTTCTCCCCAGTTGACACGGCCCAGTATGTCAGCGAGGTGAGCCCGCCACCACCTCTCCCTCTCTCTACCACTCTACTCTCGTCCTCACTTCTAATATTTCTTGAAACGTACATGGTGCAAATTCAATTGATGAGAGTTTCGTTTCCCCCTTTTCTTGTTACAAGTGATATATCTACGTTTTGATTCGTCGACGCTACGATGGTCAGATCAACGGCGAGTGCGAGTGAGAAGATGGAGGAGGTGAAAAAAAAGATAAGAAGAATTGAGAACCCCGCGGCGCGGCAGGTAACGTTCTCGAAGCGACGAAGGAGCCTTTTGAAGAAGGCCCAGGAGCTGGCTGTTCTATGTGATGCCTCCGTCGGGCTCGTTGCAATTACCGAGTCCGGCAAGGTCCACGAATTTTCGAGCACCGGGTACCCCTTCTTTCTCTTTCGCGCTCTTCCTTGATTTCTTTTTTATCTACTATTATTTTTTCTGTCCTCAAAATCAAGAAAGAATTGCGCGACTCACAACAAAAATTCACGGAAAATAAGACTCTTATTGGAGTTTATAACGTTTAAGACTTGCGATGCGATAACGTAACCCGTTTCTACGTTATTGCACCCGATGGCTTAATCCACGTTGTGTCTTTGGCCTCATTTATTTATCTTGAATTCAAATCTGGCGATTTTTCCTTTCTCCAGAAGCATTTGCGAAGCCCCAGCCATGTAATATTAGTGACATGAGGCCATGCTAACCGAAACTCTTAGGGCTTCACTTTTTTTCACTTCGCGTTGAAAAGTTTCTCACAGGTTAAAAAGTTGATTAATCTGAGCAGTCATGTCTTGTCGATCTCAGACTAGTATATACAATTAAAGATTGCTGAAAATACCAAATTTATCATGACTCGTTTTACATTTTATTTAAATTTTGTATAGTTCTGACTCAGTGATACAAAATGAGAATGTGCTGAATCATCTATAGAACTTCCACATATTCTTCCCCATAGAGGATAGTTCATCCATATTCTCTAAAACACCATGTTTTTGATCTTGTAACTTGGTGACTCAGTCTCGATTATCTTACGGATTCATTGAATATGCTTCTAGTCAAGTAATTGTAAAATGTATCTTCTGGAGTTATCTTTGACATCTATCTGTGTAGTTATCTTTGACATGTTAAGGATATTAAACCTGGATCTTTCCTGGCAAATACTTTATGTTTTCCAGCATTTGGAAGGCTTGGAATTTAGAATTTTATATTTCAAAGTGGGTATCAAATTAAATGCATATAAATGAGGTGGATGCAATGGTCACCTTCCACGATTAGCTTAGTCCACTGAACAATGTGAAGCCACTTTGTGCTATACTTATTCATTGACCTATATATGCATATTGACACATGTAGGTCTAGGAGATTACCATTAAATTCAGCGAGTTCCTTACCATGAATATATAGAGAATGTTATGGGAATTAATGACTTTAAGAATATCCATAGCCTAGTTTGTCTTGATTTATGAGGAAAACTACTTTCATATCCCTCCAATATGTTTACACTATGATAGGATATAGATTCGTGTGAAACCGTTTCCAACAGCATAAGCTATTTACATGGCATGCATATAACTAGGAATTATGTTTCTCCTTTCACTACGACATTACAACATGGATTCACAACCACCATACACAATGTATATCAGTAGTCATAAATCAGTACTCCAGTAGGTTTCCTAATGCATAAGAACTTGAGTAAACTATTATTCGGAATGTATTCTATACTCTGTGTAATGGTAGTTCATAAATAGTGTTTGATGGTAAGTCATTCCATATTTTAAGATGTAATGTCTTTGTCTTTAGATTTTCCATTTAAAGCCCGAAATAGTTATATGAGGATTTTTTAAGGTTTAGATTTTGACTTTTTGCTCTGAAAAGATAGAAACATCTTTTCATGCACTTTTTTAACTTCTGAAAATACTCATAATGTAAATAGCTCCTAGTTAGGCCTTGCCAATTTAACTTTTTGATTGTTAATCGAGGCTCTACTAAAACTTTTCAAAGTTAGGAGCTGTTAGAGTCGTGGTGAGATGACCAATTCTTGAAATTGTGGGGTTATAAATACCCCCTCCCCTTGTAAGGTCTTTAGAGGCACTTTTGATGAATTATCACCCTATGATTTTTTAGAACGAGTAGCTGTATCAAGAGCTCGTGAGGGCAAGAACTCCCTTCTCTCTTACCTCTTCCACCCTGAGGTTCTTGAGAGTTTGTTTGCCTATTGCTCTCTCTTCTTCTCTCTTACCTATTCCATCTCTACCATTCTCCTCTCTATCACTCGTCCCATTTCTTGATTTTGTTAAATCTCCATGGGGATCGTAACATTGGTATCAGAGCTGAAGTTCTTGCGACTTGTGGCAATAGAGTTGGATTCATATGCCAGCATCTAGTGAAGTCTACAAAATGTATAGCGATTGTTATTGGAATTGATACAAATCTATGGTCAACTTCAACTAATCAAGGAGGAAAAACGACTACAGCAATTGCAGCCGTTTCTGTTGTGTCGCTAGTTCCAGCCGCTGTTGATTCAAGATTTGCTATTGTCAGACACGTCATCTGCACAAGCTGCATCAGGCGATGCTCCAAGAACTAACGTCACTCCAAGAACTGTCGCCACTAACACACAGCTATAGAAGCCACATCAGGCGAAGCTCCAACAGCCACCTTATAATTCCCTGCCATGAACACATCCTCTGTAGAAGTTGCATTAGGCGACATTCCCACATACGCTCCAAGATTCATCGCCACCAAAACAGCTATTGACACTAGAATAACTGGCACCATCGACATTTTTTATGGCATTACCACAACTTCTATTGACGCTCCGCATTACTAATGTTTTATCTGCCACTTCTGGATCCTCTATAGACGTGGCATCAGGCGCCACTCCTAGATTTGCTCCTGCAGAAACTACATCTGGCACCACGTTAACCACTGTAGTAGAGGTGTCCACTAATGTGGCCCTGCCTACCACAAATACAAATATAATTGCCCTGTAAAAAGCTCCAACAACTGAGCAAAAATATGTCGTGGTTGGACCTGAAACCCTTGTTGCGGAGTCCACAACGGCCGCCAACTTTAGCACCACCAAAAATGCAATTGTATACTTCTCCTTCACATTCAACGAGGTGCAACCTCGGCTCAACGTTGTACTTCAGAGGCTAATGTCCTGCCCATTGCCCTATCCACTCTCATTGATGCCATTACAGAGCCGTTTCCCTCGCCCACCCTCCGTGGAAATCAAGTCGCCGAGCCACCATTGCCAAGTTTCCATCACCATCATGACAATCAGCTGCTTTTAGCACCTATAAAAATGACTGTCTGTCACAAATTAGGGTTCATAAAACCCTTAAGCCATAACGGGCCGCACAGCTGGCCCATGCACTAAACTTCACGCCAGAGCAAAGAAAACCCCTCATTGACCACTCAAAGTTGGGGCCGCATGTTGAGGGCCAACGGGGGAAAACCATCCACGACCCAGGGCCACAACCAACCCAACATTTTTCTACCATGATCCAGCTGAGATGCTACCGTGGTCAGGCGCCTCTACCCCGCATGTAATTCCATCTACTGCTGAAGTCACCATCACACAGCCCTCTTCTTCCAGCGTTTCCACCACTATGCTACCTGATGTTATCAACCTTTGCTGATGCCATATCCATATCCATATCCGACTTCGTCTGCCAAGTCTTTCATCTTTGCCATGGCTGCCACCATGAGACACGATGGCACTGCCACTGCTCTACCAGGTGGCATTGTCCATGCGGGAATCATCTCTCTCTATTGCCATTTGCCATCTAGTTGCGATGGTCTCCATCTACATGCTGCCAGCCAAAGCCCACAATGCTTTCTACATCAATACCATGGCTGTAGTTGTCTCCAATGGATGCACCTCCACCGAAAACGACACCATTACCACCTCTGTTTTCAAGATAGCCATCAATGTAATCTATGATCCAGCTTGATTCATTCATACGTCAACTGACAATCAAATAACTGATCCAGGGGATTCTTTTGAAAAGCTTGAGGACAAGCTGTCACCGATGGGGGAAGTATTGTTAGAGTCCTGATAAGATCACCGATTCTTAAAATTGTGGAGTTATAAATACCCCCTTGTAGGTTCATTAGAGGGACCTTTGATGAATGATCACCCTGTGGTGTCTTGGCACGAGTAGCTGTATCCGACTGTCGTGAGGGCAAGAACTCCCGATTCTGAGGTACTAGAGAGTTTGTTCACCTATTTCTCTCTCTTCTTCTCTCTTACCTCTTCCATCTCTCCTATTCTCCTCTCTATCCCTCGTCCCATTTCTTGACTTTGTTAGATCTCCATGGGGATCATAACAGAAACCTCAGTGTATCAGTGTATCAGTGTATCAAGGTTTATCTTTCTTTTTATTCTCCATTTTAACCACCTCCCCCCCCCCCACCTTTTTTTAGTATGTTTGCATGAGGCAGTTAATAAGCTGAACTCTTATTGCCCATAACAATTGCATTGTATGCCGACCAATAGGGCCATGCATTTTTAGTGATGATATAATGTTGACATATTAATATGGGGATGCATCATCATGTCCTTAAGAGGAAATTATTTAGCTTAACTCCTATTGCTAAAAACCATTTCCGTGTATACCCTATTAAGAGGCCCATGGGTTTTTAGTTATGATATAATATGGACTATAAATGGGGCCATGCATCATTATATTTCCTTATGATCCAATTATTTATCTGAATTTTTTTCCCATAACATCAGTCTTGTATGCCCTATTAACATTAATGGGGAACATGCATCTTTAATAATGATCCAATATTTTCTTTAAACTGGTACATTTTATCGAAGCTTACAAATGACACTTTCTCTATAGCGAAGAGTTTCCTAAAACATTTTAAAATAGCTTTTGTGATCCGTCGACTACATTTTCTCCTGTTCTAGGCTATAATTTGGTGATGACTTGGGTAATAACTAGAGATCAATTACAAATATTATGCAGCGTCGACTTAAAACGAAATAGCTATGGCAATAAATTCTCAAAGCTTTGATCCACAAGGAGCAAATGAACTCTAAATCATGTTGAACCAAAAACTCCAGCCCTTTCATCCACATCAGGTGCAATGGGATCCACAAAGTGCTCGGACGTAAGCCTTGAGTCTAGAAAAAAAAAGCCTTGAGTCTAGGGGAGAGAAGTACCTGATTTCCCAAGCACTAGTATTAACATAAGAGGAAAACCCTCAAATGGAGGGAACTGTACATTCCAGCATTCGTCGCTATATGAAGTCATATATTAGCATGAAAAGAGAGCCGAGTATTTGGAGAAAGTACAACTTAAAGTGCTAGTACAAGTGGCATTTTATCAACATCATTATTGGAGGCGATCACTGAATTGCCTTGAAAACGATAAAGAGAGTTTCCTGGCTTTGTAATGTTTCACGTCAGTAGGTGGCCAAAGCTGATGAAGAAGTTGTGCAGAACTGGAGTTGAAGAAGATCAAAATTTGCATTATAGTAAGGACAGAGCATGCGTTAAATCTTGGAGACCGCACGGAAGCGCACCAAAAATCACGAAGAGATTATGGCAGGTAAGAAACCTGGCATTTTAGTGCCCAATAAAGTAAAGCTCGTTATAGTAAGGAAAGCTATCAAACGCTTATATTGTAAGAAGCACATGCACAAAAAATTAACTTGAAAGAAGTTAGAATTCTATCCTGTATTAGTCAAGGACACATTATTTTCACCAGTGCCACCCTTTATATTTTTACCATCCGAATAAATTATTTCACGTCGCCCACAAAATAAAAAACGAGTCTCGAAATGGATTATTAGGGAGTAAAGTATCATCAGCAAGTTTTTTTGCTTTGTGAAAGTTTCACACGCATGAAAAAGTTAATTAATCTTAGCTGGCTAAATATTTTTCTAATGTTTAGCCATACAGTTGTCTAGCCTGACTGATCTTTGCCCTTTTAATTTTTGGCTATTTGCGTACTTGATACGCCCAAAGATAGCTCCTCGACTCTTTCCACCTAATTTTGTATATTATTGTTGAGAATTTATCATCATCTTCCCCACGTTTATTTATTCGATGTTTTTCCAATATGAAGTTTTTTGTGATTCAAGATTACACTGAAACATCACCCCCAATAATAACCCAAAATCCATGTCGTCATGTTACTATGTAGAACTTTCAACTGTTTTCTACAACTGTTTGAGAGCAGATGAAAATAAGAGTTCACGGTTCCAAACACTGGAGAATGCATGTTTTCTTTTCAAATATAAAAACGAACCAAACCAGGATCAAAAGCATTGATAACTCGATTGTGAGGAATGCTGATCGTGTGATTCTTTTATAAACATTAACATTGATGAATTTCAGACATTGAGCTTAGTTGACATCCATATCTCAACAGCAGATGTCACTTGAACTCAGTTTTGGCAAATTAATTCCATTATGACTCTATCTCGAGATCTCCAATATTTCATACAAAATACAAGAGTAGGATTATGTTCAAGCCACTACTTAATCTGCGCTTTCGTTTCTGCAGCAGCGTCAAAGATATATTTCCCAAATATAATGACCACTCAATGAAGGTTGAAAAACATTTTGACGTGGTAAGGCAATATGCTCATCGATCATGGGGCAGTTCATACGTTCATGTCACGTTTTTTTTAAATGAATTCGGACTTAGAAGCCTGGACATCACTCTCTTACAGAAAAGGCTTGAATCAGAGAATGCTAACGACAGAAATGTCACGAGGTTGGTTGTTCTCCCCGTCTGCCCCAATCTTTGGACCAAAATCCCTCCGAGCCTACACCCAATTATATACATATTTTATGTATACTATATTCAAATAGCTTTTCCGATCTCTATCTGTATTCCCAATCTTTGTTTCAATATGTACAGTCTGATCGTACCATTAATATTTCTCTTACTACAGCAACATACGGGATAAGGCTCTGGAAGAACTGACATCGAGCGAGCTGGGACGCATACAAGGGCTACTTCAATCAGTACGCCGGGTAATAGAGAGAAAGATGTGAACATGATTGATCACGAGGATTGAAAAATCATCCTGCCCCCGTTCCCTGACGTTTCCTCATTCCATAGGAACGGAAACTCAAAGAACATATCACGAAGCTCCAGGCGGAGGTCTCGGACTCAACAAATATTTTTCCCCAACTATATAAATTTCAAGTGTAGCCAACAACATTTTCCGCCGACAGATAACAATCTTCATCAATTTTTCCGAACTTTCAAAATTTTCAATTCTATAAACCTGAAGTATAACTAAAACATTTCCGACGACATATATAAGAAATTCCTCGACATTTCATTAAGTTCATTTCGATAAACTAGAAAAAATTTCAAAGAAGACAGAGATCACGGACTAATGATTTCGCTTACACTTGCAGACAAAGAGCCTGATGGAGGAAAACAAGAAGCTGAAGGAGGAGGTGAGGGCTTATCTTGTCTTCTCTTCTTCAGGTTACAAAGAAAAATCTCACAGCAGCCTCTGTGGCAGATGGCGGAGATGTTGACAGGCGGATCGGGTGGCCAGCCAGACGCCGAGCCGAACTCTCCAGAAGATGACGGAAGCTTCGATGTCACGCTCAGACTCGGCTATTTGTAGAAGTTTCGCATGGGAATGTCAAAAAAGACAACCTTTCAATGCAACACGGCAACTCCTGCATACCACCTTTTAGTGGCTCTTCATGAATGAATCATTGATCCTGATCATCGGCAGATTAATCAGAATAAAGATTGCCGGAAACACAGAACTAAATGATTTCAGATTTTAGTTTGTTTTTCATTAATAATATGGACCGTTCGATCAAGGAGAACGGTTGTGAACTGACTGATGGACTGAGTTATGTGCAAGCTGATAAGGCCACGTGGAATGACGGCCAAATTTTTTTTTCCCTTTGTAACAGTCATTTGGGCTTGTAAACATGCTCTTATTGCTCGATAAAATGTATTAGTGAAAGTCCGAAGGTTCACTGGCGAGCTTAGTTCATTCATTTTCCATTCTTTGATCTCTCTCTTCTTGGGTGGTTTCAGAATCATCCATAGATCCACGTTGACTCTTCAGGAGCTAACAGTTGTGGATTCGGTTGAGTTTAGAACCAAGTATCATGAAACAAGTGAAAGGAAAAAGAAAATAAATAATAAAGAGAAAAATGGGAACTCTACGTATGCCTTAAAGTTCCAGAGTCGTTAAATACTAGTAGTTGTGAGAAGAATTAGCTATTGAAATGTAAGCTATCATGACTCATTCCTTTAATGTATCTCAAAAGATGCTTAAGAGAAACCAAACGAATTGACTTAGGGTCATGCATATATTGAGATGCTTTATTTATAGTATAAGCAATATGAGGCTTCATAATGGTAAGCTATTATAGAATACCAATAATTTTTTATACTCTAGTGCATTGTGTTTGTGATTGTCCAAAGCACTACACCCTTTATAAGAGTGTGGAGCTTGGCCCAAAAAACCACTTAAAACCAATGATCTTTTGGCTGAGGGACACAGGAACGAGATCCCATGTAGAGTTGTGTAAAATATTAGTGTACTCATTGACCATGGCTTGACTTTGGAGGGCATGGGAGAGAGCTTGTCCAACAGAGGTGGATTCAAAGGGAACAATACAATTTTGATGAGAGATGGGAGTGGAAGGTGGACCAGGAATTAGAAAGGCATAGAACTCAAACGACTTGCAAAATTTCTGGGGACGTGTGGAATCAGGTGGGGCAGTGGCTAAGGGTGTTGATGTATAAGTGGAATTAGCGGTGGTGGAGAGGAAGGAGGAGAACCAAGGATGCTTGCTTTTGCTTTTGATCACAGTAGAATTAAAGCATAACGTCAAATTGAGGCCAAATCCATGAGAAATTACGGGTTATCAATACAATATAATGCACTCCATTCAGAAACAAGAATATTGAAATGGGGTCATATGATAGATATGAATACATATTTGGAAAGAGGACAGAATGAGATTTCCAACAAGCTGAAAATTATGTGAATCACGCATAGATTGAAAGATATGAGTTACAGAGGTGTGGCGGTTGCATCATCTCAAAATATCTGCGGAATGGAGGCATATTGTACCATGGCAAGGATAATGGGTTCTAGAGGCCTGGATTTGGATGAACATGATGATTACATGCAGCGGAAGACTTGAACAGAATCATAATGGCATCAATAAAACAATGAAACGAATCACTTGTGCACGGTTTGCATCAGTGATTTCTTAAATCCTGGAGTGAGATGAGTCGAGTTGCTCATGTGTGCAACCTATAGACGTATCCACGTGGTCCATAGCACGTCAAATATCCTCCTTCACCTTGACAAACTCCGTTTACCCTCCGTCGTCATCATTACGTTGTCTCGACTGCAATGGAAGTGGAGTGGAGGTGTGGGGATAAGGGAGAAGAAGGCTATGAAACATTCTGTCTTGGGTGAATTTTTTTCAAGGTTTTTCCCTATTTATACTAAGTAGTTATTTTTCATAAAAACACCCAAAACTTAACTATATCTTTCGACATCCAAAAGACCATTTTATTTGACCCCCTAAGCCTTTCAAATTAATTAACTTTATCATTTTATCAATTAATTAACGAGGGATCGATTTAACCGAATCGATAGGTTGAGTCTCCAACCCGTGGGGTGCCAAGCTAGACCTCGTGCTCTAGAAGATACAAAGCAGTGTGTATCAACTCGCTCATGGAATACGATCATCATCGGTTATCATGTACATTTAGTCCCTCATCCACTTGACGTTCGTAAGAAGACTTAGGGTATGGTCAACTATCAAACCCTAATCAGTCATTCGAGATAGTAGTGATGTGTTCGCTAATCATCATAGAATTATTTTCTGATATTTAACTACCTTGGCCAAGGCCTTCACTACATCATCTTCTTTGAATTGTCTCCTCTTGTACTGATGGTAGATGATCCCATCATGAGCAATCAATTTTTCATGAACTTCTTGATGCACGCGAAGTAAGAATGTTTAGAATCCCATGATTAGAGACTCGTAGGTCATAGTCAAAGTATAATTGTCTGTCCACAAGACGTCTTTGGTGTCTCCAGTCTAGAGACCACTTACACAACCGTAAGGTGGATCAACCTAATTGACATATAAGTATAATACCATTTGTACAAATCAATTTAGTGAACTATTTTCACTAAAGAGCACCCCATATCTATCCTTAGTGCTCCACACTAATGGTTAGAGGACCGGCCATACTCATTATATACGTGAGGCCAGATAATGTTATTCTATTTGGATACTTTGATGTCATTCTCAAGTATCCTTCAATTAGGAATATTTAGAACACATGCTTAAAGGCTAGTGATATCTGTATTGTGATCTCATCATAATTCAGTAAGTCCGATCATGTATTCATGGAGTTCATTATAAGCATCACACGTGCACTATAATGAATATGTTCTATGAATGGAAATGGAACGAGATATGGGATGTGTGATTGGCTTGCCGACCACATATTTCCATCACATATAACTTGAAGTCTCCCCGATGTGACAATGCTTAAGTTTGACCCTTGTGCTATGTTGAGATGTATGAAAATAAGAAACACAGTGTTTAATACCTTGAGATAGGACATGTTGATGAAGAGATTGATGTTCTCTGCCCCATTCAGATTGAGCTTGTACATTGATTCCTTCAAGCATGAGATTAAAGTGTACAATCATTGACAGTAGAGTGCTTTTTCTCGTCGAGGGATAAAGCCAGATATAGCTTCATCATAACATGCAATTTCTAGTATTAATTTCATACATATTGCATTTCTATTTGCACTAAAATGACTATAATTGCATGTTTTGCAGTAAAATGAAACAAATTTATCTTTAATATAGTCTCCTAAATTTTCCTGAATTTTACTGAATTTTCATAATTTTTCTAAATATTATTTAGTGGAGAACATGAACAAAATGGCTCTAAAACTGCTCTTGGTAGTTTTTGTAGGTAAAAATCTCCTATATTATTGAAGTTTCTAGTTTTTTAACTTGTTTTGGAAGAACATAGGGGTTCTTTGCAATTTTTCAGGTGAAATTTGAGCAGAGGGGCATATATCCAAAAACTTCTAGAGCAGTGTCCAAATAAAATTTTGTAAAAGCAAAGGGGTTTTCCTGCAAATTTTGTGGATAGAGAAAAGGCCAAAATGATTAAACGCCTTAGATTGCTCTAGTTTCAAACCTTAATATCTCAAATTTTGAGGGCTAGTTCTTCATTGTATTCTCTTTCCAGCCGTATAGTGGATTGACCAGAAGAGACCCAATACTAAGAAAAATTAAGGAATACTTAGGGGGGGAAAGTGAAATTGTCTAACGCCTCTACACTAGGCATAAATCCCTAATTTTTTCTCTCTTTTTTCATTCTTGGATGTTCGACAACAGTCTACAGTCAGAGGGGAGCTCTCCTTGGATCAACTTTTGCACTGATATTTTATTTGATTTTTATTTTCCATCTTCATTAATTTGCTCTCCGAAATCACCCATGACATGGCAAAATGTACTAGCTCTTGTCTTGATTCAAGAAGGAAGTTATTTAATGATCAAATTCTATTATCGGATAGAAGATACCATAAAAATTAGATGGATTATCTATTCCTTAATTTCCTCTAAATCCCTACATTCTTCACCAACCATTACTGTTTAAAAACCCTATATTAAGTACTCTCTTTATCTCATTACACTTCTGATTCTGGATCTTATTTTGAGGACCAGGGTGAATGATGTGAGGAACTATATTCTCTTAATATTCTCTCATCTCTCATACCTCCCTCTTCTCAGTTTTCTTCCCTTAGGATTCTAAAGATCTATCCTTTATTTAAAATTAAATTAAAAGAGATCATCCCTGTTTAACCTTTGAAATATGATGTTCATTGAAGATCATATCTAATCAAGATTAAATCTACTAAAACTACATTATAAATGGCTTGAATTAAATCCCTGGACTCTGCCTCCCTGTGGACGACCCCTCTACTCATCGTGTACATCTTAAGATAGAGGGTTTATTATAAATATTATTGTATAAGTTGATTACAAACAATGATAGTAATTAAACAATTTAACTATAATAAATTATACTTATCAGTATAGTAAGTATTGATGAATGATAAGTGACACAAAAAACCAACTTGACATATAATGAGTGATGAACATATACCTGGGTGTTGTTAAAATACAAAATTATGTGTTTTGAATAATGTCTCAGTTCACTAGAATCATGGTTGGATTAAAGCATAGCAACAAGTCAAGGTTGAATCCATGAGCTATAGAGGATTATCAAGACAAGTCGAGGTTGAATACATGAGAAATTTCAATATCGAGATTGGATGATGAAATTTATGGATAATATGTGGCTGTCAAACCAAATCACACCACCATATTTTTATTTAATTTCACCATATTTTTATTTAAGTTCATTATTATTTGAGTTTGATGTTTATAATAAACTCCATTAGTACTTGCAATGACTTA
Source organism: Wolffia australiana (assembly GCF_029677425.1). Classification (NCBI taxonomy): domain Eukaryota; kingdom Viridiplantae; phylum Streptophyta; class Magnoliopsida; order Alismatales; family Araceae; genus Wolffia; species Wolffia australiana. Next base: position 14,337,634 of record NC_135835.1, on the reverse strand, counting down.
GGGAATTATGATGAGACCCTAATAGACTGATCGCTAATCTTTAAACATGTAATCTAGATATTCCTATTCAATGGATTATCGAGATGGGCATCAAATTATCCTAATAGAATACACTATCTGATCCTACTTATACAGTAAGTATGGTTGATCCTATGGCCGTTAGTGTGGAAACACTAAGGACAGATGATGGGTGCTCTTCGGAGAAATAGTTCACTAAATTGATTAGTATGCACTACTTAATGATATTATACCTAAACAAAAATCAGGTTGATTCATGTTATGATTGTATAGGTGATCTGTTGACCTGAGACACCAAGGACATCTCATGGATTGACGACAATTTTTTTACCACAACTTACGAGTCTCTAATCATGGGATTCAAACGAATTTAATTCGGATATAGTAAAAACCCAAGGAGGTGATTCAGTGCTCAAGACGTAATCATCTGCCCTTAGTATAAGAGGAGATTGTCTGAAGGAAGGTGATGTAGATAAATCTTTGGCCAGGATAGTGAGGATATTAGAGAAGATGTTCTCTAGTGGTCCACGTTACACATCTGTACTAACCAAATGATGTATAAGGGTTTTAAAAATTAAGAATACCCTAAGTCATGCATGCGTGAAGGATTAAATATTTGCAGTAACTAATGATGAACAAAGTTCCATAAGAGGATTATACATGTATAGTAACTGATGATATATCTTCTAGAGTATGAGGTGTAGCTTGAAATTCCGTGGGCTGAAAACTTATCCTATCGAATGGGTTTAATCAATCGTTTATTAATTAATATATATGTTGATATAGTGAATTAATAAAGTTGGTCAATAAATGGTGTTAAACCTTAAAGTTATTAACTATTATGATATATGGGCATGAAAGGCCACACACGTATGATTAAAAGGAAGTTGTAAGATATACTTGGTTTTGAGGATTTCTCACAAAACAAATTCTTAATGAGTATAAATAAGGGGGAGACACCCATTTTAAATGCCCATGCTAGCCACATCTAGGCCATCCCCTTCCCATTTCTTCTTTCTCTACCTTTTCCACTCTGTCCACAAGTCATTTTGATTGTGAGAAGGATCAGACGATCTTCAAGAAAGAGTGGGAAACAAGTAAAGGATATCCATCAATCTTCTAGTTAAGTGGATACCGCTGGAGGCCAAGCATTTGCTTCGTTTGAAGAAACTATCCCAGGAGGCAATTCAAGGGTTGAAAACTTCCCCAAAAAGGTACTCAATGATTTACATGTTTTAGAGATGATTTATGAAGTGATCTAATGCTTCCGTCGATGAAAATAAGATTTCATGCATCAAAACTATAGATAGACCACCCAACATAAATTAGGTTTGATCATCGATATGAATATACATTTGGAAGGAGGAAGGAATGAACTTGCAAACGAGCCCAAAATTATGGAAGCTGGGCATAGGGCGAAGGACCAATCGCCCACAAAAGTTATTTAGAGAAAGATGTACAAAGCGATAGAGACATGCAATTAAGGCTTAATTATGTACCTAACACTACTAAAACCAAAACCTCACTAAATGTCGGCTCAGATGATTCTTCATGCCTAATCCTAGAAGTGTCAAGGGTTTGATCATAGTCACACTGGATGGAGTCTTTAGGAGGATCATGTTAGTACCTCCAGCAATAATAACATATCTATTTGTACATTACACATTCAAGCCTTTATAGAATATCTGTGCTGGCTGATAATTTTCATGTCCATAACAATGGAACCTCCTAAATGAATTGTAGAATGGTTCCCAGGCTTCATTAAATGACTCATCACTCTACATGAAATAAAAAATGGCTCATTCCAAAGTATGCGCATTTTAAATAGAATAAACTTTATTCAACTTTTTTAGTTTCATTCAAGATTCAAATGTCACATTCAAATTCTGCAAGCATTAATTTTCTCTGGCCTTCAAGTATAGCACAAAATATGCCATCATCATAACTTCATCAAAAATATCTGGGTACTTGATCTTAGAGGCACACAGATCTTATGAATGTAAAGCATGAACAGGTTTGAAGGAATGCATAAATCCATTACACACTTTAAATATATAATCGTCTTCTATGGTGCATACAATGTAGTTTTTAATTTCTTATTGGCTTATAATGCTCTTTCAATGGTCTCCTTTTATGAGTTGTTTTGTTCAACATGATCACTAGTGCTCTATCAATATTCCTTCATCCTAAAATGGTTTTTTTTATACAACAGTAAATTCATTTATTTAATCTATATTACAATTTATAAACACCAGAATATTTAAAGAAGTAATTATCTAATGTTCATTAAGATAAAACAAAAGTAGTAATTATACAATGAAATCAAAGAAGTGAGGATTTAAGAGTTGGATTCCTCCTGTACTTGCGGTTCTAGAAATAAAAACAACTTCAGAAATAAGTCTTCAAAATAATATGAATCATTTCCCCAATATGAACTGGTTTGAGGGAACAACGATAGTGTACAGACTCAAGTTTTAATTACATTATGGCATTTTAAGGAACAGATTTGTGAAATAGTAGAACTAAAATTTTCCTAAAATATTAAAGTAATAAGCCAATGTAATGACAGAGTACATTTCAGTTTGCAGTATACTTTAAAATATTAATAGGGATATTTTTTTTATAATGGAGTGTAGCATGGAATAGAAAGGAAGTTTTTGGACAATAATGTAGAGATTGGAAACCGTGTTACAATGAGTAATATCTAGAATGTTTTACTAGAGAAAAAATGTGACGAGATTAAATTTGAAACTATAAGATATCACAAAAAACCTTGTGGGGATTTCTCCTTGGGGTGGGTGGTGGCTCTTTTTTAAAAAAATGTTGATCAAAGTTCAATTCACTTTCACAGAATCATGTTCAAAAAATATTTAATCAACTTAATATGATTCAATAGGCCACCTACAACAATTTTGGAACAAAGAAATATAAGATACAAAGAGTGGGGGGAATAATTTAAGTACAAGTGTCCTATTTTGAGGGTTCAGAAGGCTGGGAATTTTTTATTTACAGCATTTACCCTTGTTCTTGATAGTTGAGATTAAAAAATATAACCACGTCATGGGTAGTTCCAATCTTAAAACCTTTATTTTACCCGTGCATAAAAAGGGCTTATACAGGCTTAAAGCATGAACTTATTGTGTATAGAGTATCTTTTTACAAACTAGGTCACAAATGTTGTTACTTTTTCTATTCCAGAATGTTTCTTAGGGTCTTAGTATTTCTTATTTTCATACAGAAATCGTATTTAATTTTCTTGTGTCCTGGATTTCAATTAAAAGCCCAAGAAGATATGAAGAAAATCCACTTTAATGTAAAGGTCAAGTGGCTTAGTCTAATAAATTTATAAAATATATCAAATATAAATTAATAAATAACTCAAAAGTTCATCTTTTTAAATTTAAATGATCAATAATTTTAATGAAAACCTCAAAATAAGTTTTGAAAGTCAAATAAAAAACATGTTTTAATTTTGTCAGTTTGATGTTACCAATGTATCTAAAACTTTTGGCCCAATTAGATGGTTGTATATCTATATATCACTTTTTTGAATTTTTCCATTAATCTATCTGGATTCTTTCTTTCTTCTTTATGCACTCACATGCTTGGTTGGAGTTGAGATTTGATGGTTTTCCCCTTTTATATTTTCTCTATGTAGATAAGCAATTGGTTGCGTTGTGTTTATGGGAAATACAAATTCAACAGAGTTAATTAATCATTTAATTAGGATGATCACCATGAATAATGAGAGCCCACCTACAGTATTTCCCCCTTTTTTTCAGCGGCCTTCTGCCTCATGTAGATCGGTGTATTAGGACTATGATAGTATTTGAGACTCCAAAATTCTTGACTTTTTTTTGCTGGCGCATACGTTGGGTTATGGGTGAAATACATAATACATAATTGATCTCTAAAACACATCACATGTGAAGTACCTTGTGGGGAAATCTTTCTACCCTTGACTTGATTCTTGGGACAGCTTTTTCAACTCATCGATTCCCCAGCCTCAAGAAGTATCCACATGATTAGAAAGTTCCTAGATATCCTTTTCTTTTTATCCACTTCTTCTTTACCATTGTGGATCTTCTCGCCATGAAGGACGATTTGTGGAGTGAGTGGAGATAATTAAGAAAGAAGAAAGAGGGTGAGATATGGGTGGCGTGGCCCCTAAAATAGGTGCCCCTTATTTTAGTAAAGTATATCCTACAACATCTTTATAGTCTTACGTGTGTGACGCTCTACACCCATTAGTGTTCGCCGGTCCCGATACCAGTACCGGATGCCGATATCGCGACGGATGTTGTATCGGATACTGGAAAGGAGATTTCCAGTATCCATTTTTTTTGATATCCGGATATCGGTATCTGATATCGGTTGCTACAGTGCCGATATCCGATACTGATATTCGGCTCGATGTCGGCATCCATTGTCGTCTCAGCGTGAAGGATGACGGTACCAGATATCAGTTTTTGATATCCACATGGAATTTCATTAAGTTATGAATTTTTTGTATTTTTTTTTTGAAAATTTGAATTAAAAAAACATGAAAGAGGAGAGAAGAGCTGAAGGCAGCGGCCGGCAGAGTAGGCGGACGGCGGACGATGGGAAGTGGACGCCGGTGTCCGCGGACGGCGGCAGCGGCGGAATCGGCCGACGGCGGACTCCCGGGTACGTTCCAGGTTTCCAGCATTTTTGTCAGTTCTGTATTTTTCGTCTGTTTAATCACGATGAATAGTTCTAATTTTTTTTTTCTGTTCTTAATTCATCTCAATTCTGATTCTTCTTCTTCTTTTTACATTTAATTCTTCAAATTCTCTCTGATTCTTCTTCACTGTTGTAATTCTAAGTCTCCACTCTCCACTCTCCAATTCTCACTCGCCCCTCTCTTCTCTCTCGAGTCTCGACTCTCCATCATTCTCTCTTACTGTATTTTTCTCCCTTACCGTATATTTCACTCTTCTTTTGAAAGCTGTAGACGTTTTGGAGTTTTCCGGATGTAAAATGATGAATACAGTAGTCTTTTAATCCGGTTGTTAGCTGATTTTGTTCTTCTTCTTTCACGTGATTTATTTTTTGATTTCTGATTATTATTGGATTACTGAAAAATTTCGTGGGATTGCTTTATTTTGCTTTGCTCATTGAGTGAATCCCAGAAATTGGACTCAATGTTTCTGTTCTTGTAAGTTGAGTTTCATTGGGTTTCATTGGATACCTGCTGCTTTCGTAACCTCCCTCGCTCTCTCTCATGCTCTTCTGATTTTTAAATTAATGTTCAATATGTCCCTCTCTTCTCCCACCTGCTATTACTTCCTAATTCTCCTCCTCTTCTCTCTTCTCTCCCTCTCATTCTCACGTACTCTATAATTCTCACCCTCCCTCTCTCATTTTCTCTTAAAAAATTATTCTATCTCTCTCCCTCGCTCTCTCTCACCCAATGCTGATCTTTAACACCCTTTAGAACTCTCTAGTTTTACCTCTGTCCTCTCTTCTCTCCCCCTCCTTCTCCCTTACTCTATAATTCTCACCCTCCCTCTCTCGGTTTCTCCTAAAATATGATTTTATCTCTCACCCTCGCTCTGTCTCACCCTCTGATGACTTTTAACTCATTGTTCAACCTCTCCCTCTCTTCTCCCACCCTCTATTACTCCCTAATTCTCCTCCTATCCACTCTTCTCTATCTCTCATTCTCCCTCAGTCAATAATTCTGACCCTATGATAACACCCTAAATTATGTATTTATTTCATGTTATTAGCACAATTTTATGCATTTAAAGAGCTTAAAATGGGGTTCTTATCATATATTTACATGAAAATAGTGTTTTCAAGTGATTTCTGATTTTTCCCTAATTTTCTGTTAATTCTATGAATTTTAAAGGATTTATTGAAGCTCAAAATAACTATTTTTGAATGAAAATGGCAAGTTTAATATTTAATTTCGACATTTATCAGAATGGGGATGAATCAGTGAATTTTCTAGAATTTTCTAGAATTTTTTACAAATTTTTAGGATTTTTCTGAGATTTATTTGAAGAGGAAATGTATTTATTCTAAGGAAAAAAGGTATATTTATAAGCGGAAAAAAAAGTATTTATATCATTTTCGAACTTTGAAGGGCCTTTTTACAAAGTTTCGATGCAAAAAGACCCTGAAAACAGGTCTCGGTCGCCACTGCAGGAGTAAAGATGTAATTTAAAATCTTCCAGGGTTTTATTGCAATTATTTAATATATTTTTTAATGTTTTTAGGAGAAACCAGAGGAGAGAGAGTGCGGTAGGGGCATATACATAATTACTTTTGGGCGCCGTCCAACAGCAATTCCAGGCTTTTTAATGACTTTTCTGCAAAAAGAAGGATTCAAAATGCGCCACCCAATGAGAGAGCGACACGTCATGGCATGTTTAAAAACGAAATGAATAAATAAATCAATTTTAAATCCAATGGATTAAATTGGTTTAAAATTGATTTATTAATAACTTTTGATCCTGAAGTCCGATTGAGGTGATTTTTTTATGGATCTGTTCATCTTGATCCCCTCTTTCTATCTGTATGATTGGATCATTCAGATCCAGCCTACATTGATAGATAAATATTAATTACTAAACGGGGGTAAAATGGTAATTTTTACCATATAACCTAAGTATAAAAGCTAAATTTCGAGAGGGGGAGCTCATTCTTGATGGTGCTCTATCACAGCTGCAAGACAGAGAGGAGCTCCAGCTTGGATCAACCTACTTGGCACTTTTTTCTTTCATTGTATTTGGATTTTTGTGCATTTTGAATGAAATTAGTTCAATTTCTTGTTTCTTCTTCTTGATTCTGATCTGAACTTCTAAAACGCTTGGCTTGAGCGGCATGTACAAGCCCTGATTAGGATTGAGAGGAGAATTTGAGGGATTTAACTAGGCATTCAACTGCATTCCCAAAGAAAAACTCTAAAAAAAATTAGATTTAATTTTTAGTAGATTAAATTACCCCCATTTCATTTCTGAATTATCAAACTTACAAAACCAACCAAACTCAAATTTAAACTTCCCTCTCAACCTCTCTAATTGACCTCTCTGATCCTTTTATTTGGATCAAAGAAACCAATTTAGAGCTCACAATCTCTTCTATTCATCTCATCTCTTCTACCCCCCCTTTCTAAACTTCTCTTCTAATTAGGGTGAGTTGGTCCTCATTGAAGATCAAATTCACTCTAATTAGGGTTAAACTACCAAGAAGATCATCAAATTGAATTCCTTAATAGCTTCCCTTGGACGACACTCGTACTTATCACTACACATCTTAAGTAGAGTTTTTATAAATTTGATTGCATAAGCCAAAATTCACAACGACAAGGGCTAAAAACTGCATAATTTCTATCCCTATTTTTGGCTTATCACCCTACCTCTCTTATTTTCCATTAAAACATGCTTCCATGTCGCTCCCTCACCCTGTTTCACTCCTTGCTGATTTTAACATATTGTTTAATCTCTCCCTCTCTATTCACAACCTTTATAACACTCAAGTTCTCCCTCTGTCCCGCTTCTCTCCCTCTCATTCTCCCTTACTCTTTAATTCTCACCCTCCCTCTCTCATTTTCTCGTAAAATATGATTCTATTTCTCTCCCTCGCTCTGTCTCACCCTCTGCTGATTTTTAACATATTGCTCAATCTCTCCATCTCTTCTCCCACCCTCTATTACTCCCTAATTCTCCTCCTCTCCTCTCTTCTCTCTCTCTTTGTCTCCCTTGCCCTATATTTCTGACCCTCTTTCATTTTATATTAAAATATGAATCTATGTCTTTCCCTCGCTCTGTCTCATCCCTGCTGATTTTTAACATATTGTTCAATCTCTCCCTCTCTTTTCTCACCCTTTATAATTCTCTAGTTCTCCCTCCGTCTTCTCTTCTCTCCCTCTCATTCTCCCTTACTCTTTAATTCTCACCCTCCCTCTCTCATTTTCTTCTAAAATATGATTCTATTTCTCTCCCTCACTCTGTCTCGCCCTCTGCTGATTTTTAACATGTTGTTCAATCTCTCCCTCTCTTCTCCCACCATCTACTACTTCCTAATTCTCCTCCCCTCTCTTCTGTTCTCTCTCTCTGATTCTCTATTACTCTATAATTCTGACCCTTCCCTCACTCATTTTCTCTTAAAATATGATTGTATCTCTCTCCCTAGCTCTCTCTCATGCTCTGCTGATTTTTACTGTACTGTTCTATCTTTCCCTCTCTTTTACTCACTAACTCTAAATATCTCCTATTGAATTTACCCATCTGTCATTCTCTCGCATTGAGTTCCAAGTTTTTGCAATCCTACTTCAGTGCTCTATTTATTTATTGGTTTTATTGATTTTACCCGTTACTTACTTTAGCGTTTAAAATGTAGTTTGGCATCATGCGATGCCATTGTATTCAATCATTGCTTACCAAGTGACGCCTTCAGAAACATGAACCCACCCTGAGACAGTGGCCCAACCCAAGACATATCTGGGTCGGGAGCTATTGGTCATTAAGCAATGGACCATTAAGCAATGGACCATTAAGCAATGGACCATTAAGCAATGGACCATCCAAATGCATGGTTGCATGAAACAAGATGTGAAGAAGCTATGGGAGAATGTGGACCGCGTCTCACTCATCATAGATGTGTGGACCGCCGAGAACGGTATGCATTATTGGGCATCACCATCCATTCGGTGGACGATAAATGGGTGTACCAAGAGCGAGTTCTTGCGATCCGAGAAATCGTCGGTAAGCACGATGGAGAAAACATGACGGCCATCGTTCTCCAGGCTCTAAAAGAATTTTGTCTGTGGCCGAAGGTCAGCATTCAATGACAAACTTTATCTGATTAACTAACTTCGTAACTTCACCTGTGACCGATATCTACGTAGGTCTACGCCGTGGCTACTGACGATGCCACGGTGAACAAGAGAATGTTGGCCTTGATGACGAGGAAGATAAAGATAGGTAACCCGAAGTTTAGCGCCAGAAGGCACGTCCCATGTGTCGCGCACATTCTGAATATTGTCATTCAAGCAGCAATAAAAAGTTTTGGCATTCCTTCGGCCCAAGTTGTGGAGCCCGAAGAGGGCGACGTGATGAGGACAACAGAGCACTATGACCGCGACAAGGACAACAAGCTTGGAGATATCTTCTCCACATCCGATGACCATGACGGAGCATACCGGCCGTTATGCTTGGGTGATGTAGTTGCAAAGGTGCGGACACTGGTGCACAGTATTTGAAGATCTACGCAACGGAGAGATCTTTATGCGAAGGCATGTGAAGACAACTCCGAAGTTGAGGACTCCAACATGGTCGTCTTAGACTGTCCTACGCCATGGTAGCGCCCGCCGTGAAGAAGCGGGATGTAATTGATGAAGTGTCGAAGGCTTTTGGCCGGAAGGGGATGGCAACAAAGATGTCGAAGGACGAGTGGGAGTAAGTGAAAGAGTTTTGTCTCATCCTTGGTCGTTTCGCCGTATACACAGACCATGTTTGCAGGATAGTGACACCGGCGATATGTGACATACTACACCTCATAGACGGCCTCAAAGAACACATGGAGGAAGTGATCCAACAAATCGAAGATGGCAATTTCTTCAGAGGCGTACGAGGATTGCATGAAATGGATCGTTCCAACATGGCACAAGCGTGTAAGGTGATGCATTAGAAGCTTGCACATTACACCGAGATCTTGTGGGAGAATGAGGCAATCACCGCCATAGCATTGATGGATCCATTCCACAAAGGGGTAATGTTGTGGCCGGGCATTCGAGAGGCAACCATTGCATCTGTATGTTCCTTGTTACTGTGTGATTCGCCGCCGCATGGGTCGAGAGAGGTCACTGAAGAGGGACCCGCAAGAGGTAAAGAGTTGGACACTTGACTTTAGAGCATTATGCGGAAAGTGCAACCGACAAGTGCGGCAACAAAGTCGTCATGGGATGAGTTCAACCAATACCTGACAAAGGTCGTGCCTAATGAGGGGGTGTTCACTCCACTATCCTGGTGGGCCAGCACAGGCGCAAAATGTTTCCCCTTACTTGTTGCCGTTACGAGGGAGCTGTTGTCCGTATGTGTGACAGGCGCACCTGCCGAGCGCATGTTCTTGGTGGGCAACACTATTGTCACTTACAAGAGATCCCGTCTGTCGACGATAAGCATCGAAACACTAATCACTGTGAAGTGTTGGCTCCGTGCGGACAACAAACGATGGTACACTGACGTTGAGCTCGATTCGGATGGCGATGATGATCAAGATGGTGTGGTCGCATGTGCTCGAGGTACACATCAAGTTCATGAATTACATGTTTCCCATTTTTTACGTATGCCTTATTTTTTATTTCTCAACTTTCGCAATGTAGGTGACAACCAAGTAAGTACAAACCTCTGACAGAACTGTGCTCTAATGCCCACGGGAAAAGCGTGTTTTTGACATCGCCTCCTTTGTTTAGGACTTTGCACCGATGTCCTAAATGAGTAGTTAATTTTGTTAAACATTAAGAATTGTTCATGTATATACTTTTATATATTTGTCTATTGATTTTTGCAACAATCTCATGAAAAATTTGTTGACTCTCACCAAATTGAAAATTCCCACCTAGTCAAACACGTGTCGTACTTAGTTCAAATGTGCACTTTTTTTAGTATTATAAATATTGGTTCCACCAACCGTGTAAAAGCACCACAAAGTGGGGTAGAGTTTATTAAATATTTTCCCAACATTTGTGGAAAAAGTTCTTGAATTTTCAAAAATTCAAAACTCACATTAAACTGTCCAACTAAAACACCTAATTCAAAAGTTTTTTTACACCTAAAAAATTCACACTCTCCCTAATTATTAAACAATAAGATTTATTATTCCTCTTACTAACTACTTCTATTATCTATTCAAAATACTAATTATATTATGCACTTTTATTTTCCTAAAATTCCATAATCTTACTTTCGTTAAGACATTAATTGTAAGTCTAAAATAACCCATTCCACTAATATCTTACACTCCCCCCTTGTTATTAACCGTCAGAGTTATTATTCCTCTTATGTCAGATTTATTATTTCTACTATATATTAAATGTATTAATTATATTATGAAATTTTATTTTTTAAAAATTACATTACATTAATTTCGTTAAAAAATTAATTGTCAGTCTAAAAAAACACTTCCACTAATATCTTACACTCTACCCTCGTTATTAAACCCTTAGATTTATTATTCCTCTTACTAACTACTTCTCTTATCTACTAAAAGTATTAATTATATTATGCAATTTTATTTTCTTAAAATTACCGTATATTAATTTCGTTAAAACATTAGCTGTAAGTCTAAAGTAACCCATTCCACTAGTATATTTCACTCTCCCCTTATTATGAAACCGTCAGATTTATTATTCATCTTACTAACTATTTCTATTATCTATTAAAAATATTAATTTTATTATGCAGCCTTATTTTCTTAAAATTAAATTATATGAATTTTGTTCTAACCTTAATTGTAAGTCTACAAAAGTACATTCCACCAATATCTTACACTGTCTCCTTATTATTAAACCATCAGATTTTTTATTCCTCGTACTGACTACTTCTCTTATCTACTAAAAGTGTTAATTATATTATGCAATTTTACTTTCTTAAAATTACGGTATATTAATTTCATTAAAACATTAGTTGTAAGTCTAAAATAACCCATTCCACTAATATCTTACACTCTCCCCTTCTTATATATCGTGATATTGATTATTCCTCTTACTAACTATCTCTACTATCGATTAAAAATATTAATTATATTATGCAATTTTATTATCATAAAATTAAATTATAATATTTTGTTAAAACATTAATTTTAAGTCTAAAATAACCCATTCCACTAATATCTTACACTCTCCCCTTACTATTAACCCGTCAGATTTATTATTCCTCTCACCAACTATTTCTATTATCTAATTAAAATATTAATTATATTATGCAGTTTATTTTCTTAATATTCCATTATAATAATTTCGTCCTAACAATAATTAAGGCCCACATATATGTTCCATTTCTCACATATGAATTTCAGAGCATAGCATCTATGGGCACGCGTAATGAGATTCTTATGTATGACGGCTGAGGAAAATATAAACTTCAAAATAAATTAGAATTTTCCCATATGGGATCGCTTTGGAATGGGAAAAAATAGGCGGATATCGGTTTCTGATATCCGGATATTGAAATTCGATTCCGATATCCGATATCCGGTATTCGATACCGATATCCGTCTAACCCTCAGAGACGGATATCGTCTAATATCCGATATCCGATATCCTGCATCGCCCACTTTTTCCCAGATATTGGTTATCAGCTGCCGATACTGGATGATGGATGGATACCGATTGGGCATTCACTAACACCCATATATCATTCTTGTTAATAACTTTAGAGGTTGATTAACATTTACTGACCAACCTTATTAATTAACTATGTCAACATATAGATCAATGTTATCTAAGATTAATTCAACCCAATTGATAGGTTAAGTTTCGAGACCATGGGGTGCCAGGCTACACCTCGGGCTTGAGAAGATATTGAGTAATCTTTGAACTCTCTTGTAGAACATTGTTTAACATTGGTTAGCGTATATATCATCCTTCATCCGCATTAGACTCCCAATCGACTTAGGGTACGGTTAGTCATCAAAATAGTGTTAATCTATCTGGATACTTTGATCTCCATCTCGAGTATTTATAACATGATAAAGGCATGGATATTTGGATACATTTTAGATGATTATGGTATTATTAATTGAGAATTTATCATGTTATTATTTGAATTAACTAAATATTTATGCATAAGCTATAAATTTTAATTTTTTCCCATTATGGTTATTTTTTACTAAACTCCTTAACCTCTTTCAAGTCAAACAGTTTTAACACTAATGAGAATTCTATTGGTTCACATGTGCATAAATTTACATTAATGAGAAGATGGTAACTCTTAAGTTTGAGAATACAAGTTCACATGTGCATAAGTTTGAGAATTTTTTAGAGTTAATTGATTCTCAAAAAGGGCTTGAAAGGAGCGAAGGGTGTTGTGGGCCTTCAAAAAAGAGGTCTGAGGGATACGGGTCACAACCTGGCATGCCCACTGGGATCTCAAAGGCAATAAAAAGAAAGAAGCTAAAGATTACGAGGGAAACTCTCAACCAATGGAGAAAAGAGGCAAAATGGAAAGAAAAGAGAATAGAAAATGCCTAAAGGGGTATTTTTGTAATTCTTAAAATGTATAAATACCCTTTATCCCTCATTTCCCCTCATTCTGGATGTGTTCCAGCAAGTGGCTGGCCAGCAGCACAAGGCATATTTCAAAATCTAGGTTGCTCAACCTGCTTGATGTAACTTTATCGATGTTTTCACTCAATCTCAATACTTGTTTGCACTGAAAAATGCCTGATCCTGGCAAAATATAAGGATTCACAATTGAGCGGAAGCATTGAGGGATAATTCAACTTGTATTGAGGTTTTAGGAACTTACATTTCCATTTTCCCATCATTATCTATCCATTGACCCTTAAAATCCATCACTTTCTCTCTCTAGAATCATCTATTTCTCTTTCTAGACCTTCATCCTTATCCCAAGTGCCCTCAGCCAGGAGGCCTTGAGAATCGCTTTTCTTGTGGTGCCATCGGCCAGGTGACCTCGAGATCCGCTTCGCGATAGGAACTTGAACTTGTAAACACTAGAACTCTGAATTTTTTCTGATCCTTCGATAAAAACATTCATGCTCTTCATAAAAAATAGGAGGTAGAACCAATAAATATATCTTTTTCGATTCATCTCTGGAGTTGAATACCCTATTCAATATTTTTTTTTGATCCAATTCGTAGGAATCAATAGAAAAGGCAAATCCCCTATGATACACCAGATCCGACTCTGTTATCCCCTCAAAATTTCATAAAACATCTATTTAATTTGCACCTTCAAATTCCATCTCAAACTCCTTCTACACTCTCTCTTCATTTTCTCTCTCTATCTCTTCATTTCAGTCATCTTCACTCTCTAAAACCAGTTTCTTTTCTCTCTCTAAAATATCTCCCTAACTCTCTCTAGAACTTCCATCATCTCTCCCGTTTGTCCCTCTTAAAAAATCCAAAAAAATGAAAGCATTTTTTTTTGCATCAGAAGCCCTTCTTTCCCATTGCCCTTGCTTGTGTGCGCTGGTGTGCACTGCACGACAGTGCCCGTGTGCCGGCACTGCCCTACCCGCCAGTCACATGCGCACAGCTACGTGCCCAACAGACAGAGGGGCACGTCCTCTCTAGGGACTTGGCCGAAAATTGGCTAAGTCCAAGAGGGGGTCCACCGGGTCGAACCATCCCTTTAAAATATATATATATATATATATTATTTTAATTGCGCTGACCCTATTGAGCCAAGCCCAATAGGCTTACCCAAGCCTGACCCACAAAGAGGCCCGCCATCGCCGCCGCCACCGCCGGCGATTGCCAGCGCATGTAGTTTTTGTGTTTTTGGCATTTAAAAATTATTAAAATAACAAAAAATAGGAAAATAGGAAAAATTAGGAAATTTTATTTTCTGCATTTAAAAGTTCTGAAAATAGGAAAAAATATTAATATAATAAATTTCCAGTGTTTTTAACATCTGAAAAAAATCTTAAAAATTCTATAACGCTCGTTTTTAATATTTATAGTGGTTTTTGGTGTAATTTAAATTTCAGAAAATTCTAAAAAGATTTATTTTTGATTTCAGGTGTTTATTAAAATTAGAAAAATTAGTATTAAAATATGTTTAGTGTTTTTTTTGCATTTCTGTATCAATTTAAATAATAGAAAATAATATAAATTAGCTAAAAAGCTAGAAACATAGTAGTAATTATATCTAGGATCCTTAAACCCATTTCCTTCATTTCAACCTATATAAAATTCCAAAATTAAATTTCTGCCATTCTTTGGATAGACCCCTTACTTGCCCGTTAATAATTATAGTACTCGTGGAAAAGTTTCATAAATATTACTTGTTAAGTTCTGGATTAAAACAACGATATAAAACCCCTAAATTTGTACTTATAAAGTATCCATTAAATATGAATATTTATAATATGTGCTTAAATACTTGTGATCATGTTATTATGATTGCATCCTAATTCACTTAGATCATTCCATGTATTCCTGGACTTCATTATATGCATCACACAAGAATAATAACGAATATATGTTTCTTTCAATGAAATTTAATAAAACATGGTGGTGTGATTGGCTTGACAACCTTATGATATCCACTCCCACAAGCACATATTTCCTGTCTGATTAATTGAGAGACAACAAAGGTTTTTGATGCCATTACATGTGTCCATGAAATTAATTAACATAATATTAAAAAAATCATTGTAATTACCCCCTCTGTCAAAGGTCTTAATGTGCTTCCAATTACATAATCAGATTCATGTCCACCCCCATATTTCTTTGAGAAACATGTTGTCATAATGGGCCATTCCTGAATGGTTGGGAAATGATTTTGAGATGCTTGGCAGAGAGAGAAAGAGATAAAATTATGAGAAAATATGAAATGTATCTACTAATTCTATAAAATTTTATTGTACTAGTAATAGTTTTTTCAGTTAATCCAAATTCATAATAATGAATAGAACTATGAATTAAAGACCTATCAAATATTAAAACACCTTTAGTAAGTCCCTGAAAATATTCTTAGAATTGTAAAATAACAGTTTTAATTAATTCAAATTCATTAATATCTTAGATTATTTGAATCAATCTAGAAAAATTTTAGAATCGTAAATACAGTTACTTTCCTTAAATAAAATTATCATAACATCATTCGGATGCAGATCTTTTCAAAAAAATCATGCGGATGCAGATTTTCATTTAGTTTTCATCCTATTTCTAAGGTTATGCAATTTTTATGTGAAAGAGGGGGCCGGCTTCAAGATTGGAAAGTAGAAGAAACTATGAAAGCAGATTTCAAATCAAGATCCAAAAACAAGATGCAAATTCCGACCGATACAAAAATATAAATCATATTACCAACGTTATTGAGAAAGATAATATATACTAGAAACAAAATGAGGCTGAATTGGTATGCTGTCCAATAGATCAGTTGAAGGAACTTGAAAGCTCTGCAGCTCGAATGAGTGGAGCTAAACTTGAGAGCATTAAACAAACAACACGAGTCTTAAAAAATTGATGTTGAGAATAATACTTATTCCCTGCTTTCACATGGAGGAAAGAAAATGGAGATACTTAGCACTAACTAGCTCTTCTTAGTTGTGCTTTTACCTACGTGATACATTCAGCTTTTACAGAATAGCTGACAGGAATTTTGACCAATGGGAGCCAAACTTGAAAGAAGATCTAATGTGCGTATGTGGAGTTCATGATGAGCACAGTTCGAATTTCTAAAGAGTGAGACGTGCCTTTCTACGGTTTATATATTGTTAAAATAGCCCATGCCTCCGTATCCCTCGCTTTCATTTCAAATATTTTCTATGTCTCATTAAAGTTCATCCACACATCTCATTCTCTCACCCTCATCCTTCCCAAACGATTCAGAGCGACCGTCCATGGGACGACAACCACCACAACTGTGGTCCTCTGTCGTCGTTGGGAAAAGTCTATCTAGCTCTCTGTCTCTCTTGTTCTATCTCTCTCTCTCCCTCTCTCACTCTCTCTCTCTCTTGCTCACTCTGCCTCCACCCGTCTCTCTCTCTCTTGCTCACTCTGTCTCCAGCCGTCTCTCTCTCTCGCTCAATTTGTCTCCAGCCGTCTCTCTCTCTCTCTTGCTCAATCTGTCTCCAGCCGTCTCTCTCTCTGTTGGGCTCGCACACTTGTGGAAGCGTACTTGGACATGAACCAATGCAGAAGATGTTGAGGAAGATCCCAAGACAATACGAGGAGAAATACCGAGGCATAGTCATTAGCCTCGTCACGTCCCCGCGTAGTCATCGTCAAGAGAGCACCAACTCCAAGAGTGAAAGAGAGAGAGGGAGGAAGAGATCTCTAGGTCAAAAGAACTTTCAAGAAACTCTACTCAACTCAAAGGTAGAAAAGAAGAATACATCAAAGGATGTGAGGATGAAGAAAACATGGGAAATGGGGGCCTTTTATAGGCACAACCCAAGGCCTAAATGCCCCCCCCTCCAAAAAACTAGGCACGATCCTAGAAAGTAGGCACGATCCTATTCGCAAGGCTGTGCTAGGTTTTCCTACTTTCTTGGAAGTACCAAGTCAACCCCTCGATCCTGAATTATAGGGATGGGGGATTTGGCATTTTCAACAATCTCCACCTTGGCAAACTCCCCAGCCCATGCACATGTCACTCCGTTATCTTCTAGGTGCTCCATCTTCATTGAGGTACCTTCAATGTGAAGTATGTGCAAACACCGGTGGAATTTCTCCGTCGTGACCACTTTTGTCAACATATCTGAAGCATTCTCCTTCGTGTGCGCCTTTCGAAGAGCAGCCTCTCCCGAATTTAGAACCTCCCGGATCATGTGATACCGCACGTCAATGTGTTTTGAACGCGCATGGTACACCTGATTCTTCGCCAAGCATATAGCGCTTTGACTGGCACACAATAAAGGAACCTCCCCTTGAGGATCCCTAGCTCCTTCATCCATTCCTTCAACCACAAGGCGTTCTTTGCTGCTTCACTAGCTGCCATGTACTCTGCCGCGGTTGTAGATAACGCAACAGTACATTGTAATGTTGACTTCCAGCTCACAGGTCCTCCAGCGACCGTAAACACATATCCTGTCGTAGATCTCCGATTATCTAAATCACCTGCAAAATCAGAGTCAACAAAACCCGTTGCTGATAAAGAACTCTCCTTCTCAAAGAGATTCCTCGTGCTCATTGAGCCCTTTAGATATCTGAGAATCCACTTCATTGCATTCCAATGCTCCTTCCCTGGGTTGCTGATAAATCTGCTCACCATTCCAACTGCATGAGCAATGTCTGGCCTCGTACAGACCATAGCATACATAAGAGAGCCAACAGCACTAGCATAAGGAATTTGCTTCATCTCAGCTAGGTCATTTTCAGTCTTCGGGCACTGAGCTTTAGATAGCGTGAAGTGATGCGCAAGAGGAGAACTCGCCACTTTAGCATTGGACATGCCAAAGAGATCAACAATCTTCTCAAGGTAGCTCCTCTAAGTCAACCATAAGCGACCTATCTCCCGGTCCCTACGGATCTCCATACCAAGAATCTTCCTTGCAGCTTCAAGTTTCTTCATGTCAAATTCCTTTCCCAATAGTGCCTTCAGTCTTGCAATCTCATGTAAGTTCTTCGACGCAGTTTGCATGTCATCCACATAGAGCATCAAAATAATGCATGATTCATCTTCACACCTCTTCATGTAGACACAACAATCAAACTCACACGTGGTGTAACCAATCCGCATCATGTAAGAGTCGAACTTCTTATACCACTGCCTCGGAGATTGCTTTAATCCATAAAGCAACTTTCTCAATTTGCAGACAAGATATTCAGCTCCAGGTACAATGAAACCCTCCGGCTGCTGCATGTAAATAGTCTCCTCCAAATCTCCATGGAGAAATGCCATCTTCACATCCAGCTTCTCCAGCTCCACATCCTCATGAGTAACAATAGCCAACACCAAGCAAATTGATTTGTGCTTCACTACCGGTGAGAAGATCTCATTGAAATCAACTCCTTCCTTTTGAGCAAAGCCCTTTGCAACAAGTCTTGCTTTGTACTGTCTTTGGCCCACATTCGACATTGGAGGCTTCTTCTTGAAGATCCACTTGCATCCAATAGCACACTTTCCCGCGGGCAGCTCCGCTAGATCCCATGTGTGGTTCTTATCCAAGGATGCTCTCTCCTCCGACATCGCCTTCAGCCACTTCTCCTTCTCGGAACAACAGATCGCCTCTTTGAACGATGTTGGCTCACCATCTCCTGAAAAAAAAACAAAAGCAACAAAGTCTTCTAGATGCGTGAGAGGTCTTGTCACTCGCTGGCCTCGTCTAGATGCAATGCTCTCCTCCACAAACTCTGGAGTCTCCATAGGTTCAACTATCGACTTGGGTGGACTTTTCACTTCTGCCACCTCCATCCAAGTCGTCTTCTCTATAAGAGAATCCCGTAGTTTCTAGGACAACGGCTCAGCAATGGATGCCTTTAAGATATGGTCTTCATCAAACACCACGTCCCGACAGACCACGATCTTCTTTGCTTCAGGATCCCAGAGCCTATAGCCCTTTACTCCACCTCCATAGCCCAAAAGAATGCACCTTTTAGACTTCGGATCAAGCTTTGACCTTTCGTCAGCAGGAATGAGTGCATAGCTTGGACATCCAAAAATACGTAGAATGGAATAGTCAACAGGCTTGCCACTCCATACCTCTTCAGCTACCTTCCCATCAAGAGCCGAATTGGGTGATCTATTAATCAAATAGACCGCCGCGCTCACTGCCTCTGCCCAAAACTCCTTGGGCAACTCCGCATTTAACCTCAAGCACCGCGCCCTCCCCGCAATAGTGTGATTCATGCATTCAGCTACACCATTCTGCTGAGGAGTCTTCTTCACTGTTAAGTGACGCTAGATCCCATGCTCATCACAAAATTGACCAAACTCTGAGTTTTTGAACTCCGTTCCATTATCAGTCTGCAAGACCTTGATCTTCCTTCCAGTTTGATTCTCCACCTTAGCCCACCATGTCTTGAACCGAGAAAACACCTCGGACTTGTGCGCCAAGAAGTGAACCCAAACCTTCCTGGAGAAATCGTCAACAAAGGTCTAGAAATAACGAGCACCTCCTCTCAACATCACATCAACAGGACCCCATACATCAGCATGAATGTAATTAAGGATGTTTTTTTTCATGTGCTTTGTCGCTTTGAAGCTCGCCCTGCACTGCTTGCCTATAGCACAATACTTGCAAAAATCCAACTTACAAGATTGAACTCTGGGTAGCAGTCCACGTGCATGAAGCATTTGCGTGCCTTTTTCACTCATATGGCCTAGCCGCAAGTGCCATAATAGGGTGTCATCAGTTGACGGCTCATGGGGTGTTGCGGTAGCAGCTCCACCTACAACGATTTTCTTCAAGTCTGTAAATGTTGGCTCGTTGTTGACTGCCCTTCATAATGACAAGAGAACCTTAACAAACTTTGAGCACCCCGTTCTCGGCCCGATAAGAACACCAAACAAAATCAAGTTCTGATGCAAGGCCGGTACATGCCGCACATTCCCCAACATTCTCACTACGCCATCAAACATCTAAATCTTCATGCTCCAGATGCCAAGAACCTCGTATGGAGCATTGTTTCCCATAGAAACAATACACGTTGAACCCCTATAGGAGTCAAACCAGTCAGCATGTGGACACATATGATAAGAGCAGCCAAAATCAAGGATCCACGTGTCCGCCAACTTCGCAGCTGCAACTAGGGCAGAATAAACTTCACCATCATCTCTATCCTCCACCTTTGCGACATTGGCCGAACTTGTCTCTCCACCTGCTCCCTTACCACCATTCAGCTTCGGACAATCACGCCTTAAGTGCCCCTTGGCATGACACTTATAGCATTCCTGGTTTTTCAACTAGTTGGCCCTTGACTTGGACCATCCCTTCTTCTTTTACGCAGTCTTGCTTCTTTGCCTCGTACGAGCTCTTTCTTGCCCACCTTGCACGAACAAAACTTGACTCTGATCTGAATCAGATACAGACCGCCTCTGGTCAAACTCCATCAATGTCAAAATTTCCTCATCAAGACTCGACATATTCGTTCCATGAAGCATAGTCGTCACAAGGTTTTCGTGCTTGTTGGGCAATGAAATCAACAAGATGATCAACTTGCTCTCGTCAGACAAATTTTCCTCAAATTTCTGCAATTCAATTCAAAGGCTTTGGAAATGATCAATATGAGCATGCAACTTGGTACCTTCGGCCATCCGAAGCCCAAATAGCTTTGCTTTCAACAAAGCTTTGCTCATAGACATCTTCCCCGCATATCGCCGAGCCAATGTCTTCCACATCTGGGCAGGATCTTCAAGGTCAAAAACATGATATCTCGCACCATCCGACAAACATTGACGAATAGTGCTCGCGGCTTTCATTTGCATTCGTCTCCAATCGGCATCCTTGACACCTTCAGGTTTCGAATCATCCAAAGCCTCAATCACGTCCTTTTCGATCAATATGTCCTTCACTTTTTGTTCCTACAGGCTGAAGTTGACCGAGCTGCTCAATTTCTCAACGTCGTATCGAGAAATAATGGAAGTCACCATTTCGCAAGCCGTAACACGTCCCCTCCAACACATTGCCCTGATACCACTTGTTGGGCTCACACACTCGCGGAAGCATACTTGGTCGTGAACCAATGGAGAAGATGTTGAGGAAGATCCCAAGACGATACGAGGAGAAATACCGAGGCATAGTCGTTAGCCTCGTCACATCCCCGTGTCGTCACCGTCAAGAGAGCACCAACTCCAAGAGGGAAAGAGAGAGAAGGATGAAGAAATTTCTAGTTCAAAAGAACTTTCAAGAAACTCTACTCAACTCAAAGGGAGAAAAGAAGAATACATCAAGGGATGTGAGGATGAAGAAAACATGGGAAATGGGGGGCCTTTTATAGGCACAACCCAAGGCCTAAATGCCCCCCCCAAAAACTAGGCACAATCCTAGAAAGTAGGAACGATCCTATTCTCAAGGATGTGCTAGGTCATCCTACTTTCTAGGAAGTACCAAGTCAACCCCTCGATCCTGAATTATAGGGATGGGGGACTTGACATTTTCAACACACTCTCTCTCTCTCTCGCTCAATCTGTCTCCAGCCGTCTCTGATGGCGCGGCACCGTCTGACACCGCAGGGTCGTCACGCGAGGAGCCAGCACTGTCATCGAGCCCGCCACCGACATGTGTCCAGCCGACACGACAAGCCGCAGCATCGACGCGCAACCCTGGGTTCAGATATATGGCGTTATGACACGCCACCTTTGGATCGTTATACTTGTTTCTTATTTTCTCGTCATCACTTTTCATCTTTTTCATTTTGTCATTGTAGCAAGGGGAAGAACCCATACAAGGATATCTTCCCAACCCACCTACCTTACTGGACCTTACAAGCCCTTCTTATTTCCTTTTTTTTTTCCCCTTTGTAGTTTAAGGGGGGCCCAGTTCATCTTTCCTATATAAAGGAGGGGTGGGCGCCCCCCAAAGTACTCTTCAATTTTTCTATGAAGTTATAACGTAAGAATTTGAAGAGTCACGTTCGTGGAGGACGAAGAAGAAAGAACAAGAAGAAGAAGAAGAAGAAGAAGAAGAAGAGGAAGAAGGAAGAAGAAGAGAAGAAGAGAGAGAAGGACGAGCCGCCGCCTCCCCTTGCGCCGCCGCCCTACCGTGTCGCCGCCGCCAATCCTCGCCGCCGTGCCCATCCAAGCGTCACTGCCGTCTTTCGCCGCCGCCCTCTGTCCTCCTACGCCGCCGCCGCCCGTCGGCCTTTCTGCCGCCCACCGCCTTCCCCGCACGGTCTGCCACGCCACCGGTTGCCGGGTCTCTCCGCTGCCCATCGAGCTTCCCCGCTCGACCTGCTCGGCCGCCGCTCACCTGGTTCCCCGGACGCCCGCAGGTCGACCACGCACGCCGCTCCAAGGTCTGTGTATGCGGCTAGGTTCCCTGCGCGCGAGTGACGATCCCGCCCTCGCCCGTACGGCCTGGCCCGCCGCAGCCCATCCGCACGCGTGTCGTCGCTGCCCAGCTTCCCCGCCACCAGCGACCATGGCTCGTCAGCCTGCTTGGGCCCGTTTGCTCGACTGCTCACCGCCGCCGTCAGCTCCGTTGCAGCCGATGTGCCGAGGCTCCCTACCCGTTCCACGACCCGCACTTTGCTCTGCCCGTGGCCCGTGCTCCCCCGCGCGCCGCGCTTGTCAGTGCGCCGTGCTGACCGCGCGCCGTGGCTACCGCGCGCTGCGATTGTCCGCGTGCCGTGCCGCCCGCGCGCTGCGCCCGCCCGCACGCCGCGTTGTCCAAACGTCGTGCTGCCCGCGCGTGCCGAGCCTGCCAGCGAGCCACATCATCGCACACCGTGTCCACCAGCTCGCCGCAACAGCCAGTGTGCCACGCCCGCCCGCGCGCCGCGCCCTACGTGCTACGCTCACCCGCGAGCCCCCGCCTACTACGCTGTGCCGGAGTTCCGACTATGCACCCTGCACGCCGCCCCTCTCCCCTCGCTCCCGCACCAAACCGGCGCACGCGTCCCCGGCCTCGCTGTTCTCTTTGGATCCCATTGATACGGAATATCCGTCGCCAGCGCGACGAAGGTACTTCCCAACCCTCTGTTCTTTATGTCTCTTACTTTCTTCAGTGCACTTTCGATTTGCCTCCTCCGCGCTCGGGTTAGATATAGGTGAGAGCGAGACAGGTTGAGAAAATGACGACAATTATCACGAGAGTCATTCCTGCCCGGTACGAATTGGGTTCTCCCGACGCGTGTGAGCACTTCAGCGGGGTATTCCCGTTCGGCGACGTACTCGCCCTCAACCCCCTCGGGCGAGGTTTGGGAGGTCTGTTTGACTTGACCAAAAGTGATCCCGTTATTCTCTGGAACGGCAACACCGCATTTTGGCGCATGCACGTACGACAGTAGGATTTTCCATGCATCCACGTCATTGTTTATACCTGTCCATTTGCATTGCTCGGACCACGCTGAGCGTCGTCGTCTGATCGAGATCCTGATTCGATTTCAAGATGCTACCCTTGGTGTCGACTGGACGACGTCTTGATGACGTCCGGCATCAGTCTCTCTCTCTATCTATCTATCTATCTCTCTCTCTTTTGCTCACTCTGTCTCCCCTTCTCTCTCTCTATCTCTCTCTTTTTTGCTCACTCTATCTCCCCCCCTCTCTCTATCTCTCTCTCTCTTTTGCTCACTCTGTCTCCCCTTCTCTCTCTCTCTTTTCCTCACTCTCTCTCTCTCTATCTCTCTCTCTCTCTTGCTCACTCTGTCTCCCCCCCCTCTCTCTATCTCTCTCTCTCTTTAGCTCACTCTGTCTTCCGCTCTCTCGATGTTCCTCTTCTCTTCTGCTCTCCTCTCTCTGTCTATTTTGTCCCATCCCTATTCTGTCGTCTACTCCTTGACGGCTGTGCAATCGACGGGCAAGATGAAATCCAATGAATTGTTCGATGGGCTGTCCTCGCTCTCTTTTTCTCTGTCCAATCCTTATTCTTGATGACGATCAGGACGAAATTAAAACTGTCAACGGCTATTCAGTAACGTGCTGTTCGGCCAACAAAGCTACGTAGGAAGCCTCTTCTTTCCTGACCTAAACAGCATTAACACTAGTCTCCTCATTTCTCTCCAAACCTTTCGGATCACCTCCTTCCATTGATATTCGCATGCCAATCAGAGGTAAACTCCTCCGGGAAAAAAACCCCGATCAGACTGATCTCATGACAGCGTATCAAAAGAAGATTTGAGGCGGAACCTCTGAACGGTGCACCAAGCATTCGTCAGCTTCCCTAAATATGAAAAGAATGCCTCCTATTGGTAAACACAGGTTATCTTAGGTTTTAATATTATCCTAGTCCGCTACCATTTTTACCGTTAAACAACGTGCGGTCATACCCGTGTACTATCCGGTGAGTGGGTGATATAGCCAGCAACTGTCGGCAAACTATGAAAAACATGCCTCTTATTGGTAAACACAAAGGTTATCTTAGGTTTTAATATTATCCCAGTCCGCTACCATTTTTACCGTTAAGCAACATGCGGTCATTCTCGGGTACTATCCGGTGAGTGGGTGATACAACCAGTAACTGTCGGCCAACTAAGCATCTTTACTCGCGATTTTATCATGGCGGCAAGGAGAAGTCTTGTAGGGCCCGACGCGAAGGTCATGAGTGGGGTTTCCGCCAGGCTTTGGTGAAAGAGGAGTGCTTCCATATGAGTGTACCAGGAAGAAACAGCTGGTTCGGTTGCAGATAAGGAGTTTAATCTTGACTGAGTTATTTTAGGGGTTTTAGTTTCACTATTTCAAGGAATAAAGCAGGTTGACAGTGATAACTGGTTTATAGGACGATGTGGAGGCAGAAGCTTATTTTAAGGAGCTAAAGACTGGTGTCTTTGAATACCAAGCACATGGACAGGTGTGTGGTTAGTGTTTGTATAAATCCATAGGCAGTTATGGGGGAGTGCCTATAAATATGTAGGTAGTTTCATTGTTGTAGTATGTTGTGTGCATCAAGGTTCCATTCTCTCTCAAAGTGTTCTTGCATCTTGTTTCTCTGTGTGAGATCAAGAGAGTGAGGGCTTAGAAACCTTTTTTCTCTGTGTGAGATCAAGAGAGTGAGTGCCTGTCCTTCCCTTCTCTTTGTGAGTTACTGAAGTGAGAGAGCTAGGGTCCAACAGCAGAGTAGTACAGTTCTCTTTCCCATTTTCTCCTTTGCGGGAGACGGCCCAAGATGTTGGCGAGGTGAGTCTGCCCCCACTGCTGTCCCTCGTTCTCTCCCTTTCTCTATAACTTGACTTTCACCGGTGTTTCTGATTTGTGCTCCATACTATTTTTGATGCTGTTTACTGAATGAGAGTATCGGCTTCTTCTTCTTTTTTTGGTTTAACTGTCTTTATTTCATTTTGATTCTTCGTTGCAACAATTGTCAGTTGGACTGGCGATGGGGGTGAGAGAATTGAAAGAGAGAAACATAAGATGAGGAGAATAGAGAATACCTCATCAAGGAAGGTCACTTTTTCTAAGCGGTGAAGGAGCCTTTTCAAGAAGGCTAACGAGCTGGGTGCTCTCTGTGATGCCGCCGTTGGGATCATTGTAGTTTCTGAGTCCCGCATGCTCTACGAATTTGCAAGCACCAGGTACCCCTTTTTCTATCTCTGGTTTTATTTATTTCTTTTTTATCTTTGATTCTTTAGGCTGTCAAGAAATTTAGGACAGGGCAGAATATTCGCTGATGAGTGATTTCTAGTTGTATGCACTCGACCACCTACTCATCAATGTGTCTCTTTCACCTCACTTTCTTTTCATAAAATATTTAGTGCATAGTAAAACATGCTTCTTTTGCGTTCAAGTTCAGTTTTGACGGTGAGTTTTTTTCAACTCTCCTTTTACAGAGCTTTGGATTTGTTTGACGTTTATTTTTCAAAAAGAGCTGTTATTGATCCAAATTAGTGTTGGTTTTTCCTGGGCCTGTTTTGGTGTAAAATATACCGAAATTGTTCTGAAGTTCAGTCACTTAAGATCGAAGTGATTTAAACCTGTGCTGTCTTAAACAGCGCATTAATCTGTTGTCCGCTGCATTAGCAAATATTTCAAGCTTATATCATGGGAGAAATTTCCCCCATGTATCGTAAGATCACAAGGAGTCAGTGGACCCATTCAAACATGAAACACTAAGACAATAGCATTTTGTCTCAACCAGCGAGTAAAAAACTCCAACTGAAAGAGTGAGATGTGATACATCACTTAATCTACACCATCCATTATGTTGGAAAGCATCTTCGTCTCATAGATGTCCACAAGAAGTCCTAATCTAGGGACTCATATGCCTTTGCAAAATCTACTTTCCACATGAAACCCTAGTTTTTTTCCTTTTTATGTTAAAATAATATTTACTACAACCACATCACCATCGGCCAGCCGGCTTAATAGAATGAATGATGACTGAAAGACTTGATATAATGGTTTGATAGAATGAACAAGGTCCCCGATCATCTCCCTTAGCATCTTTGTCAAAACCTTACCTATGATCAGATTTACAAAGTTAGAACCAGTAGTCTCGATTAATTCTCTACATCCCATAATTCTCCAACCAAAATTACTTTAAGATGAACATTTATCATAATGTTGTGAAGAGTAATATTGGAATGTCATATTGCCTCAATGCCCTTTCCCCGTGAAGTCCCTCAATGACTGCCAGATCTCTTCCTCCAAAAAAGTCCTCCCTAACTGCCCCTATTAGGTGGGCATCAACCAACTTGCTCACTTGCAATTCGACCTCCATTTATTTCTGCCCCCTCTCGATGATAATTTCATGAGGTATTTAGTAAGTGCACCCTCGACTGATTTCAGTCTTTTTCCATGGCTCCCCTTTTTCTTTTGATAGGATTCTAGTATCTTCTAGGTGGTCCAGGCCTTTGATTATGTCTTAGGCATCACGACGCCTACTGTTGCAAACCTCCCTAATGTCTTTCTGGTATATCTGGCTACTTGAATCATTCTCAAACCATGTTCATGATGTGACGTCCACCGTATGGCTGCCTCCTCCTTCAAGCCTATCTCATAGAGCCAAAATCTCTCCATCGTGAAATAAGTGTGCTGGCAATATTTCTCTTGTGATTGCCAAATTATTATAAAGTATAATAATAGTGAGGGGGGGGGGTGACTATGCATCTGCCAACAAGAAATGTTCCATAAGCTCAACTGAACATAACAAGCGATTCAGCCATAATAGGGACGTATAGCATACTAGGCTCCTCCAAGTGAACTTGCAATCTGCATGTCTTGATTCTTGTAGAGACACGTCAGCGAAGAATGCCCAAATAGCTTCTCAAACCAGGTCCCAACTGTGCACGTTGTGAGGCCTCTAGCGTGCCTCCAAAATCATGTTGAACTCCCCTCAAACAATAATTGGAGTCCCTCTGATTGAGATACCACCCCCACCAGGTCCCCCAAAGATTACCCTTAGAGGTGCATTTACCTGTCTAGATACTGATATAACCAACAAAAGGAGATCACTCTTTTTCTTCAATTTCATGGCTGCAGCAAATTTTCCAGCCCACGTGTCCTCCTTAGATTACAGTGCCTTGTTCCTGGCCACCACCAAACCACCTGATTGACCAACCACCTTCACACTCAAGCAACCTTCAAGAACCCCTAACCACCCTCTAGTCTCATGCCTCTCACTTCTCCAAAATATAATTTATATATACCATATGGAGAAGTCATTAATAAAACATTAGCTTAACTATGATACATGTTTGTATCTTCTCTCTACAAAAGAGAACATTTCCAAGGAGTGATAACCATGATGTATCATGTGCGACTAATTAACTAATTTTCTAGCGAATTATCTTACAACCTATTTTTTACACTACATTTCATGTTGATTTATTATTCTTCATAGTAAGTCATTTCATGATACAATGTGAATTATGATATTTAATGTATTTTATACTGTTTTTTCACTAAAACTCTTAGATAGTTGAAGGTTGGCGCCTTAAAGGTTAAGTTTTTCTTTTTCTTTAAAAAGTTACATATATCTTTATGTTGAAGTTTGTGTAAGCATTGAAGCTTACTTATTATTCTCCTTTTGATATCCACTAAATGTTTTGATAATGGTATTATTGGGTTGAACTCTCATTTGTTTTTAACTCGTGAATTTTATCAAAGCTTCCCAATGGCATACTTTGTAGTTTGGATACTGAATTTTTTGAACTCATATTATTCTCCTTTTGGTTACATCATATGTTATAAATAGTTTTTATGATCATCACTAACATTGCATTTATTCTAGGATATTACTTAATGCTAAATTTACACTAAAGTTAAATATGAAATCTCATACAGCTTCTACGAAAATAATTGAAGTATATCTTTGCTTAAATCCCCACAATCTTCACCCATGGGATGTGAATGGATCCAGAATCATGATAAGCAGGAGCTCAAACCCTTGAATTCACTACGGACCCAATTTAATCCTATAGCACTTTGATACAACACTTTAGTCTACAAGGGAGGTATATCTAAAACTATAAGTTTCGAAGAATAACGTTCCTGGTAGGAAGAGCACTCAGATAAGGAAGGAAACCCTCAAATGGTGAAAATGTATATCGATGCATTGATGACTATATGGGACCCTGTAGTGCCATAAAAAATAGTTAACCAAAGGAAGAAAACAGTAAAGTGATAGTAAAAGAAGCAACCTATGGACGTGCCTTGCAGGGGACAAGGGCTTTTTGGTGTTGACATTTCACAAGAGTGATTATTAGTTTTGTCTGATACAACATAATATCTTAAATTAGTCTCTAGCAAGGCCTAATAGACAAGTGATGGATGGTTTGTAGTAGAAATATCAAAATCAAGATTTTTATAAGCAGAACTAACATAAGACGTTGACATTGTCAATAAGCTATGACTCTGACTTGTCCATGATAAAATAGTGATTGATCTTGATGTGTTTGGTCTGGTGATGCTTGATAAGATCATGATCCAAGTTGACTGCAGATTTAGTTTTTCAGAAGAGTGTTATATTTAATTGGAGAGAAATCATGCTCCGACAGAATTCCATGGATCTGGAGTGCTTCACTGATTCCCTAGCTGAGGCTGAAAAATTCAGCATTGGTACTAGATAAGGAAACAACTGACTAAGTTATCGCAAAGAAAGGAATAATACCCAACTATTAACTTGGAATTTAACCTATGAGTCTGCATAATTTGACTTAATATAAATGTATTAAAGACATACCGTGAGAGAACATAAGACTAACAGCATTGGTTCCTTTATAACAGCAAAAGACTCAAGGCCCCCTACAGCTGAGAGACTTTAGGATGATGCATAAGTGGATCGAAGTCTTGGGAATTCAAAATCATTTAGAATCGGCCTTGTTGATGATCTTCCAAGCTGGAGTCTTAAGTACCCATATCAGAAATGCAAGCAGAGGTAAATTCCTATCCCCATGTGATTTTGATATCCCTACCAGCTTTAAATTTTTAGCCCTTTCCGTATTTACTGTGAGTATTCCACCA
The DNA here is from genome assembly GCF_029677425.1 of Wolffia australiana. Classification (NCBI taxonomy): domain Eukaryota; kingdom Viridiplantae; phylum Streptophyta; class Magnoliopsida; order Alismatales; family Araceae; genus Wolffia; species Wolffia australiana. The sequence goes on along the minus strand of NC_135835.1, from coordinate 14,307,893 downwards.
AACCTTTTTTCAGCAAAACCTCCAAATATGTGTTTGTAACGATCTCCAATCCCTACAAGAGTACTGCTTTAATTTGCACAGGTAGTTTCCCTTTATTAGATGTAGCTTCTCTAAATGAGTAAGTGAGAAAATGTATAGGTACGAAATGATTTGGATAAGGAAAAGATGATTTGCCAAGGTACAAGTAGAAAACAAAGTGTTGTGAAATGGATTCCGATCTGGTGCAAGAGACATAGAGAGCCTGTCCTTACTTTATAGAATATCTATAAAGCGATACACATGCTAATCTGGGCCAAGAGCCACCATTGTAGCTCTGTAACCTCATTTTTCTTGATGTACTTTAATAATCTTCTATCGATTTCCCTGAAATTCTATCATATATAGAGACCTACATTAAGGTCCATATCAGCATCCAGCCTGAATTGTGTAGTCATTGTGCAAACTTGAATAACATACAAACACTAAGTTCCGCGGGAATACTCATGGAGTACTTGAATACCATGTAAGGCGATCTCGATGTTCGTGTACGTGCCACCCCTTAATGCCCTCAACCATTTCCCATCATGATAGAGTAGTGCTGAAAGGAACTATCACGATAAATGTTTATCTTAAAGTTGCACCTCAATTTTAATTAAAATTAGTTATTATCTGCTCCTATTCATAAATGTTACTTAAGTCGTGCCTCAAAAATACATCGTTCTAAGTTGAGGCCTGGGTCACCTTGTGTCGTCCTAACTACCAGGAGGCTCATTATATGATCAACTGAAATTACTAGGAGTCATATTACACCTAAGCCCAACTCCAATTCACCAAAGCCCGGTTCATCTAATAGAAAGGTACATGACCGAGGGGCTTTACGGTGAGCAATGGGAAGATCATCACTAGAGGAGAGAGGGTGAGGTGTTTCATGGGTAGGTGCAAGTGGTGGGGTCGAGCTGACTATTGGAGGATGGATGCTCTGATGGTACGTGATCCCATCAAATTTCTCTAGAGAAACTTACGGAGGGAGAGCAGATAGAGAAGCAGTAGGGTGGTTGTAAGAAGGAAGGTATGAAGAGTATAAGGAAATCAAGGGACTCGCCAAGTGGACGAGGAGATGAAGATGATGAGGGAGTGCCAGCAGACTGGAAGAGAGTGGACTCATCAAAGGTGACATCTTTACTCACAATGACGCGATGAGTAGACAGATGATAGCATTTGTAACCTTCTTGATGAGAAGAGTAACCCACAAAGACAGAACAGAGCGCTTTAACATCAAGCTTATCTGGAGAAGGATGATGTTTGGCGACAAAAAATGGAGGAAATAAGATTAGTTTTCAAGGAAACCAAAAGTCAGTCTGGATGTAGGGCATCAAGGAGAGGAATGTAGGAAAGGACACGGAAGGGAAAGAGGTGGATGAGATGGAGTGCGGTGAGAGAAGATTTGCCCTACAAATATTCGGGCATGTTCATGTTATGAAGAAAGACATCAGGTGGTGTCAAAGATGTGAAGAAACTTGCATTCAGCAAGACTCTTCTGTTGAGGGGTGTATAGACATGATGTTTCACAAATGATGGCATCAGTGGTGAAGGAGGTGGAAATAGTGGAGTTAGCGTAATCACGAGCACTACCGAGAAAGGAAGAATTTTAGCATCTTAGTAAACTAATTTATGAGGGCATGAAATGAAATGATATTTTTTGACAAAGGTTGGACTTATTTTAAGGAGATAATCCCATGTGAAGTGGGTGGAATCATCAATAAATATCCCCATAGATCACTTTCAATGAGATAGATGGAGAAGAGGAACATGAAGATGGATCAGGAGGGAACGTTGTCAGAGTATGTTTAGCCATAGGATATGGTTCACAAACAAACCCATCCATAGGATGTCCATAAAACATAGGAGGGAACATCAATTTCACAGTTTGACTTTGTTGAATTCCCTTATTACTTGAACCAGGACCAAATTCTTCATAACGAGGGTAAGAATTGTGTATCACTATTTTCATCTAGACATCAAAGCTGTGTGATTGTTCCATCATCTGGTCCTCAGCAAACACTTGGATGGCATTTTGTCAAATAAGGGCTCTGTATAAGGCAACACCATCTATGAGAAAGCTTTGATATGAGACATATTTACATTAATATGCAAATGAACTGAATCCACCTCCGAGATTGAAGGGAAGAAGGGACGGCAGGAGAAGATACCTTGGCAGTTAGCTCTCTTATTATTATCGCCTTTCTTTTTTTCATTCCCCCACTTGCACACAGTAGGTGCCTTTTGTGGGTCATATGTTACCCGTCACTTCACCCAGATCACTTTGATTTCTCGCCCACATACACACACGTAGTATCAGCCTAGTTTATACCACCTTCACCTTTAACAAAAAATGATAAAGGTCAGTCAGTGTTAATAAAAATTTTCATTTATCATCGTATGAGGATGAATTTTTCATTATGTGCTTTATCTTTATTGATTCGAATTTCCCTTCTTGTTATGATTGGAATTCTGTTTGTCCTTACTATTCTTGATATTTCTCCGTGAAACAGTTTTTTCTCCGAGTTAAACTCTCCTTCTATTTCATAAGACTCTTGTTTATCTGTATCTTTCGCTCATTTGAGACGAAAAGACAATTTTTTCATGTGGTCTCCTTTTCAATGTAATTCCACCATTTGTGATAGTAATTTCCACATTTTCTTGAAATCACTTCAACACTTTTTTTCTCTTCATAGCCATGATTACTCCTTGCAATCACTATCTCCCTCTACTTTCAATGGCCCATCTCTTTTTTTCAACAATAATCGCTTCTTTATGATCAGCTTTTTTGTGACCATCATACCTGTTTTCCTCCAGCAATTGAAAACATTCTACTTTATTGTCAGCGTAATTAAAAGTTATTTATTTCATTTTCATGGATCCCTTCTATTCTTCAAGAAATCATCCTTCTCTCAAAGAATTTTTTGTTTGTTCACCCTTTATTCTTCTCTTGTACAGTGTGATCAATAAAATGTTTTCACCATTAGATTGATACTATGACATCCAAGTCAAACATGTTAGATGCATCGAGTGACATAACTCTCCTTGAGTTGAAAGAAAAAAATAAGCAATGAATAATACAGTTTGATATGTGGTAGTATCACCTCCATAGGTTGAAACTTTCATTTCAGTCCATTAGAAAAAATACATCCTGTAGGGCCATTATACTTAGATTCGCCTGAATGAGGAAGAAAGCTATTTGAATCAATGCCCTCTCTACAAAATGTTTACAAATGTGGGTGAAGAATACTAACATCCAGACTTTGTCAAAAAAGTATGGAAAGTTGACATGGCCAACCTGAACTGTGGCGAAGCCTGAGTGATTGAAGGGGAAGCTGAAACAAGCTGATAGGCGATCAAATCTGATGGAAAAATCCCAGATGAGCCTCTGATACCATGAAAAAACCTAGAATTTGGAGAGGCTTAACCTCATAAAAGTGATACAGGGTTCATTAGATGTTACTTAAAGCGGGGAGAAGAGAAAGTCTAAAATGGGCCAACGTTAGTGGGCTATTACATAGAGATAGAAGCAAGAAAAGAAAGAAACACATTCAAGAAGTACAGCATGACCTGACATGTAGTAAGGTTTATAGGTTCTACAGCCTGACAAGCAAAGGTGGCGACTTTAGGAGCGGTCTGCCAAACTAGCATTATAGCAAATTGAGTGAGCAAAAAATGCTTACTCATAATGTGCTGTAACATATGATGACTGACCCTACTATCAATCAGAAAAAGAACTGTTTCATAATGTCATGATCTTCAAAGTTCTTATTTAAGGTAGCCCTATAACTCTAATTTCCATTACCATTATCACCATAAATGCACCCTGATATCTGAGAACTGTCAATAGGGCTAGGATGACCCCTATTTTCAACTGACACCACATCCTGCTAGTTCACAACTCTCTACAATCTTAACCATATTTTTTATTACAATGCAGAATGCCCACACCTCCAAGGTCAACGCTCATCAGATGTAATTTTTAGCTTTGTGATCGGTTATTAGTGGAAGATGATGAGGTCACAACAATGCTATTCACATTTCTTATGTGATACTCGTTTCAGTTGGTCTTCTTCTCACTGCTGGCATGACACCCATGGTTCAAGACATGACTCCCAATGTGAATCAAAGCATTCAGTTTACAAATATGACAACATATTCGTGAAAAAATAGTTGGTGATCTATTTCTAAATAGTCATGTCCCTAGCCTGCTTAAGATTGGTTTGTATAGGTGTGCTCTGATGCATTCTTTTGAAATATGTATAGATGGTGTCCCAAGAAGAGAGCTTGATAAATCAGGCAACATGTGGGAACTCACACATGTGAATGTAGTCACATGGCGACCCCATGAATGGATGGGAGAAGAGGAGAGGTGGGATCCTATTTTCATGAACCAGTTACCTAAAGTGGTACCTGCGGCCAAGGACTAGGAGCAAGAGGAACCTGCGACTAGAGAGGAAAAATATTGCTCATTCCTTTCTCAATCTATTCGCCATTTTTATCATTTTCCTCCCAAATCTACAACTCTCCTGCTCAATTCTATTATTGATTTGAAGGAATTCAGGGCTCATTAATATATATTTCTTGACTGGGTGAACTATTTTTCAAGAGGTACTATTCCCAGAAGGCTACTGTAGATAATTCCAAGGGATATCTGGTGCTATCAACTGGTATCAGAACAGCAGCAGATTCTCACCGTGACACTTCAGAGTGATGATGAAAGAGGCTTATTTTGTACTGACCAGAAAAATCTTTAACATCAAGTTAAATTGTCATCAGCTTCGCTGGTGATTTTGCGCCGAACAACATATCCTTTAAGATATCATCGCCAGAGGTCAGTACTACCTTAGATAATTCAATATTTTAAAGCATAGAGGAGTCGGACTACAAAGGGAAATGTGTGATCCACCGTCGACATGGGTAAAGTTCTCTCCAATATTAAATTACAACTACAAGGTTATGAATTTCAAATTGGAAGAAAGCAATTTGACTTCTTCCAGATTTGTCAATGAATCTAATGGAAGATATAGATGTGTCCCTATGCACCAAGGAGTTACAAGAGAAGGCAAATCATAATTCAGGAAAGGGGACTTACCATAGTTCAATGCAGCAATACTCAAGGCATGTTAAAACTGTATTGAACGATTCTTTAAGGTCCATCACAAACTTAATTCTGAAAAACTTCACTTAATATATTTAGATCTGGACGGCCCTACCCAGTCCTGGTTTATCTACACCATCGAGAATTTTGTATTTGAGAATTGGGCATTATTCAGACAGCATTTTGAATGCAAATATAAGATCTGTTCTTAATCTGTGTCAACGATTTATGAATCTTTCACAACTTATTCTATTTTGGATTAGAGATCAGAGTTTGAAGAGTTAATGCATTCTTATAACATTTACCTACCAGTGTCCACATATGAGCATATCTCCAGGAGTCAAAGCCCAACATTCGAGTTGAATTGAACAAGAACATATGGAACCCAAGATATCAAGGATAATTTGATTGAGGTATAGAGACACATACATGTTCTGGACAATCGGCCTTCATGGATTATTCCCTTAAGGCATAGATTTGGAATAGTTGCTAACCATCACCAAAACTATCTTCACAGGCCAGCCCTCTGAATGTGAAGGGTTGTTAAAATCTGAATACTGATGCAAAAGCCAAAAATTTGTGCAAACCAATATGGAAAAATATGCATCTTTCCTAGGGAAGAAAAGGTTGACACACTTATCACCATAAGAGTTCTTACATAGGAAAAAAAAGGGATATGTAATAGATGTAACAAGGTGTACATGCCAGGCATGAGTGTAAGAAATTTGTATAAATTTACATGCTTCAAGAAGAAGAAGAGCAACAACCAATTTCAGAACAGGAGCTCATTTAACTAAATAAGGCTTCCACGTATGATAGATCATTCGTGGCTTTAAATCTTACTCCTAAGAAGGAAACCCTAATGCCATATGGTTTGTTAAAATTATGGGGATACATACATCAGCACAAAATTAAGGTATTAATTGACAAGACTGATGTATATAACTTTGTATGCCATAAGCGAGTTCCATATATTACCTCACCTTCATATTATGTTAGGGGATGGGTCACGCAGACAAACAACATAAATTTCCCCAAATATTCCGATTACCTTGAAAAGCTTTTTGTTGGAACAGAATCTACTCCCCTTTATGCTTGGTCACATGGTCATTTTCCTTGATTTTCAATGGCTCGGAAAATTATGGTTCCACAAGAATTATAAAAAATTGATGTTGAAAGTAATGTGGTAGGATCAAATTATCACTTAACAAGCTGATCCAGAATTAAACTCACTATGTTAATCTTCTTTTTAGAATGAACAACATCGCCTCGACTACATGAACTCCATTGAGAATGATTGGATAAATAGATGGCATCTGAAGATCCTATACGCTCTCACTTTGGTCTCTTGACTTCATCGACACCAAACGAGATTTATTTTAGTCTTCCATAAATTCAATACTTCATCCGCTCCAAATTAAGTGAATGCGACCAACCAGTTCATCCGATTCGAGGACCCCAACCGGTCAACATATGACCATACTAGTATTCACATTTACACCAAACCGGCATTGAAAATCTGACTTAAGACCTGTTGGATTCAAATATTATTCAACCATCAAACAATTGCTTTTCTAGCCCCATTTTATTAGCCAAAAAAAGATGGAGGATTTAGGTTGTGTATCAGATTTATGGCACTCAATCAACTTACAATATCCAAACATTATCCATCTCCAATCACGAAATAATTACAGGAGGAATTACACGGCATGAGCGTGTTATGAAAATTATTCCTACTATCAGGTCACTATAAGATAAGGATGCATCACATGGATATCCATAAGGCAGCTTTTAAAATCCAACACACTTTAAATTCATGGTAATGTCATTCAGGTTGTACAATGAATTGACTACATATCAATCAATGAAGAACATAGTATTTAAACCATATCTCAAATTATGCGTGCTTGTTTTTTAATGATATCATGATTTATAGTCAAGATAGCCAAGAATATTAACATGTAGGCCAAATATTTGAACTGTGTGGAGGTTGTTAGAGAAGGAAACAGCAGATTCGTAAGTATGTGACCACTGCTAGACAAAAAGGGTCATCAAGGCAGTGAAGGACTCGTACACAAATAAAAGAAGTTGTGGATCCATCATGAGTGGGGAATAGTTGTGTGGGCAAAGGTTGTAAAAAGTGGACATCTACTGCTAGCAGCCGAGAGCCAAGCAAGAGATATCAATAGAGAGGACCAAGGGTTGAAAGGGGCTACCGACCCGGGCAAAATGCAAGGAGATCCTATACGCTCCCAAGTGTGATGCAGTGTAGCTGGATGGCAAAACATTAGACATAGAGGACCCTGAGATAAACCATAGAGCCAAATAGATTTCACTGATGTTCGGACTAAAGTCGCCACATGTCAAGAAAGGGGGAGAAGATTAATCCCCATGAAATGTATCTCATGGTTGAAAAGTATGACTCAAGCAAGTGGAATGCAGTGGGAAGAGGCTTCCTTGAGGGCTCTGTGGTGGTTAATGTAGTAGTAGGGTGGTGCAGAGGTGGCATGGAGCGAGGAAAAATTCTACAAAATGGACACGTGGACAGAATAGTTTGCTGGTATAGTCATGCTGAAATGTATGAATGATAACCTTGAGATGGTTGTAGCCTTGATGTGCAGCCCAGGAAATATCAAACGGATAAGTGGTCTTTGGAGAGTTGGCTGATCTAATGGGCACATTCCAAGGGTGCCTATTACTGATGGGAGGTGACTTCACTGGGATGTTAGAATAAAGGAACTGACCGAACAGCACTAGAGCGAGAGACACCAACTGGGAGGCTTTTGGGTTTTCAAATGGGGCCCACTAACAACATTTACAAATGGAGAAGCACAATGGGTCATAATAGGGTGTCGAGATTAGACCAATTTTTGTATTCAAGGGAGCTGGCAAAAATGTTCCCATTGGCAGACATGAGATTTCTCCCATGGCCTTTTATCAGACCATACCCCAATTGTATGGGCTGGAAACAAAATGGTAAAAAGGTCCACCTATTCAAGATAGACAGGTCATGGCTACAGGAGGCTGGCTTCAAGGACAAGGTAGTGAGAAAGTGGTCCGCACAAACCCAACTCGGAAGTAAAATGGAAACACACCCACCAAAATTCACTGGCTGGGGCATCACCTCTTGGAGGTCCGCAAGCGCATACACAAGCACAGATATTAGACAAGAAGAGAGATCTTGCATAGGATCTAAGAATTGGACGACCTGGAGGATACTTTATTTTTGGAAGTAGATGAAGTAAAGGAGCGAAGGAAGTGGAGGGGCGTGGTCGTAGACAAAGACAAGAAGCTCAAGATGGACGAGAGACAAAGGTCCGGACAACTATGGCTAAATGTAGGGGACGCAAACACGAGACACTTCCATCTGGGAACAAACGGGAGGAGACGGACCAACAACATTCAGAAATTGAAGGTGGGAGGCCATGAACATGTAGGATCATAGTTGATGGATTGTGCTGATGTAGAACACTTCCACTCGTTTTATAAGAGGACGACGTAACCAATAGATGTAGTGTGGTGGGGGTGCAAGTACATTGGATCTGGTTCACAAAGCAGAGTTGATATGCTCTTTCTCAAAGGAAGAGGAGAGGTCAAGGAGGCAATTGAAGGCCTCAACAATGGAGGGGCGCCAGGCCCGGATGGTCTGCGAGTGTTCTTCTACAAAGATTATTGGGAATTGGTGAGGCCAAACGTGAAGGCCATGTTTGAATAATTTTGCCAAGGGAATGGCAATATTGAGAAAATTAGCTGCACGGACCTGTTTCTCGTACCAAAGCTACAAGGCGCTAAAATAATGGAGGATTTCAGACCAATTTCACTATCCAACTCCATTTAGGTAATTATTGCTAAGGTGTTGGCGAACAGGTTGAGAGCATTGATTGGGAAGCCCGTCGGACCCTCTCAATCAGTACTTATACCTGGCTACTTATTGGTCGATAGCACAAGTCACGGTGGGAGAGATCTTAGCTTCATAGAAAAGGCACCGAACCAGGGGTTTCATATGGAAGGTCAACTTTGCCAAGCCCTACGACACACTAGACTGGGACTTCCTGTTGGCATCAATGAAGAGGGGATTCCTGAAGGAATGGATCACATGGGTGAATGGGAGGCCCCAGTATCTCATAGATTGATTACATCGCGCTCCTTGTCAATGTCGGTGAACGGGAGGCCAAAAATCAGGAGTATACAACCGCAAAGGGGGGTGAGGCTAGGATGCATGCTTGACCCTCTACTTTTCATCCAAGGGAGAGATGCACTCTAGAGTTCCACCAATCTCCCATGTTTCCCACTGTCTCTTAATTGGATACCAAACAGCAAGTTATCTCGAGGGTATTCCACTACTATAGTACGCCGATGACACCACCTTTTTTATAGAAGGCTTTGTGAAGGAAGCAAAAAACTAGTCCAGCTTACTCTACCTATTTGGAGACTTCTCTGGCTTACAAATAAATTGGGCTATGTCAGTGTTTGCGAGTAGTAGCCTCTAACAAATTTAGAAACTTGTTGATGGAAAATTGAGTTCATGAGTGCCTTAAAGGTTTGCTAGAGCATCTGACAATCCAAGAGGGCATCACGTTCAATTCAAAATTACCATCATGACTTTTAAATGTACCATTGTGAATATGTTTCTTCTACCTTTGAACTTGATACTATCCTGATCTCAGATCAAGTTCCGAGAATATAGTCATACCATGTAGTTCTTACAAAAGCCATCCACCATGGGTATAGGAAACCTGTTGGAAATAGTAAGTTTTTTAAAGCTCTGAAATCAATGCAGACCCAAAAACCACCATCATTCTTTTTCACAAATAGGTCTGGAGTTTATAAGCAACTATTAGATGGCCGAATGACATTCAAACTTAATAGTTCTTGAGTAAGCCCTTCCAGGATATATTTGAACATGTGGATACCAATAGGATTGTTTGTTAACAGTTTTTCTGCCTGGAATTAGATGTATCTGGTGATCACAATCACTATTTGGCCGTAGTGTATTGGGTGGTACAAAGACAGGCAGGTAGTATATTTTTATCCAATGAAGGCGGTGATGAAGAGATGTTGCATGTATATAGACGGCACTGAACATATGCTGGCCATTGATAAAATCTATTTGGCGGATAGATTCCATTCATTTTTTATGATCCTCTGTTTCACACTAAGAAAATCTGAGGGGATTCATATCCGAATCAGCCTGAATGGTAGGCGTCTGCTTTTTCCAATATATCTTGAGCATTGGATTATGGTATTTGCAACAGAACCATCCCAGAGTTTTAACCTTGGTACATGCAAAATAACATCCGTACTACCTAACATAAGAGGAATAAAATTTTGCTTGAACAAAATCCCTTAGAATGATAAATAAATATTAAGACAAATTCCTTCAATCTGCATACAAAACCCATAGCCTAGAATAATACTGAATTTATAATCCGAATGAACTGGAATGCTGAGTGTGTGGATTGCACTTCGGATAATAGAATTGTGGTTGGCTCTACTGTCCATTAATTACAATAACCCACCATAACTTCAGTGACTCATATTTTGGTAGAACTGCCATGAGCTGCACTCTGAATAGCCATAAAAGCTCCGTATAAAGGCCTGTCGTCCATCTGCATCAAATCTTCTTGAGTGATAGGCTGTTCTTCTTTATCCAAATCAGTATCAACAACCAACTGTTTTAGAGAAAGTAAATTTGCTTTCAATTCGGGTACGTGTAAAACATCCTTTAGTTGCATTCCCTTAATAAAAACTGTCGCTCTCCCTTCTACTTTTAAAACCCCACCGTTAGCAGTAAAAACTTTATGATCACTAGAAACCAGTTCATATGATTTAAACAGGGATTTTTGGGGTGACGTCTGATCTGTCGCCCCTGAATCCAAAATCCAAGATGATGCTATGGAACTAGTATGATTGTGGGTAGTAAACGCAAGATGATTACCTGATCTGGCCAATGATGTGGAGCTAATCTTCTTCAGGATTTTATTCATTTCGGATTGAATGATTGTTTGAATTTCGCCCCCGTCATTACTCTTCTCGGTGGAGGGGTCTCCCCCTTCACTTGCGACATAGGCCTTTTTCTGGTCTCGGGGCACCCAAAGACCTTTCCGGATCTGCTCCTCCTTCTAAGCCAATTTTGTGCGGTCTTTCTTCACCTGGCCTTCCTTCCTGCAGTAGCTGCAAATGAGTTGGTCTGGAGGATTACCTTCTTTTGAATTTGCTTTAGGAGCCTATGTAGTAGATGCTGTAGAGCTTGAATGATTCTGTGGTTCACCCTTGTTAGCTAGGTGAGCTACCGAGGGCAGAGTGGTAGACTCTTCATCCTTGCATATCAATTTTCTTCGTCGCTCTGCCCCTTGTAGTTTGGAGATAGCTTCTGCCAGTATCGGAAATCGTTCCCGATGTAGTACTTGACTCCGTAAATTTTCATATTCTGGATTTAAACCCATCAGAAAGGTAAGCGTTCTGAATTTTACTTCTCGGAGATAGGATGGTGAATTTTTGTCTCCCGTGGGCCTTAGGAGATCCAGCTCCATCCAGATAGCTTTGAGCTTTGCCGAATATGAAGATATAGACATACTGCCTTGCTCCAGTGTTCTCTCTTGTTCCCGGAGATCGAAGACACGAAAGTCACTATGGGTTTCTGCACAAGATTTATTAATCTCCTCCCACAAATCTCGAACACAGTCCATAAGTAGGTAATCGTCTCTTTGTTCTTCTTCCATGTTTCGTATCATCCAGTTGACAATCAACGCTTCTTCTGACTCCCAGATATATAATTTTGGATCATCCTCTGAAGGGGCATCTTCTGTCAGATGTTTGCCCAAATATGCAGCTTTAAGGGATCGTTGAGCGAGAATAACCCATTTTTGCCCATTAACTCCGTTCTATTTCATATCCAGATCGGGTAAGATCAACCTGTTCTGGATTGTAGTATCAGCCTCTTTAGAGGTTGATGTTTCAAATTCCTTTTCCAACATTTTTGATCGGGATTTACCACCCATAGAGCTTTTATAACTGATAAAGGAGATGGGAAGAAGATTACCAACCTGAGCTGTCGGTGATTATGCACCGAATAACTATCTCGCCGAATCGAGTCTTGCCGAATGAATACGGCCCCAACCTGTTCTTTCCTTTTGAAGAACAACAGTTCGCCGAATGAATACGGCCCCCTTCTATTGACTCTCCACTTGAAGATCAAGCAGTCGCCGAATGAATATGGCTCAATGAGTAATCCCTTTTTGAAGAAAAAACAGTTCGCCCAATGAATAATCTCGTCGAGGGGGGCGAATCAGCAACGGCTCGTGGCCAGAGAATCGCCGGGAAAAAACGCCAACAACGGCCGCAAGTCCAAAAATCGAGCTATTTCCGCCGATGACTTTTCGACCGGAATCGTCGTGGAAGACGAATGTTGAAACCCGACGATGTAAACAAGAGTCGACGGAGGAGACTTTCCGCCGTAGTGCCGGCAAAAATCGGGGTATTTTCCGCCGCAGTGCCGTTCTCGCCCGAGGGTGGTTTTGCCGTTTCAAAAAGACTTCACCGGAGGAGGCTTTCTGCGGGGAAGTGTTTCTTTCGCCGAATGCCCAAAATGCCGTTCTTGCTCTGATACCATGAGAATCCGGAAGAATGCACCAGGAGATTTATCGAGAGAGAGAATAATCGTAGGAAAAATAGACAAAATATATTCACACGAAAAGAGTTAAAATTACAACAAGGGCGATCAAGACTTTATAGTCTTGTAAACAAGAGAAGATGACCGTTGGAGTCCAACTGT